>NC_037541.1:11895546-11943265 GCF_001531365.2 Cynara cardunculus var. scolymus
TTATGAAAAAAAATATATTTTTTACTATTAGTTTTTTATAGAGTATAAATAATATTTGTAATAGTATGTATTTATAATTAAATCAGATAATTAAAAATTTGGTATAAAAAAGAAAAAGACAACAAAAACAAAAATACAAAAAGAAAACAAAAGAGAAATAATTACATAGTTATAGTGGTGCCATTAGCCTTCCCTTTAAAGTTTAGTGACAATAAATAATATTTATTGAACAATATTCATTAATTTATATTGACTTCGAATTATAAAATGCAACTCCTCTCTCCATGTATTTTATATATATATATATATATATATATATATATATATCATCACTATACTAATTAGAATATTAATGATAGTAAATAATATTTATTGATTAGTACTTAAAAACATTTATTATTAATTTATATCAATACATGTTTAAATCCCAAAATACATATCCACAATTTTATAAACGTGTAATTATTACACTTTTTAATTAACTAAATGACAATTTTATCATTTATAATTAATACATTAATGAATTCTCTATTTTATAATTAAGAGTAGAGTTGGAAAGTAAACATTACTTTTTGAAAGTGAACACTTACGCTGGAACAAACTAAAATAGAAACGATGACACTTATTTTGGGACAGAGGGAGTATTTGTTTTTGTTATTTGTATACATCATTCGTCTTATAACGATGTATTATTCTTTATAGTAATTTATATGTATTAATGATCGGTTAATATCTTTTCATATTATTTATAGACTAAGTTTCTATTTACCATATTTTTTGTATATATAATTAATTATCATGCGATTTAGACGTACACTTATTTATTTCTTAATAAAAATCGGGAGAGGTATCATCCTCTTTTTTAAAAGAAAAAAAAAATCATCATCAATGAGAAAAACAATGCATAAATTATCCACACCCACGTCGTTATTATTACTTATTTCATTTAATTTTACAACTTTATTTCTAAACAAATCTCTCTCTCTCTCTCTCTCTCTATATATATATATATATATATTAAAATTTCACTAATTAGATTTTATTAACTTTTTCGAATTATTTGAATACTACTTATTGATGATTCTATTAACAATTAACATATATATATATATATATATATATGGTTGGGTTCACGTGAGACCAATGGTTTTTCGTGAGACCCGTAAGACCAATTTATGTTCATTGATCAAATTTATGAATTAATGATCTAATGGTTGCAAAGTTGCAAGGTGACAATTTCGTAATTAGTAAGAAGTCTCGTGGCGTTTATAAATGTTCAGATATGACGATTGTAAATCTAATCCAAGGGTTGAGAATTGGTCTTACGGGTCTCACAAAAAACCATTGGTCTCACATGATCCCAAGTCTATATATATAGGGGCACATTCAAATGAAAACTGTGCATTTCTAAGAAACCGTGTAAACCAATTTCGACCAATAGAAAAATTTCATTTTTTTCTAATTAAAATTAATCAATAAGGGTATTTCAGTCATTTACAATATTTTCTATTAAATATGGAAGTTATTAATAAATCTTAATTAAAGAAACGTAATAAAGAAAATTGTATAAATAGTAACATTTAAATATTTAATTATATTATAATATTAAAAATTTGAATTTCATTATTGTAATCTTTAAGAATCAGCAAACGGGTCTTGATGAAACAATTGAAGTGTATAATGAAATCATCAAATCGTAGATAAACAAAAAAAAAAAAAATCCAAAAATGAAACAGGTTTCATCATGAAACTGGTTCATGTTGCAAATAAATTATGTGAACCAAAACATTTTCATGGTGAACCCGTTGCATTGATTGTGTAGTTGATCCATTTAGTTAGTGAAGAGGAATATGAAACCGGTGCATTTTGTATTTGATGCGTCATGAACTAAGTGTATGATGAAACGAGGAAATGATTTTAATAGCTACAAAATCTTGAAGATTGTAACCTGCTCCAGAATCTTGAAGATTGTAAGACTTAAAGGAATGAATCCATCAAATCAGTGGTGAAATAAGAAAATTACTGTACATGAAAAAGGTTTCATGAAAGTGAAACTGGTTCATGGCGTTCTTGAGCATGACTAATGAAACGGTTGCATAATGTATTTGGTTCGTCATGAAATAATTGAATGATGAAACGGGTACATGCAGAAACTGCTCCAGAATCTTGAAGATTGTAATATACTTTAGAATCTTTAAGATTGCAAGACTTAAAGGAATTAATGCATCAAACCAGGAACGAAAGAAAGAAAATAATTTTGCATGAAAAAAGATTCATGAAAGTAAACTAATCTTGGAAGAAAATAATTTTGAATGAAAAAGATTCATGAAAGATCGAGTAGGATGTTACCAAATATTAAATTTTGTTTACCATTTATACCCTTACTGTTGAAATAAAATAAATTTTTAATATATATTTTTATTTAATTTCCTAAAATAAAGTAAACTAATTTTGGCCATTGATCAAAAAAATGGATGAATGAGATTGGTTTACACGTTTTACACAAATGGGGCCGGTTTTTATTTGAACGCCTCTCTCTCTCTCTCTCTCTCTCTATATATATATATATATATATATATATATATATATAAGAGTGATCAAATGAAAACCTCCCTCATTTGTGTAAACCATGCAAACCACCTTCATCTGTCGATTTCATTGTTTAATCTTATGAAATWTTTTCATGAAATTGTTTAATCTTGTGAAATTGTTTCATATAATACTTTTTTTGATGAARTTGTTTCATATATGGTTATGAAATTTTAATGAAACTGTTTCATGTATTTCTCTAAAACTAAAATAATGAAGATGATAATATCCATGATTAACACCCTCCACAATAAAAATGATTAATCAACCTCTCATAATTACAAAAAAATGAACAAAATGAAAAATTATGATTGGTTAAATACGGTTTGCACGGTTTATACAAATTAAGTGGTTCGCATTTGATCGCTCCCCTATATATATATATATATATATATATATATATATAATCTTCAACTTATTAACCAAAGTACTTATGCTATCGTGTAACACACGGTTCCCACACTCGTTACTCGTAAACTTTATTCCCTTGTCAAATTAAATATGGGTGTGAAAAATACTAGGGTGGGTGAGAATGTTCAATATTTATGTAGAGTGGCTTGAGAGTTGTGATGACAAATAATATGATTAATCAACAATATGTAGTATATATACATAAGCATAAATAACTAGATGAGCGATCAAATGCAAACTATTTAATTTGTATAAACCGTGCAAACCACACTCATCCATCGATTTCATTGTTTAATCTTATGAAATATTTTCATGAAATTGTTTAATCTTGTGAAATTGTTTCATATAATACTTTTTTTGATGAAATTGTTTCATATATGGTTATGAAATTTTAATGAAACTGTTTCATGTATTTCTCTAAAACTAAAATAATGAAGATGATAATATCCATGATTAACACCCTCCACAGTAAAAATAATTAATCAACCTCTCATAATTACAAAAAAATGAACAAAATGAAAGATTATGATTGGTTGAATGAGGTTTCTACGGTTTATACAAATAACGTGGTTTGCAAAAGCAAACCTCCTCTAAATACATATGCATGCCAACAATAAATAATACAGTTACAACATTGTATCATGTCTTGATGAAAATTCAATTTTAGTTTTTCATTTCTAAAATGGTCAATAGTTTCCGATGGATTACCGTCGGAAAAGTGTTAATTTGATATAGTCAATGCGGCTTAGCATGTTAAAAAGGGTTTGATCGAGAATACTTTGAATTCCGTCGAAAATGGTCGTTGGAAAAAAGATCCCGACTAGAAAATTTTCGACGGGTTTTCGTCAAAAATGACTTCTCTGATGGATTTTCGACACAACAGTCGGTGAAAATCCCATTTTTAGTAGCGGAAGTAGTTCAAATACGTAAAATCAATGACGGGATTTCCTTGAGTATTGGAGGATTCAAACCAAAGGCCATTCTCCATTATTCCTCACAAGTTTAGAAGTAGAAACAAACAATCTACCAAGTTTTTGATGAGATTTTAGTAGTGTTCTTAGGGGGCGTTTACCAAACACTTACCCGGTAAGCGCTTACTGGTAAAATTTAATATTACTACTTATTTACCGGGTAAGACTTTTGTCCACCAAAATGACATTGTATGGAACAATTTACCCAGTAAGCACTCACCATGGTAAGAGTCATCGTCCTCGCTTACCGGGTATGACATGATATGAGAAAACGCTTGATTTTGAGGATTATTCGTTGATTAAATGACGTACACAGACTATATGTAGTATATATGCATGTTGTTGCCTAAAGTGTTTAAGTGTTATAATATAGTACTTTATAGGACTAAAGAATAAAACGCCTTATCTAAAAATGTTACAATAAGTTTATATGATGTTTTTTGGTGTCGTAACAAGTTTTTAAACTATTTTAGTATGCTAAAAGTATTTTGAAATATTAGCTGTGTTATGACAAAATAGCATGTGTACGGGACCATAACTGAGACGTCGACTTGATTTATTAAAAAAAGAAAGAAAACCCTATTATTAGTAAGGACCGATATATTTGTACTGTATCAAGTATCAACATATGAGGTGTTCGTCAACATGCAAACCAATTGCATAACTCTTAGTTCGGATTATGCATTGAATACGTTTGTATATGTTCATACGTGTTTTAACAGTGTGTTACTGTATTTACATAACATGTTTTTATGAAATTGTTCCAATAAGATATGCAAGTTTCTTCTTCTCCATGTTGTTGAGGGTGTTATTACATTCATAACGTTTTAAATGAAGTACGATGCAACATTCTCAAATCTGGAAAGAACGACTAATTTAAAGTTTATGATAAAATATCAAATAAGGAATAAATTCTTTTATAAGTGTCGACACTTGATTTCCTTTAATGACAATCTAAGATTTAACATCAGCAATAAATGATCCAAACCTTACACAAAGTCTAGATTAAGAATGAGTGTTACTAAAACCCAATAACGACCGCTATATCCAAAATATAGAAAACGTCCCTGAATAGATAAATATTTCTCGTGTCTCTAACTAGCACTAAACTCTTCACAGTATCGTTAGTACCATTCTCCAACAAGGACCTGATACACATGCCGACAAAGAAAAAGTGTTAGGCTTAAAGCCTAGTGACCTCAATCAGTTTTCGTTTTTAATATAAAACAGTAAAACTGAAAAAAGACTATTTAAATTACAACTTCCAAAATGAAATGTATTAAGGGGTTGTTTGTTTACCTCTTAACAGTTCCATTAAGAGGCAATATCTGAATCGTTAAGAGGTGAATCTTGTTTGGCAAAAAAAAGTCCGTCTCTTAATGGTTCTAAAACCCTCTGAATGATTTTGTATCCTGGGCCTCCCTTAACCATTAAGAGCCCTAATTTCATTGTAAACAATTATAGTTCATTTTGCACTATATCATGAGAGCCTCTTAATCATTCTAACCACTTAATGATTCTGCACAAAACCATTCAGCAACTGCCAAACAGCCCCTAAAGTTTAATATTCAAATACTGAAAAAAGACTACCATTTTCGTGATGAAATCTCATTAACCAAAAGGTCCAAAACATCGATTTAACATGAGACCAAAACCTAATACTCACCCAAAAATTGAATAAAGTTTAATATTCTAATACTGAAAATTTGAATAAAACTCTACTATCTAAAACACCAGAAACATGGATACGGTTCAATATTACAAAACAATAAATCATGGATACAATCCATACCCAAAGCAACACCGAAAACATGAATAATACACTATCTAAAACAACACCTTTCGTTGACGTTAGATACCTGTATTCATCAAATGTGGCGAACATAAAGTAAAGCATAAATCAACGTTAATGATCCCCAACTATGAATCACATGGTCATCAATTTCAACCATCCACGATATGTACCATAAGTCCCCCATAGATCCTATATATGCTCGTTTGCTAGAAATGACAGCCACAACGAACTACACAATCCTCAGGTTTAACTACCCATGATTTATAGCTTGAGTCTTCGTTACAAACCACACAATCATTAATTTCAACCACCCACGATTTATAGCTTGATGCTCCCACTAATATGAGTTTCTAGCAATAATAAATGGATATTTATCCTATTTTAAACCATCAAACCGACTCCTATGCCAATGAATCCCATTGCGTTTCGATCTAAACTACATGACTCATATCGAGTGACCAACACACTTAAACCATGTAATTTCTAATAAATATGCCATACAGCATATCACATTTCAAAGCTCGACATTAAGCAAGTTAAACTAGACAAATGTCCTCAAAACCCATCCAAGTCAAAATTGAGTCAAATACTCAACGACTGATTTGACTAATCAATAACAATCAACACAAACCAATAAAATACAAATACTCAGCATTGAGCAACTTATACACCAAAAGATTTGAAAACCAACACCATGAACTCAAAGGTTGGGCAAAATCTCAAAACAAGTGTTTATATCAAATTCAAGCAATTAAGCTCTTCTACTTGTTGAACTAGTCCAAAATGATTCATAATGAACTCCAAAATGCATTCAAATAGTTTATCAAGTCTCATGACCTAAAACGTTACAAGATTCAACAAAGCTCAATCATATGCATTTTTTTAGTGATTTATAAAATCAAATATCAAAAGTGTATTAACATCAAACAATCCCATATGAGATATAACCATCAAAGTCTACACACTTTATGATTTATTATCAATATGTCCCAAAACCCCAAATATATGTACCTCAGGATTTTATAAAATAAATGTGCAAAAGATGCAATTTCATCGAGTAACCAACAATATTTATAAATCTTTAGGAAAATATTTTAAGACTCCAAAATACACATTTTAGGCTTGTACAAAGTTTTCACAAAGCAACTTGAACTCACCTTACTAGGTTAAGTTAAACCTAGATTGTAAACCCAAATATTTAGCTTCCAAAGGTGGGGACTTGAGATCCATAAGCTAGCTTGACAAATCTATGGTGTAAAGCTTTCAAAAAAGCTCTATTGAACTTCCAAGATCTAGCAAAACACCTTAAATAAGGAAGTTGATGATGCAAAGTGGCCAAACCCTAGGTCAATAAATGGAGATATAAGTCTTACCTTTTAACTCTTAGAAGCCTCCAATAATCAAGAAACTTTCAATCCTATCCAGTCTCCCATTTAAGAGCTTCAAAATACGAATCCATAGCCTCAAGACTCACCCAAATTGAATAAGCAATAAAGAAGTTACGGTCAAATGAAGAAAACCTTGAAAATCACGGTTTTTAACCTTCAGATGGATTATGTGACCCTAGGGTCGCATGGCAGGGTTGCTCGTGTTGGTTGATTCCTCAAATAGGAGCTTACGCGGCTTTGGCTGTGGCTAAGGCTGCGGGTCAAGCCGCTCGGGCCGTTTCCTGACCGTTTTTCGCGGCCGTTCTCTGATCGTTTTCTCGGCCGTTTTCCCACTTCTTGTTAGAAAATTACAGGCGTTATATATGAGTAGTATGATGCACACATTCATGCTGACAAATGAGAGTCTTACAAATGTTCAACCTCGAGTTACAAATGTAAATTCATATAAATTCTTAGAGCCATCTATAACTTGTATTGGGACGAGTATAGTCTCATTCTTTTACAAACCCAATAATTTGTACAAATTTACAAACTAGTTTTCATGTGTTTTTCATATATGAAAAGCTAAATATGAAAAATGCAATGTTGTTTCATATCTGAAACGTTTATGACTGATTTTTCCACAAAGAAAACAGTTCTAAACATTTCACATATGAAACAACAATGTATAATACACTGCATTTTCACACATTGTTTTATATGTGAACCCATATGAAAACTGGTTTCTAAATCCGTACAAATTATCGAATTTATAAATGATTAATGTAAATAATATATAATACTCCATCCGTCCCAAAATAACTGTCAACAATGAAAAATTCACACTGTTTGCTACCTATTGTTTTCTTTTGCCATATCAATTCTTTCTCATAAACTTCCAATTCCATCAACTTAATTTTCTAGTGGTATTAATTCCATTGTCGAATCTCATGGCTCTGCTTCGGACATGCAAACTATACCAAGTTGACGTTGAATAGGAGTAGAAGATATTTCCGATGGGGAGACGAATACGTAGAAATCGAAAAGAACACCAATGCCAAAATACTAAACCGACACTCAGAGACAAAGTTAAGCTAGATAGGGGTAATCAAAGTACATTTCTTGAATCAGAAGAATCAACCAAAATTTCTTTGCTTATGAGAAGACATTTCACCAATCTTTGCTCATATTTGGTTGTTAACCCTTTTCACATTAATATGTGAGCCCTAAATCCATTAGATTTTTCCATTTAATCCATGATTAATTTAACCAATAACACATCATATTAGACCACAAAAAGCTCTTCTTAACGGGTGTTTGAGATTGCTTATAAAAACAACTTATTGACTTATTTCAGTGTGACATCGGATATAAACACTTTTAAGTGTTTTGATAAACAACTTATATCGGTGTCAAACCAGTAATAAGAAGTTTTTAAAAATGTTAAACTCTTCTGACTTGTAATAAATTGATAAATGCTTTTATAGAAAAACATAAGTCGTTTCAAATAAGCAATCTCAAACACCCTTTTAATCTGAATTAAGGTTTCATGTATTTGAAAGAATAAAATGCATCACATATCATGTTCATATAAACCAAAAATGGTGTTTTAAGAGCCATGGTTGCTAGCCCACATGCACATGGACCCAAAAGAATCCCTGAGGGTGAAAGGCCACCAATCAGAAAGAAGACTACAAGATTACTCCACTAACTCCACGAATCAGCAACCTGATAAGACCTTCCAATGGGTCCAGAAACCCTAATCGCTAAATTTCCCATCTTTGTTGAACCCCACCAGAGCTACACATGACCACTCGAGTCTCGTAATCACAAATCGTGAGTTTTGGGGACCAACACCACAATAATTGCAGCTACAGTATTATCATAAATACATGCAACGGCTCGCTACCAACAGTTGCACTACACTTTTGACTCTTTCAGTTTGCCAAAAGCTGCATCCAGTTTCTTTGTTGTTCATGTTCTTGTTCTCCTTTAATTTGCTTTTGGTTTTGGTCGTTAGGTTTGGAAGATTAAACCCTAATGATGGTCGGAAAGAAAACAGCCAATGCTGTTGGTGGCAAGACAGCAAGGGCTTGCGACAGCTGTGGACGAAAGCGAGCAAGATGGTATTGTGCTGCCGATGACGCTTTCCTTTGCCAAAGCTGTGATGGCTCGGTGCACTCGGCTAACCAGTTGGCGGGCCGGCATGAGAGGGTTCTTTTGGAGAATGGTTCTTCTAAGCTCTTTGGCTCAGGCATCGGTTCGCAGGAACCAACTTGGCACCAGGGGCTCACTCGTCGGGCACGTACACCACGATCCCGGAGTAAATATTCTCTCAAGTTAGAAGGCAAGAACGATGTAAGAAACTCTTCTGTTCCCTTAGTTCCTGAAATGGGCATGCTAGATCAGGTATCATCGTTTGATGATGATGATGAAGAAGAAGAAGAAGAAGAACAGCTTTTGTATCGTGTGCCTGTCTTCGATCCTTTCGAAACTGAACTGTGTAATGCTTCGAATGAAATGGAGAGAAGCTTGAATTTCATAGTGGAAAACAAACAGGAAGAAACCTGCAATTTGGATGATCTTCAAGGGTTTGATCTCCCAACTGATGATTTGGAGCTTTTGGAATTTGCAGCTGATGTTGAAAGCCTACTAGGGAAGGGTTTTGATGATGCATCATGTAGGATCGACGATTTGGGGTTGACCAATGACTGTAAAGAAGAAGATAACACTAACGATTTAGGAATTTGTTTCGAGGAAAATAGGATAAAAGTTGAAGATAAAGAAGTAGAAGCAATTTTGGATTGCGACTTCGACGCGACCACGGAAACCCTAGATTGGGACTTCGGTTATGAGTCCATGATGATGATCAAAGAGGAGGAGAAGAAAGACGTAGAAGGCGTCGCGGAGGAGGATACGATGATGGTTCCAAGCGATGATCAATGTAAAGAAGGGACGACGGTGAGAAAATCGAGCATAATTTTGAAGCTTAACTACGAAGATGTGATCGATGCTTGGGCTGATCAAGGTTCTCCTTGGACAACCGGAATCCGACCTGAAATTGGTTCAGATGGCAGCTGCTGGCCGGATTTCATGGTTCTTTCTCTCTTTCAATCTATCCATTTCTTCATTTACTAACTTGTTCAATAACATATATATGCTGATCAACTAAGTAACTGCGATTTAGGGTTTGCAGTGGAGGGGGGACAGTTCTTCGTACAGAAGCTTCGGAGGAAGTGATGGAGGTAGAGAAGCAAGAGTGTTGAGGTATAGAGAGAAAAGAAGAACAAGACTGTTTTCAAAGAAGATAAGATATGAAGTGAGGAAACTGAATGCAGAGAAAAGACCAAGAATGAAAGGAAGGTTTGTGAAAAGGGAAACCTTTGAAGAACCTCCTGCAGCTTCTAGTTTTCCATCTTACCTCATCAAGAACTAGCACCTGCAGCTGATTGATGAACAAATAGCCTTTGTTCATTAGTTTTGCTGTTAATTTGTCGACTGCCAACCACCGAATTTCGCTTGTTTTCTTGACAGAATTCGGAAGGGTTCATTAGTCCTTCGGGTTTTTCTACTTTTGTTGTGTAAATATGCTCTTTTTTTCTTCTTTCATGTAATCTATGATGGATATGGTAATAATGAAGTAGAGTTGCAACTTTAGTTGAACTTCAAACACGAATCGAAGACAACCGATGGGTGTTTTCCGTTGCATAAATGAACTCCAAATCATGGCGTCGTTCAAATCGATGGGTAGTTTTAGTTATGAGATTCGTCACACAAGAAACGAGTAATTACTCATCTCCACCGAACAAATCTCATGTACGTTAATCATGTGAAGACACGTTATCACTTCATAAGTCGAACCCCTAAATTACTAGGACACACTTTGTGTCTCATTCCTCAGTGCCAGGCTAGAGGCTCTCACTACAACAAAATTGAGTTTACAGGACATCCCCAATCTCTAAGTGTCCCAATCGACCTCTTTATAAGACTTAATTTATAAGACCAAAATATGAAGTATCTTATCTAAAGGTGTTGTAATAAGTTTATATGACGTTTTTGGGCGTCTTAACAAGTTTTTTAGAACATTTTTAATACAAAGTGTCGCATTAGCAACTTTATAGGACACTTTTGAGAAAGTGTCTTATAAACTCATTTTTTTTATTGGACACTTGTTTTTATAGGACAAATTTTCAAATAGTGTCCTATAAAGTTGAGAATGGGACACTTTATATTAAAAGTGTCCTAAAAAACTTATTACGACGTCAAAAAACGTCATATAAACTTATTACAACACCTTTAGATAGGACACTTTATTTTTTTGGTCCTATAAACTACGTCGTATAAAGAGGTCTATTAGGACACTTAGAATTTGAAAGTGTCCTATAAACCCGATTTTGTTTTAGTGTATCTGGACCCTTTAAAACCTCCAAGAAACCTCATCTATAAAAAGACAAGCCTCTGTAAGCTGGTGCAGCAAACTCTTATGACACACCATGGATGTGTCTCATTCCTCAACAACACAAAGACTCTCTAAGCGCATTGGACTTGTCTGTGTTATAACTATATATCACCTAAATGAGTAAGGGGTTGTTTGTTTACCTCTTAATAGTTTCATTAAGAGACAACCTATGAACCGTTAAGAGGTGAATCTTGTTTGGCAAAAAAAAAAAGTCTGTCTCTTAATGGTTTCAAAACCCTTATCCTGGATCTCCCTTAACCATTAAGAGCCCTAATTTCATTGTATACAATTATCAAACAATTATATTTCATTTTGCACTATATAATGAGAGCCTCTTAATCATTCTGCACCAAATCATTCAGCAATTGCCAAACAACCCCTAAATATGTAATAAACAAAATAAAATATAAAATTTCACATCATACTAAAACAGTAAAGATGTTTAAAATGACAAAGTGAGAATAATATCAAAGTAGTCATTTTTGTTTTTGAAAGACAAATTCTGAAATTAAATAACTGCTTTTGATTTTGAAAGAAATTAGATAAGTATTCATTAAAGCGGGTTTACAGGTTGATCTATATAAATCCCGGGCCCCGAACGCAAGTAAAATTCCCAAAATTTTGGGGATCAGTTCAAAAATCAAGATTTAACATGCTACACAACACCGACCATGCCAAAACCTCCAAGAAACCACGAGTAGAAAAAAGGCGACCTCTACAAGCTTCTCCAACAGCAAACTCACTACGTACATGTAAAAAGAAAAACCAAGGGAAACAACCTATGGAAGACCTCGTTACCTTGCCTTTGAAAGAAAGCTAAGGTGAAGTTTGTTTTTTAAGAGATCTGAATCAATAAAATTGATTGTTTTTGTAAACTGATAAACGTCTGAATCTGTTTAAATCGTCTATTTTATACATTAAAAAATTATAATGTTGAATTTATAGATAAATTTATACAAGTTCACATGTTTATCTGTCATCATTACGAAATTTACATCTAAATTATATAATTAACATTCATTTAGAGGAAAATATGTTATTTAACGGTGTTTAACACATTTAAATCCTATTAAAATACATCAATTGAGAGAAACGAGAATTGATTTGATAAGAGATCGATTAAGAGAAATGATCGATTAAGATTAATCGATTGAGAAACACCGTTATCGTGAACTTAGGTGCCACTAGTTTATGTTATCATGAACTTTTTTTTGTTAATTGTACCGAAGAGTTTTTTACCACCATATCACATTTCATAACATCACACAACGATATGTAATTTTTTGTTGTTTTAGACCGTGTTACAGTCTATCAATAATTATGTTGCGATATTTTTACCATTTGACATCATATCATACCACTTCATATTATATCGCATTTTCAAGCTACAAAATTTAGAAGGTAGCATGAGTATCGAATTCATAAATAACTGACTAGAAATTATAAAATTAAAACACAAAAAATAGTTCCTAATAAGACAACTCACTCAATCATTTGACTTAGTCAACTCACCGAGCCAACTCGATTAATCAACTCACTAAGCGTTAAGACAACAATTAGTAATCCATATTTATTAACAATCATAATAAGCGTAGAGGTTCTAATTTCCTAAAAGTACCCATTAGGGGTGTTTAAATCACATAGCTTTTTTGTCCGTACAAAACTGTGCCGTTAAGAAATTTCACAGTAAGTTTTATGATTTTTCATCCTTTTCAAACTGTTCTATAAAGTTTGGTTTGCATGTCAAACCACACCGACAACATTAATTTTTATGAGTATTTATATTACATATCGTATTTTATTATCTAAAAAACTTATTTTTGACATTATTCATATATTCGATTCTAAATCACTAATAGTCCATGGTATTTAAAATTCTATTTTGAAGGTTTTTTTTTTGTTTGTTTCAGTTTTTTTTTTTGCATTTATTATAAAAATTTGCTATGTATTTCAACTTAATTATGTTGTGTATTGTCATTTTCTACATATTGTTTGTACCATGAAATGTTGTATTTTATGTCAAGAAGCTTATGTCAAGGTGTTTTTGATACTAAAGGTGGGTTGCTATCATGACAAATGGCAGGATCGCGGGCAGGATCATGCTAGAAGAGTGTGTCTCGGTATAGCTGGTGCAATTGAGCCACGCTATTTGCTAGTGGCACAATTGCACACAGTGCCCCAGGGACAAAACCTATTTTTTTTTTGGGGTTTTTGTAATGTGTAGACTATTACGTGCTTCTTACTCCTCAACAAATAATATGGGAGCGAATCCGAGAGAGTGAGTTCTTAGGGTTACATTTTGTCAAGTGTTACCATTCAAAGCTTGTAATCGGTAAGAACTTCTTAGAGATGAGATCGGTACTGGACTGGTACCGAATTTTTTTTAGACAAAAAATGAGAACTGAATCACAAAAATCCCGGTTTCTTGGTGATACAGATTTATTGATTGACAAAACCGTAGGGGGGAGTTTTTTTGTTGTTGTTATTTGCGATTTTTTGAATTCAAATGGAGAAGATAAGAATTTATTTAGGAATAGATATGGTTTAGTTTTAGGAAAAAGAGATGATTAGTTAGGAGATAGAGATAGAATTGGAATAGCCAAAATGCCCTTTGACTTACCCGGTTCCGCGGTTCGGAACCGGTTTTTTCAGTATATTATCGGTACCGAATACAGAAATTCACGGAATTTTGGGACCCAATACTGAACCGAATACGAGAATTCAGTATCGGTTCATTACGGGATCGGTATAAGACCGGTTCAGTTCGGGAAAACGGTATGGGAAGCTCATCCCTGAAACTCCTTGTATTCTCATTTCAATATTGAAAATACGAACTACCATCTCCGCCTTGTGGATGTACACTATCTTACGATAGTGGAACCACGTTAAATCTTTGTGTCCTAACTCTTATCATTTGTAGATCGTTATCAAGTGTAAGTGTAATTTCTGGTTGAAAGAGGTTTGATTCTTAGGGCATGTGGTCACTCGAGATGGAGTGAAAACGGACCACTCTAAAATTGAAGCCATGATGAATTCAAAGAGTCCATCCCAAATCCGAAGCTTCTTGAGTTTAGAGGATTACTATCGAAGATTCATTTAAGACCTCTCGAGAAAATTGGAAAATTTTAAAAAATATTTGTGGCGGATTTTTGGTGGCATTAGTCGCCTGAAACTGCAAATCCGCCAAAAAAGTCGTCAGAAATAGTGTTTTCTTTACGAAACTTTTTTGGGCCTGCAAATCCTTCAAAAATTGAGTTTTTCAGCCGATTTTTCCGCTGGAAAAAACCCTGTTATTTTATAACATAAGTAGTATGTTTAGATTTAGTTTGTGTTCAAAATTTATATTTGCAAACTATACTAGACCTCGTAGATTTAGAGTGTTTTCAGAATGTGTTCACAAACTATAATACTATTTCTAAGAAAGTGTTCATAATGTGTTCACTATGAGTTGATATTCAATTATGTGTGTACGTGTATGTTACGGAACGAGAAGAGAGGAGAGAAGATAAATATAAGAAAAAAAATAGGAGAGAAGAGAGAAAACGAGAGATCATTAAATTTATATTTTCAAATAAGTTTTTGTAGTTTAAATTAAATCTCATGAATCTCACAAATTAACAAGTTCTTAAAAGAAAACCCATATATATATATATATATATATATATATATAGGGGCTTAATCAAATGAGAACTAAATTGTTTGTGGTAACTGTGAGAACCAATCTCAACCATATATTAAAAAAATCAATGGGTAAGATTAAAAAAGAATCTTAATTATTCTATTTCTATAAATAAATATTGTCATTTAATGATATTATATGAATAAGGGCAAGATGGTCATTTTGTATTTTATTTTATTGAGCCCGCGCTCAAATCCRTTAATATTCTCGTTCAATTCTAATCCAAATATGGTGAAAATACTTTCCTATCGCAAGAGTAATCGCAAGTGCAAGTATATACATAAACGATGGAGGATGACRAAGGAATAGGTATAATCGATTTATGTTCTTCATTTTCAATATGAATAATACAGTAACCCTTGTTTCTGTAATGTGGAATGGTACAGGAAGAAGGAGCGGTAGGTTAAAGGCGAAGTCGATGTTTAAGTTCTCAAATAAAGAAAACCAACCCATTGAATCATCAGTTTTAGGTTGGAATGGTGTGATACATTGTGATAACATTTAGCATTTGTCATAATATTTGTCTGGACAGAAAATGGTGTGCTAAATTGTGTTTAGGTTCTTAATTTCTTGCAAAACATGGCTTTGTATTCATGATCAAGTTAAAACTTTTGTAGTTTCAGGACAATTTGTAGTTAAAACTTTGTATTCATGATCAAGTTATTGTTTTACTTTCTTTCCCTCTTTTAAATGTATTGTACTTTTTATCAATCCATCTTAATCTCTGAAAACCTAACCAAACATTGGCTCTCAATCTTGTTCTCATCTTCATAGTTCGACCCAAATATTAATCGTTCAACAATTCATCATGAGTTAAGGTCATACTGGATTGTGCCATTAGATCTGCACACTTAATCACTATTCTATGTTATGCTGTTGTTAAATGTACTAAAGAGTTTGTACCACCACATCACGTTTCATTTCATCATACAGTGATACGTAATTGGTTGTTGTTCTAGACTGTGTTACAATGTATCATAATATATTGTGTGATATTGTTATCATTTGACATCATATCATACCCTATCTTATTATATGACATTTTCAAGCTACAAATTTTAGAAGTTGGCATGAGTATTGAATTTATAAACAATTGACTATATATTTTAAGTTTCAAATACAGAAAATACCCAATCAATCATTTGACTTAGGGGCTGTTTACCCAGCAAGTGCTTATCGATATGAGTCAACACTATTATTTATTTTGATGCTTAAGATTTTAGTACATCAAAACGTACTGAATGCAACAATTTACCGGGTAAGCGCTTACCTGAGTAAGAGTCGTCATCTTCACCTACCGGGTAAGACTCTCTATCCTTCTCATTGCTCTTACCCGATAAGATTCTTGATCTTTGTTATGTTCATCCAATGAAGAAATCTATCCGATAAACACTTACCAAATAAGTGTTTAGTAAACCGCCCCTTACTCAATTCATTGAGTCAACTCAATTAATCAACTTAGTGAGCATTTAAGCCAACAACTAGTGATCCACATTTATTAACAATTTTAATAAACTTAGATGTACTAGCTCCCTATAAATACCTACTAGGTGTGTTCAAAGCACATAACATGTATGCATGTACTCCTAGGGGTGTTCAAATCACATAGCCTCTATGCCCGAACTAAACGGTACGGTTTAAAAATTTCACGATACGACTTACGATCTGTATCCTTTTCAAACTGTCATATACGTCTGGTTTGCAGTTCAAACTGCACCTTTAACATTTGGAGTTCAAGCTCAAACCAATCAGACACCACCCTTGTGATTAATCATAATCACTCTTAGAATCATAGCAATCACTTGTGATTATCTCATGAATCCAAAAAACTAAATAAGAAAAATGGTGTGTTTATTTCGTTTAATTGATTCGTTTTACTTTACTACTTATTTCATTTAATAAGTATAAAAATTTATTTATTTAGATAAATGTTCAGGGACTCAGTCGCTCAAAATACGAAAGTTCGTTGCTTTTTTCCAGTATTCGTAATTTCAGAAAGTTTAATAATTTATCTGTTCAATTTCTTTAATACTTGACAACTCAAAATATGAAAAACGTTTATTGAATTAAAGGAAAAACGTTTATCGGGTGTCATTTGCTTAATAGACTGTGCACGACAATGACGAAAAATCTTACCGGTATATCAGTGATTGACAATTTTACCTAGTAAGTGAGAGACAAAACTTTCTCAGTAAACACTTACCAATTAAAAGATGCTTACCAACAATCATTTTAATGACCAAAAATCAACAGTTATTTTACCTAATAAAATGAATAAAAACTGTAACTATTCCTGATAAACACTACCCGATAAACATTTGGTAAACAAAACCATAACATAATCAAAATCAAACCAAATCAAAAACCATAATCAAACCAAAACCAAACCAAAAACCAACCAAACTTGGATTCAAAGAAGTATCCAAAGAAATATCTAATGGATTCCCAATTCTGCAAGTGAAATTAAACAGCATTCTGTCAAAACTGACACACATCACGTGCTAAGCAACAACTTCCCTCCCAAATCCCTCCCATGAGACCCCTTCCTTCAAATACCATCCATTTCTAAACGCTTTTCTTCTTCGAATTCCCTTTCAATCAAGGTTACTACACCTCTATTTTGCTTTCTAATCTCATAGATTTGTATGAAATCGAAAGTTATATGAACTGCATTTACGGTGTTTAATGCTCAGCCATTGTTCATTTTGTATACAGATCTCGAGTTCTGAAACGTACCAGAAGAATCACCAAATGATGGATCGGTGTGCGTATCAACAACAGAACAACAACAACAACAGCAACGACTGCAACAACAATGGTGTTTGGCTGAGTGGAGGAGAGATGATGAACGACGTTGTGTGCCCTAGACCTCGTCGTGTAGATCGATTGAATCTATACGTTAACGATTCGATCATCTCGAGGTCGTCTCCTCGATGGCAGCAGTATTACGCCATGTATGTTGATTAATTTTCGTTTGAATTCGAATTTTACTCTCGATTTACATCCAATTTTTCAATTTCTCAATCGATTTGATTCCCTTTTTTGTTTTCTGGTTTTTGTGTGTGGGTTTACAGCGATGGAAGTGATTTGTGTGATTCAGAAGCTGGGACTCATCTTCTAGATTTGATTTTTACGAAGGTACCAATGGATTCCCCCCTCTCTCTTTGTATGTTATCATATTAGATTATAATATTTTAAATGAAAAACAACTTATTGTCTTATTATTATGTGGCATCGGCAATAAACACTTTTGAGTGTTTGGATAAATAACTTATATCGGTGCCAAACCGGTAATAAGAAGTTTTTGAAGAAGTTAATTGATTCTAACTTATAATAAATTGATAAACACTTTTATAAAAAAACATAAGTTGTTTCAAATAAGCAAATCCCAAACACCCCCTAAATATCTTGAGAAGGTAAAAAGTGGATGTTTATATATGAATCCAATGACAGAACCTAGGATTTTTATCGCTAGGTTGTGCATTTAAGGTAGATCAAAGGCTCGTAGAGTCGCTCGATGCATTTTTGGCCACATTCCATTGTTTTTAGGGGATTTTTTTTGAAGTTTTTGGTTGATTTCGATCGTCGTTTTCGTTTTTTTATTTCGAAAGAATTTTTTGGTTTTTTAGCTGATTTTGATGGATTTTTTTCAATTTATGGTCGATTTCAAGGGTTTTTAGTTTTTTTAATTTTTGGTAAATTTTAATTATTTTTTAAATTTTTGGTAAATTTTAATTATTTTTTAAATTTTTAATTGATATTTATTGTATTTGCTAAGGTTGCAAAACACTGAGATTTGTCCATACGAATCAAGACAATAATTAAAAAAAGAATAAATTAAACAAAATATATTTAAAACAGTTACAATTTGGTCCTCCATGTTTGTGTTATTTGTACATAAAAGCAAGAGTAAACTACAATTTTAGTCCATGTAGTTTGAGAATGATTGTAACTTTTGTCCCTATGGTTTTTAAATTACGGTTTTCATTCCTATGGTTTATAATTTATATCTTTTTTCATCCCTGAGGTTAAATATGTTAAAACTCCTCCATTAGTTTAGGGTATTTTAGTCTTTTTAATTTATTTCTTTTTAGTTAGTTGAATATATATTTTTGTTTTTTTTGGTATTTTTGTCTTTTTGATTTAATAAAATTGTATATTTTTTTTGATAAGAAAGTTAATAGTTTTTTTTATATGTTTGATTATTATTGTTTTAGGTTTTTTATGAGTTTGATTTCTGCGACTAATATTGTTCAAGTGAAAGACTTAAGTACCCTTCACATAAGAGTATTTTAATTAATTTTTCTTCATTAGAGACGAATGAATTATATTTCTTATAAAGACCAAACGATTAACTACTTTAAGACTTAACTTTACCAAACAAATGTATGTAATTGTATTAATAGGACATACAATTGTTTGGTCTCATAAGTTGGTTAATTATACCAAATGTACGTAACATCCCACTTTCCACATTTGCATATAAGCATGTACTTCATATAAAAGAAATACAATTTACATCATAAAGGTCCCACTAGTACAAGAAACTTATTTACAGAAGTTACAACCCAAAAATTCCAAAAGAATATACTTATACAATCACATATATAACAACATGTATCTTCAAAATACATCAATCAACAGGTTGATCTTCAATAGGTGATAAACACATAAGAAAAATATTTACATTTTCCCTGCCCCATAATATCCATGGACCCAGCCGGACCTACAATTCATATTTTAAAATACAAAATGAGGGTTAGACTAGAGGTCTAATGAGATAACCCTTTCTTTGCAATTACAGGGTGAAGATCACCAAAACCTGTTTAAAACTCCCATTTGAATACTCAATCATTTTAAATCAAATATAACCTTAGTAAAACAAAACTGTAAGTTATAAAACGATATTACCACATAAGAAGAATAACCACTCAGGTTCTTATAGATATATGAAATACAACTCTCAAAGCTCACAAGTCTCAACTGATTAGGGCATATGGTCTCAACCTCCATGATCATATAAAAGAGTAACAATAACAATCATCGGAGTTCGTGGTTATTATCAAAAACTTTTAAGATAAAACTAGATTTAAACTTAAATGAAAATTGATTAAATAAAAACCAACGACCCTATGGGTTTTATTTCAAATCACTACTCTTTGGGTTACTCAAAATATGATATCTCAAAATCATTTGAAAACACAGACAATTAATGTCTCCGACTATAAGCCATTTTCCTCTTCTCAATAACATCGTTGTTATCATCTCAATAAGAGGAATATTCCTAAGTCTTCATGTCACTAAGAAATGTTGACTCAGAATTATCGCATCTTACGAATGTGATAACAAGAGCTATAATAGTAACCACACACACAAATGTCACCCTTATCCAAATGTACATCTCTCTTTGATATGCCACCCTTATCCCATGGTGTACCTATCCTTGATATGCCACCCTTGTTTCCACCTTAAATCTGCAAATAAATCTGTAGTTTTAGCCAATAATGGCTTCAAAATAGTTTCGTATCAGAAACTTTATCTCAAGAACTCTCATAATTCTTAAATTCACTATTCCAATCTCATCTCAATATTTCTTTCAAAACAGATTTCTCATCATAACAATTTTGAAAGAAACAACAATATCTTTCCTCAATTTAATTCAACATATGAAAGATACAATTTCCCTTTTTAATTTAAAACAGTTTAGAAACTGTTAAACAACAATTTGGGAAAACAACTGTTTTTCGTTGGACAACTCTGGGTGATAAATACCCTTCATTGGCCAACACGATGGCCGATAATCCCCTCCTCATCGAACAACACTTAAACAACAA
This sequence comes from Cynara cardunculus var. scolymus, assembly GCF_001531365.2. Lineage (NCBI taxonomy): Eukaryota > Viridiplantae > Streptophyta > Magnoliopsida > Asterales > Asteraceae > Cynara > Cynara cardunculus. The sequence goes on from NC_037541.1 coordinate 11,916,652, forward strand.
TATTTAACAAACTTATCCTCATCGGTCAATACTTCACCGGATAAAGCTATGTTCGAATACACTCTCAACGGACAACACTATGTCCGGTAACCAATCTCACCGCTCAACACTCTATCCGGTAATTTAGCTCGCCGGTCAACACACTGTCCGGTAACTACCTCACCGGTCAATATTTAAAAGATAAATTTTAAAACCGGCTAAGGTTTTGTCCGATGAGTATCCTCATCGGACAAGGCATGAACGATAAAAACTCCAATCCGGTCAATACTTATTATATAAATGCTAAAACCGGATAATGCTTTATCCGATGAGTATCCTCACTAGATAAGGCATTCATCGATGAACTTCAAACCAATCAATTCTCAATCTCAAATACTAAATAGCTCAACCCTTGAACGATAAAATACATAAATCGGATAACTCTTGTCAGATATGAGACTTCACCGGACAACACTTCCTCCGTTAAAGACCTCATCGGATGATGCAATTCTCTTCACAGGTCAAGGCGTGGCCGGTAAGGAACCCTCAACACTATGTCCGAATATAGGTCCTTATTGGACCATGATTTTCGTAAGAACAAAAGTCTAAACTCAAACAACAATAGTTCAAAACATAAAAACTAGTAATCTTAAGCAGATTCAAAGGTGTGTTTGAAGTAAAATTCACCTTATGCAAGCAATATAATTTGAAGATGAGAAACAACAATTTGGAAACTGCTTCGCTTTGATCTCACATTCCCAGTTTCTTCTTTTGGCAAGAAACACACACAAATACTTTCTCTCTTTCAAACCTTCCAAAAAATGTCAAGGCTTCTTTTGCAAAATGCTTCCCTCTTATACTTGCCTTTTAAGGAAGGCGGTTTGGAATATATGTAAAATTCTTTTTCCCTTCTTCACATAACCATGCATATAATGCATGCATACAAATAATGCATACATATTCCCCATGCATACATGCACATAAACAAACTCATGCATGTATTTACATATCACATGGATAAATCACATACTTACGTAAGCATATAATCACATAATAATTACCTCAGATATGTACCTAGAACCCGGTTATCACACTATCCACCCCTCAAAAAAATTCCGTCCCATAATTCATTTAATTAAACAACCACGGATATTCGACTCTCATTTTGGATTCTAGCTCCCAAGTTGCCTCTAAACCTTTATGAAATGCCATTACACTTTTACCAGATTAATCTCTTTGTTTTGTAATACTTTCGTTTTCCGATTAGTGATAGCTTCTGGTGTTTCCACGAAGTTCAGCTTATTGTCTAATTTCACTTCTAGTAACGGTACTGCAAGACTCGGATCGGCTAAACACTTTCATAGATTAGACACATGGAAAGTGTTATTAATCGAACTAAGCTCCTCTGGTAGCTCCAACTGATATGCAACTAATCTGATTCGTTTGCAGATTCTGAATGGCCCGATATATTTCGGGCTGAGTTTACCTCTTTTACCGAATCTAACAACACCTTTCCACGGAGAGACTTTTAGCATCACATAATCCCCTATTAAGAATTCAATTGGCTTACGGCGTTTGTCGGCATAGCTCTTTAAAGGGTCTTGAGCTGTTTTAATTCTTTCCCGAATCTTTTCAATTTTTCTAAAGTTTCTTGAACAATTTCTAGACTCGTTAACTGCCTCTCACCCACCTCATTCCAACATAACGACGTTCTACACTTTCGGCCCTACAAAACTTCATACGATGTCACTTGGATGCTGGAGTGATAACTATTGTTGTATGCAAATTCAATTAACAACAGATGATCTTCCCATGATCCCCAAAGTCAATAATACAGGCTCTTAACATATGTTCGAGAGTCTGGATCGTTTTCACTCTGCTCGTCAGTCTGTGGATGGTACGCCGTACTCAGCCGAATTCGAGATCCCAAAGCTTTCTAAAAACTCTCCCAGAATTTAGAAGTAAACCGACTATCTCAGTCTGATATGATAGATAGTCGAACACCATGTCTAGTTAAAATTTCATTGACATACATCTTTGCCAATCTTTCTAATGGATAATTATCTTTTATTGGAAGAAAGTGTGCAGATTTCGATAAACGGTCCACAATCACCCATATGGCATCATATCCCTTTAGAGTTCGCGGTAGCTTCATGATGAAATCCATCCTAATAGATCCCATTTTCACATAGGAATCTCCAGAGACTGCAGATTCCCATATGATCTTTGATGTTCAACCTTCACTTGTAGACATGTTAAACAGTTCAACATACCTCGCTATGTCTTTCTTCAATCCTGACCACCAATAAAACGGTTTTAAATCTTTATACATTTTATTGGTATTGGGATGAATAAAATACCGGGATTTGTGACTTCCATCCAAAATAATCTCCCAGATATTCCGATAGCGTGGTATCCAGATTCTTCCCTGAAGATTGAGAATCCCCTTATCATTCTTTTCTAGGGTGGAAATCATTTTACCCATCCGTTCTACTTTGAAATGATTCTCTTTAACTGCTTCTTCTTGACACTTTAAAATTTCATCGTGGAGATTTGGAATTAGATTTGTTCTCATTGCTACGGCCTTGATCGTACCACTTTTCTCTTTTCTATTCAAAGCGTCTGCTATCACGTTTGCTTTCCTCGGGTGGTAGAGAATCTCACAATCATAATCGTTTACTAGTTCAATCCATCGTCATTGCCGCATATTTAACTCTTTTTGACTGAACAGATGTTGAAGGCTCTTGTGATCTGTAAAGATCTGACATTTCGTTCCCAGCAAGTAGTGCCTCCAAATCTTCAAAGCAAGTACCACGGCTGCAAGCTCCATGTCATGCGCCAGATACTGCTTTTCATGATCCTTCAATTGTCTAGACGCGTAAGAAATCACCTTTCCCTCTTTGTATTAGTATGCAACCCAAACCTTGCTTTGAAGCATCACTATAGACCACGAAGTCTTCAGATCCCTCTGGCAATGACAACATTGGAGCACTGCAAAGATGATCTTTCAACAATTAAAAAGTTTTTTGTTGATCTCCTTCCCACTGAAACTTAACATTCTTTCGAGTCAGCTTGGTTAGTGGTGCAACAATTCTTGAGAAATCCAGAATAAACTTCCAATAATAACCTGCTAACCTCAGGAAACTACGAATTTCGGAAGGCGTTCTCGGCGCCTCCCATCTTTCTACAACTTCAATCTTGGCATGATCCGCTTTTACCCTTGCCTAAAAAATGACATGACCCAGAAATTGAACTTCCCTCTATCAGAATTCACACTTAGACAGTTTAGCGAATAACTTCTCTTTCTTCAGAAGTTCAAGGATCAGATGATGGTGTTCAACATGTTCTGCTTCAGATTTCGAGTATATAATAATATCGTCGATAAACACAATAATAAATTTATCGAGATATTCACTACATACTCAGTTCATCAGATCCATGAAAGTCGCAGGAGCATTGGTTAAACCAAAAGGCATAACCAAAAAACTCGTGATGTCCATACCTGGTCCGGAAAGCAGTTTTAGTAATGTCTTCATCTCTAACCTTAAGCTGATGGTATCCCGACCGCAAATCGATTTTGGAAAAGTAACTGGCTCCCACCGGTTGATCAAATAAATCGTCGATTCTGGGTAATGGATACTTATTTTTAATTGTCAACTTATTCAACTCCCTATAGTCAATGCATATCCGCATCAACTCGTCTTTTTTTTTTGACAAACAGAACCGCATCATCCCAAGGTGAAGTACTCTGTCTGATAAAGCCTTTGTCAAGAAGATCTTTTAATTGTGTAACCAATTCCTTCAATTTTGACAGCGCCAAACGATACGGTGCTCTGGCCACTTGTGCTGCCCCATGTACTAGATCAATGCTGAATTCGATAGATTGATCAGGACAGTCAAATCCTCCGGGAAAACTTGTGGATAGGTACAGACTACCGGAATCCACTCTTGCATGCCTTTCTATTTTTTTGAATCAATTACGTAGGCCAGATAACCATATCATCCTTTCTAAATACATTTACGAGCTTTTAAAACTGATAACATATTGGTATGATGATCCTGCCGATCACTATATATAACATTCGGCCCTCTCTCTGGCAAAATGATATTGATCACCTTCTTAGTACACAAAATACTGGCCTGATTCTCTGTTAACCCATCCATTCCCACCACAACATCGAATTCTTTCATCGGCATTGGAAACAAACGGATCGGTAGCTCATGCCCCTCAATTTCAATGGTACAACTATTAAACACATAGGTAACAAATACTTGACTATTGGTGGTATCAACCACTAATATATTGTCAAGGGGCACATAATTCATATATGCACAACCAACAAATGATGGTGATACGAAAGAAAAATTCGCACCAGAATCAAATAACACTTAAGCATATATAGAATTAACAAGAAAAGTACCTGTAGACGGTGTTGTTTCAGCCTCACTTTTTGTCATCTGAAAAGATCGGTCCCGCGCCCCTCCTTGTCCTCCCCTCGGTACATTCGGTCTTCCACGAGTACTTAGGGTGTTTTCTTACATAGTCAATCGTGGAGTTCTCAGTTGTAGACAGTTTGGTTGGATGTGCTCGGGTGAATTGTAGTGGAAACATCTTTTAGGAGCTGGACAATTCCTTGATAAATGACCCGACTCGCCACACTAATAACACTTTTTCTATTCTGGCTTACAGTCACCTTGATGAACTTGGTGACAACGAGGTCAATCTCTATCAACAACTCTTTGGACAGGTCGGTTAACTGTTTTTGCAGATTTCAGCCCTCGGTACCCAGTTGAAGGCCCTTCCCATCTTCTCTTTTCTATTACCTTTTCTTCTCCCTGCCTGTTTTTATTCCTTTCAGTAGTTTTGGCAGCGTCCATGGCCAAGGGAAAAGTAGCAGGACTCATTGCGATCACAAATTCTCTGATAGAGGGTTTCAAGCCCCAAATATATCTTCCACTTTTCTGGACTCAGATCAAATATAATGTTTTGCGAACCATGAATGTTCAATAAACTTTTCAGTATATTCCCGTACGGATTTATTACCCTGATCCAATTTCAGAAAATCCTCTTCCAACTGCCTCACAGCTGCCTTGGGACATAATTGTTCTTTAAATCTATTTACAAATTCTGTCCAAGACATGGTTCGTAGTTTATCTGGTTTAGCCAATGATTCTACGTCCTACCGATACAGAGCGTTAGATTTTAACATAGAAACAACAAATCTAACTTTGTCTTCCTCCTAGCATTTCCTGGTATTAAATAAATACAGTTTCGTCTTCTTTTAACCAACACATAGCCTTTACTGATTCCCTTTCTCCAGAAAACGTTGGGGTTTGCAAGTTAAAAACATCTTTATGTCGTCTCCTCTGCTGCTCGTAGTTGGACCGGAGGATTTACCTCAACTCATTCGGTTTCAACTCTGGCCGGTAATCCTATAATTGACATAAGAGTTTCCCTTGCTCATTTCTTCAGCTAGAACATCCCAAATCACATATTCCGGCTATGGCACCTGTTCCTGATTAATATTCCCCGAAATAGACTCATCTTGTTCTGGGTGAATCTTAGATTGACTTGGTTTGCCTCTTGCTTGACTTCTCCCTCGACCTCTACCCTTGCTTCTTCCCCTGCCTCGATCTTCAGAAGCACTGGTCGAAGCATTAACAGGAGAATCCTCTCTATCGTCGGGGTTAGGGTGGGTGATCCTTTCAGATCTTCTAGATCGACTAGCTATCTGCAGATATTCAATATTAATAATCACATATTCACATTCCCAAGTATAATAAAGTATCCAAGAACAAATATGTAACTGTAAATTCATTATTACTTTGACCATTTGTAATTCGAATTTACCTTACATACTATCCTCTTAACCCATCATTTTTTGTTCCCAATGGTGCTCTCAATGTCTGAGGACCCCTTAATATGCAAATAACAATTTAATTCTAGGCATCATGCTTTGAATACCTAAATTCCTTAAACTCAGGCTTTGATACCACCTCTATAACACCCACTTTCCACATTTGCATATAAACCTGTACTTCATATAAAAGAAATATAATTTACGCCACAAAGGTATCACTAGTACAAGAAACTTATTTACAGAATTTACAACCCAAAAATTCCAAAAGAATATTCTTGTACAATCACATGTATAACAACATGTATCTTCGAAATACATAAATCAACAGGTTGATCTTCAAACTAGCAGATATGCACATAAGAAAAATATTTACATTTCCCCCTTCCCCTTAATATCCTTGGAACCAACAGGACCTGCAATGCATATTTTAAAACACAAAATGAGGGTTAGACCGGAGGCCTATGAGAACCCTTTCTTTGCAATTACATGGTGAAGATCGCCAAAACTTGTTTAAAACTCACATTTGAATACTCAATCATTTTAAATCAAATATAACCTCAGTAAAACAAAACTGCAAGTTATAAAACGATCTTACCACATAAGAAAAATAATCTTTGAGGTTCTTATAAATATCTAAAATACAACTCTCAAAGCTCACAAGTCTCAACGGATCAGAGCATATGGTCTCAACCTCCATGATCATATAAAAGTGTAACAATAAATAATAATCACCGAAGTTCTTGGTTATTATCAAAAACTTTTAAGATAAAACTAGATTTAAACTTAAATGAAAATTGATTAAATAAGAACCAATGACCCTCTGGGTTTTATTTCAAATCACTACTCTTAAGATTACTCAAAATATGATATCTCAAAATCATTTGAAAACACGGACACTTAATGTCTCTGGCTATAAGCCATTTTTCTCTTCTCAATAACATCGTTGTTATCATTTCAATAAGAGCAAGATTCTTAAGTCTTCGTATCACAAAGAAATATTGACTAAGAATTATTGCATCTTACGTATGTGAAAACAAGAGCTATAATAATAACCTCACACACAAATGCCACCCTTATCTTATGGTACATCTCTCCTTGACATGTTACCCTATGGTACACCTCTCTTTCATATGCCATCTTTGTTTTCACCTCAAATTTACAGATAAATCTGTAGTTTTAGCTAATAATGGCTTCAAAATAGTTTCATATCAGAAACTTTATCTCAAAATCTGTCATAGTTCTTAAATTCACTTTTCCAATCCCATCTCAATATTTCTTTCAAAACAAATTTCTCATCATAACAATTTTGAAAGAAACAACAATATTTTCCCTCAATTTAATTCAACATATGAAAGATACAATTTCCCTTTTTAATTTAAAACAGTTTAGAAACTGTTAAACAACAATTTGGGAAAACAACTCTTTTTAATTGGACAACTCTGGGTGATAAATACCCCTCATCGGCCAACATAGTGGCCGATAATCCCCTCCTTATCGGACACACTTAAACAACAATATTTAACAAACTTATCCTCATTGGTCAGCATTTCACCGGATAAAGCTATGTCCGAATACACTCTCATCGGGCAACACTATGTCCGGTAACCAATCTCACCGGTCAACACTCTATCCGGTAACTCAGCTCACCGGTCAACACTCTGTCCGGTAACTACCTCACCGGTCAATACTTAAAAGATAAATATTAAAACCGGCTAAGGCTTTGACCGATGAGTATCCTCACCGGACAAGGCATGAACGATAAAAACTCCAATCCGGTCAATACTTATAATATAAATGCTAGAACCGGACAATGCTTTGTCCGATGAGTATCCTCACCGGACAAGGCATTGATCTATGAACTTCAAACCAATCAATTCTTAATCTCAAATACTAAATATCTCAACCCTTGAACGATAAAATACATAAATAGGATAACTCTTGTCCGATATGAGACTTCATTGGACAACACTTCCTCCGATAAAGACCTCATCGGATGATGCAATGCTTCCCTTTTATATTTGCCTTTTTAAGGAAGGCAGTTTGGAATATTTGTAATTTTTTTCCTTTCCTCACATAACCATGCATATGATCCATGCATACACACAAGCATACAAATAATGCATACATGCACATAAACAAACTCATGCATGTATTTACATATCACATGGATAAATCACATACTCACGTAAGCATATAATCACATAATAATTACTTTAGATATGTACCCAAAACCTGGTTATGTGTTACAATAAGTTATAAAATTACACATTCTATTAAGAAATTTGCTTGCATTTATTTTTAAAAAATAGCCTAATATAGTTAATTGTTTGGTCCTATAAAAAATTATCATGTAGTCCCTAATAAAGAAAAAGAAATTAGAATATTATCATGTGTGGGGTACCCAACGACTTAAACTTGAATGACGTTAGTGACAGAAATCAAACTAATAAAAAACTAAAACTATAATGACTAAAAATATGAAACAACGAATTGCATGAAATTATTTTATCATAAACAATAACAAAATAATAATTTTTTTTTTTATGTATATATTGTTTTATCAAAAAAATATATAGTTTGATTAAATCAAAAAGACTAAAATATCAAAAAGGAGACCAAATTTTTTTAATAAACCAAAAAGGCAAAAATACCCCTAAATTAAATGGAGGACTTTTAATAGATTTAGTCTTAGGAACAAAAATGAAAATAAATTACAAACCATAAAAGCGAAAACATTTACAAATTACAAACCACATGAAAATTGATCAAAATACAATATTTAAATTCAATTCTTAAACTAGTACAATATTTAATACGTCTATATTTTTTAAAATTTAAATATTTAATTAGTTTATTATTAATTTTTTAACCCATATTTATATCTTTTTGGTAAAACCTCTCTATGCATATATCCCATTCTCTTATATATCTTACTCCAGTTGTGGGTTGTGATATAATGGGTTGGTTTTGTTATGTTAATATTCCAAAGTGAACTATACTTAGCTTGAGATTGTACTTAAAGATTGGATTACGATTAAACTTGAGAATTGCTGGTGGTTTACCATGCTTATTTGGATAAGTGCTTATCAAGTTACATTACCTTGTCAGATGAATGTGGCAAGACCAAGAGTCTTACCAGGTAAGAGCCAAGGCAAGGACCGAGACTCTTACATGGTAAGTGAGGCAAGAACTCTTACCATCGTTAGTGCTTACCGGGTAAATAGTTGCATACGATATCATTTTGGTGGACTAAAACTTTAACCGGTAAGTAAATGATAGTGTTGAATTTTACCGGTAAACAGTTATCATCCAGGTAAGTGTTTGGTAAACGGCCCCTTAGTGTTTCGTAAAAGATCTTGTAGACTAAAGCAGCGCAATCAATACGTTATAACAATTATTGTTGGGTCGTGAATAGCGGATTCGAAGATCTTGGTGATAGGGGTGGAATTTTCAATTTGTGTAACCTGCGTTTTAACTAAATTTTTGTATTAGCTATTTTATAGAACAATTTTGATAAGTATCCTATAAACTCATCTATTTATAGCGCATTTATGTTCATATGCTACTTTTTCAAATAATGTAGTATAAAATAACTAATATGACATTTTGTTTTAAACTATTCTAAAAATTTGTTAAGATACCCAAAAACATCCTATAAACATATTGTAATACTTTTAGATACGGAACTTTTTTGTTTCGTCCTAACAAAATACATATCAGGACGCTTAGACATTTTAGGCATCATATAAACCTAATGTAATTGTAGTGAAATACTATGACTATTAGCATTTTCTTTTCACCAAAGTACAAGATCAAATGATAGAGTCTTTGGATGATAGATTTCATCAACCAAATATCTATCAACATCATTCTTCAGCGTATCCATCTGTTGTTGCAAAAACGATTTCAATAATTTTCTGCTATTTGATTCTTTGTCATCATTCTTCGATGATGAATTGCTTTTAGTAACCTATACATTTAGCTAAAAAGAAATACAAACATAAACTCAACAAACGTTACATAAATCTTTTACATATTATTAATATATATAGTAAACATTATAAATATATATATGTATAATAGACTAGTATATTATATATAAGATATTATATATATTAGCGGTTGATTGGGTTGGGTTGAGCGGGACTAACCCAATTTCAACCTTCTTAATTGACGGTTTAGCTTAGAATCTCCGAATCATATTATCTACGTTTCATGTTCCTATGTCAAGCCTTATAGTTTACGCTCTTTTTTGGTTAGGAATGTTTTGTTGCTGCCGATAGAGCCAGCAATCCGTTCTTTTGTGGGTCACCACCAAGTCGGGCATCGAACCCGTTGATCCAAGATGCTCGGTTTGCTAACGAAAATCCATGGCCGTTATCAACCGGTTTTGAAGTCTCGCCATCTTCATCGGCTCGTGCAAGGGTGAAATTCGGGCAAATGCCGGCTCCAGTCACGGTTGAAGGATTCAACCGCCGAGGCATCTCTACTTTCGCTTAGTCACAAACATGAGGTGAATTTTTGAGTCAATTATGGTGTCGTTTTTCCGGTACAAATGATGTTAAATCCTACCGACTCTTCCTTCTACTACTCCTCCTAACGATAAGATGATAACACTCGATCAAAATCTAAGAAATGCTTAGAGTTTAACGAGTGGTATCGTCTTATTAGTAAGAGGATACATATCAGGATATGTTAGAAAGATTTAATGTTTATTTTTGTATATATAGAGAGGTCAAAGAAGTGGCTTATTATGTGTCTTTGAGCTTTTGTGTTTAATTGCTTCCAATGTGTATATATGTTAGCAAAGAAGGGCAAAAAAGTAAAATACCTTTGCTGTTTTCGTGGGTCGTCTCTAATGACTTGTTGTAACAGACGTCGTGGTTCAGGGCTCGCGTCTGACGTCACATTAAGTCTATGGTCTGCCATAGTCCAATGGTAGTTTTTGTAATTCAATATCCTTTTTACCTTTTCCGTGTCTTATTTTTTATTTTTGCGTATATAACTTAATTTAAATTGTTTGATATCATTGACTTATTGAGTAATAGTAAAATATATATATATATATATATATATATATATATATATATATATATTGTCGTCACAAGTCACACATTGGAAAATGCCATGACTTTATCGTGGCTCTTAAGGCTTGAGACTTGACATTGTCACGACACCTGATGTCATTTAAAACATTGGTTATTAGTTAATACCATTTCACATATTCTTATAAAAGACATCGGAGTTATGCAAATGTTCATATTTTTTAAGAGACGTAAATTGTATCAAAATTGAACGGATGTTGTTGCTGAGAGCGGTACTTTGTGATTGATTTTCTCGTAACGTTGGTTTGTTATGCTGAAGGTAAATTGCAATTCTTTTTGCAATGTTATATGCAATAAGAATCAAACTAAAGTATGTTGTATTTTCATGCATTCTCAGATGTAAACTAGGTAGTTAAATAACGTTTGATATGTCATATTCAAGGTACCAAAATAAAGGTTTTGAACGTACGTTTGTATTCATGCATTTTTGTACAAAACAGACAATTTTGTCTGGAAAACTCCTAAACAAATCTTGTAATTATAAAACAAGAACCGGTTCACACGATTGTCTTATAGGCTACAAAAGGTTTTTCTGAAAGGTAAAAATCAATGATGATTGTAGCAAATGTTTATGTAACTTGGTGTGTTAAGTATTTGAGGGGTATATCAGGTATTTATTATTATTTTCATTAAATTGTTAGTTAACTCTAGAGCTGTATTTGTTATGAAAAACGTAATACTGTTTTAAAGTATTATTTTATTGGTTATTGATTGAACGTATGCAACTGATGTAAACTAAATGTAGATAACCAGATATATATCGACACCGACATTAGGAGAAAATTTATGCCAATGTAGGTTTCAATTCGTTCAATCGTGTGACTTTTAGTTCGAGGCGTAAAAAAATATAGTCGAATTCAAAGCAGTTTAGGTGCTTTGTATCTCACGTAACGGACTTTGTTCTAAGTTATGTTAGAAAATTGGGGTCTGGAGAGAAAAACTAGAATTCATACAATACACTTTCCGAAATTAATATTTCGACCCTTTTGACCAACTTGGGCTACATGAGATTCAATTTGGGATCGTGAAAAACGGTTGTACTGGATTTTGGTATCGTCAGATTTCTTTTCAATGAGATATTTTAAGTGACTATATTTGCACTTAATTGAATTTCGCACCACCTAAAAATGGTCACGAAAAGATGTAACTGCATAAAAACGAAACAAACGAAATTTGTATATCTGTATCTCCCATGAACGACGCGACGTTTTGCACCCAATTAATTTCGAGACGACCCAAAAGTGGTCGTTGATTTTGGCACTGCAACATTTGGTTTAATTGTTCTTTTTTCGAGGGGAAACACAAATATTAAAATGAACTCGATGTTAAGAGCAAATTACGTTTTTCGTTTCTATGGTTTGTTGAAAATTGCTATTTTCGTCCTTATGTTACTGAAATTACAATTTTTGTCCTTGTAATTTATAATTTATTGCTTCTTTTGTTCATGTGGTTTACAATTCATTGTCTTTTTCGTCCCTCATACTTAATGATAAACCATTAAAGGCAGGGGTGGAACACAACCGTTGTAGCCTAGGGGGCCGAAATATAATACTATAAAAATTCAGAAATCCAAATGATGTGCACTTTTTTTTTGCTCTGCTCTAATATTAAATTTTAGAAAAAAGATTGGTTAACGTAGGAGTAAAACTTAGAACCTTCAAACTGTTAATAGGAAAATAATAATATACACTACAATAAAATCAGGTCTATATGACGTCAAAAAAAATTAAGCGTCCTAATAGACCATTTTATAAGACTCAGTTTATAGAAACAAAAAAGAAAACGTTCTATCTAAAGACGTTGTAATAAGTTTATATAATGTTTTTGGACGTCTTAACAAACGACACTTTTAATATAAATCGTTGCATTGGAAATTTTACAGGACATTATTTGAAAAAGTATCATATAAAAACAAGTGTCGTATAAAAAGATGAGTTTATAGGATGCTGAGAGAGCGTCCTATAAAATTCTCAATGTGACGCTTTGTAATAAAAGTGTCCTAAAAAACTTGGCAGGATGTCTAAAAAGTGATTTATAAACGTATTACAACGTCTTTAGATATGACGCTTTATATTTCAGTAAAAAAGCGAGGTGGCCATGGCCCCCAAAAGCCCCTATGGTGTTCCGCCACTGATTAGAGGAGTTAGTCTTAGAGACGGAAACAACAAGAAATTACAAACTATAGAAACAAAAATCATAATCTTAAAAACATAGATACGAAAGTCGTAGTATTTAGCAAACCACATGGACGAAAATCATACTTCACTCAAGTTTTAATTAACGGGACACACGAAATTCATGTGCTTCTTATTTGCAAAAAGTCGTTTAAAAAAATTCTTAATACGTATTTGTGTCACATATATATAAAAAAATACTGACATTACAATAGATAATTGACAATGTTCGGATGCTCTAACTACACATACACGTAATCCAAATCGTGCATATAACATTTCGGGACATTTGAGCGTGTTGCAAACCTAATTATTGCAACATTATTACGATGAAGAGGTCTCTCGCAAACATCTACAACGCCCTTCCAGACTTCCCGCCATTTTTTGAATTTTTGGGGGTGAAAGAATAGACTGAGTATTGATTTTCGTTGTTGACGTCGTTGAATTGACTTGCATTTGAACTACGATTAAGATCAAGTCTTACCTAAATTGGATTTTTTTTTATTAACCTCGATATCTAACCCGCTATGCGAGCCGACTAAACCCAAGGCGACCACCTGCTTTGCAGATAGTCCGGAGTCACCGCATTTGAACCTCCGTGGCCACAAGGGAATTTTTATTCCTCCTTGGATTTGAACCTGAGACCTCCTGTTACTTTTGACCTTTGAAGCCAAGCTCAAACAATCAGGCACCACCCTTGTGGTTAATTGGATTTCTTTTTTGTGCCATATGCTCTTAGACTTGACTTCTTTTTACTTTTAGTCCCGATCCAATATTAATTCTTGATGATTTTTATTTCCGTGTCGAAGCAAATTCTCCAAATTTACGACACCCTTTAATAATTTTACACCGAATACGTTTCTCGCCATCTCGTTAATAGTATCGCTACGTTTGATTTCATCATACAATGATTGTAAATGTTCCACTTATTCAAATGTCGTGTTTTATAGGAGATGCCACAACCACTACAATATGTTTTTGTTATGCTAAAATCAAATTAAACACGGGTATCATGATTTAAACTCATCATAATCGGATTGGAATGGCCATGAGCGGTACTTTTTTCTGCAATGTGATTCCAATCTTCCCCTCCATATCCATATCTTGTGCGCTCGTATTTCCTGCAAGCTTCCAATCAAACATGTAAATCAACGATCCCAATATTATATGTAGCATTTTATGTGCAATATTCAATCCCGGACAAATTCTCCTTCCAGAACCAAATGGGATGAACTCGAAGTCTTGACCTTTGTAGTCGATGTTAACATTCAAAAACCTCTCGGGCTTGAAAACTTTGGGATCTGACCAAATGTCTGGGTCTCGGCCCATCGCCCAAACATTACATAGGATTTCTGCATTTTTGGGCATGATGAAGCCTTGGACTGCTACGTCATGTATTGCTTTGCGAGGGCCTAGAAAGGCGAGAGGAGGATATAATCGAAGAGTTTCTTTTATAATGGCGCTAAGATAAGGAAGCCTAGAGATGTCTGATTCCTTAAGATTTCTGTTGTCGTTTTTTAGGATCTCAGAGACTTCTACTCGAGCTCTCGTCATTTTCTCTGGGTTATGAATAAGCTCAGCCATTGCCCATTCCAACGCACTTGATGTTGTCTCAGTTCCCGCAAAGAATAAATCCTATAAGAAATTATATACTGTAATTATTTATGTGTGCCACGTGTACTTAGACGATGTTTATCAACGATCATACCTAATATGTTAATCATATGTTCTATTCATAGAGAATAAGAGAATATGAATTTGGTTGTTTTTCGAATAAAAATAAAGTTGATTATAAGTTTTATTAACGAAAAACAACCAATGGCATAGTGACATGTGTCGGCTAAACTCGCCAAACTTTGATCAATCCAAGGTCGGTTGACCTAACTAGTCCTGAGAAACAGACTATTTTTTGTCGTTGTTGTTGTTGTGTCTTATTTGTAATCAGTTGGACGAGGTCATGAGTAAATATAGTTCATTTACTTACCAAAAACAAATGTATGATGTCACTTCGATTAAATTCACATTCGTCTTTCTGATCGAGGTTGTTGAGAAGCAAGTCCAAAACGTCGTTGCTTGAGGCCGTAACATTGTACGATGATGAATTTAATCTAGTTTGCAAGCGTTGGTCAATGATCTTATCAGAAAACGTCAATAACTTGTTGAAATAAACTTTTCCACGTCGCACTAAGCCTTGTGGATCCAATGCTCTGAGAATCGGAAAATAGTCAACTATGCTCGGTTTTTCACAAATTCCCATAAATGCCCCCATCATGTCCTTGAATTCTTGAGATGAGACGGAATCATATCGAGCCAAATCCATAGAGAAGAAGATATTAGAGAGAATGTTAAGAATTGTCGTAAATACAATATCACCGATTTGCACTAGTTTTCTATCGGTACAACATTGATTAACATGGTCAATAAGTTCTTGTACCTTCTCCATACGCACGATCTCACTAACTTCTAGACGTTGCACTGAGAACACATATTCTTTAGTCATTCTCCGCAGTTTCGCCCATTTATCACCCGTTGGTAGCAAGACCAAGGAGGATTTATAATGGTCCGCCACACGACTTATATCTGGAACCGGCCTACCAGAGAAAGATCTGTCTTTTGTGTAAATGAATTCCTTGACGATATCTGGAGATGAGGCGACTATGGTTGTTTTGGTTCCTAGTTTAAGTGTCATTAAAGGCCCGTAACGTTTTGAAAACACAGCACAAGATTCGTGCGGTTTGTTTCCGAGTTTTATGATGCTTTTCATGAACGAAAAAACATTAGGTCCAGGCGGAAGCCGACGATTGATACCGACACGACGATGTGATCGGATCGTGGCGACGTAAATGCATATGAAAAAGAACAATGAAAAAAGCATATAGATTGCATAATCCATGAACTCCATTTTTTGCAAATCTTGAAATCAAGCAACAACTCATAAATATGAATTTATTATATCTTCTAAACGTCTAAAATACTTTTGTCACGTTATGTGAAATGCCGTAAAATAAAACAAAATCAAGGAACGTTTCCGTTTTTTAATTTCGAGTTAATTTACGTTTAAAAAACAAAAAACAAAAATCTGTTTCGAATGTTGCCATAGCTTAGTTGGCAACAGGACGGGAGATTTTTTTGTCGAAATTCAGTTCCGTTGGAAATGGTAAGATCTTTGACGTAAAAAAGGGGTTGATCCGTCTCATCTTGACTTGGTTCTGTTTACTCTATTTTTTTTAATAATACCGGGTCGGGTTCTTCTTCTATGCGTATCGAATAGAATACGCTGAGCCAAATCTTCTTCATGTAAAACTTGCTTGATTTAGATCGGGAAAATCGTGTGGTTTTATGAAACCATGTGCTGTGGCTCGAATCCGTAGTCAATCCTATTTCCGACAGGGACAGTTGATAACTTTATCCGATTTTTCACATTATTTTCATATCCGTAATAGTGTGAAAACGAAAAGAAGGAATGGTTCCGGGTTCTCTTTTTTATTCGCGACACATTTCTATAATTTTATTAAAAAAAAATATAACGTGTTCGTTTTATTGCATAAAAAATATAATAAACTATAAATTTGGTCTCTGTTGTTTGTCAAAAATAACCTTTTTTGTGCTTGTAGTTTTAAAATTACAACTTGATCAACGTGATATGTAAAAAGATCCTAACGACCGTTAAAAAAATCTGTTAAATGAGGGGTATTTTTGTCTTTTTAATGGATTTTTTTTGTCATTAACCTAATAAAAAACTATAGGGACCAAATCATAAAAATCGATTTTGATTGGTTGAAAGATAAAAAATCGATAAAAGAACGAAAATTCGGCTTATTAATTTAACTGGACTTTTAACGGCCACTAGAGGAGAGGGACAAAATCCGGACGATTTTGCAAACTATGATGATCATTTTGCAATTTCAAAACTAAAAGGATGAAAAGTGCTATTTTCAACAAACCACAGAGAACTAATTTATAGTTTACTCTTGAAAATATAAAGAGAAAGAAAACAGTAAACGTTACGGAAAAAAAATGCAATGCTCGATTGATGACACACACAAAAATCATGTGAACTTAATTCCCGAAACAACTCTATAAACTGCACCTACGTGCACGTAAATACATGCTCGTATGCATATTGTGGAGTTCAAATAAGAAAGTCAAATATCACGAGAATGAGGAAAATAAAAGGTTTATATAAGAATTATTGAAAATAATCGAAAATATTTTTGAATATGCATATGTGAACTGATGTTATTGATTATTAATAAGGGTTCATATATACATTTTCAAAGGCATTTTTTAAGTAATTCACATATGAATATTTTGTTCTTACATTCTCATAATATTTTAAGGGTCGTTTATCGAACACTTATCATCTAAGTGCTTACTGGGTATCAATCAGTTACCTTATTGGGTGAGCATGAAAATGACCTTCTTACTTGGTAAGAAGCATAACAAGGAAACAGTTCGTACCCAATGTGGGAGGACTTTTATCCCGTTAGTGCTTATCGGGTACGAGATGTTTACTTACATTCCGTTTTGACGGATTTGAAATCCAAATCCATTTAATTCCTGCTTGGTAAGACAGTTGTTTAGGGCTTGGTAAGACATGACTGAAAAAATGACCAATTTACCCCTATTGAGTTGTTTATATTTTGATTAATTTATGTAATTTATTAAATTATAATAAAATAATTTTTTTTATAACAAAATATATCATTATAAAGTTTTTATCAAGAGAATTAAAATCATACAAAAATATGAAGTTTATTAGTTTCCAGTTTTTATGTTATAGGTTTTCTATATTATTCTTTTGATATTAACATTTAATAAATTACATAAAATTAACCAAAATATAGAAAATGTATAAAAATAATATTTTTAAGACGATAAAATGAAAGTTTAAAGAAGATAAAAACAATAAATAAAATTTAAAGAATGAATAAAATATAAAGACAATGACATATTTGATGTTTTAGAAGAGAATTATTGGGGTGTTTGGGATTGCTTATTTGAAACAACTTATTTTTTTTCAACAAAATCACTTATCAACTTATTATAAGTCAGAAGAGTTTAACTTCTTCAAAAATTCCTTATTACCGGTTTAACACCAGTATAAGTTGTTTATCCAAATACTCAAAAGTGCTTATTACAGATGCCACACCGGAATAAGTCAACAAGTTGTTTTTATTTGGAGAGTATATTTGTAAAATATAGGCTAGTTGCATCTTGTTCCATGTGGTGAGGGTGGAACACACGCTTGTTCCTGCCTGTTCCATATAAAAGTCATGCCAAATATGAAACATTAATCCTTATTCTATTATATTATGTCATGTTCAGTGTATCAAACTTATCCTAAAAAAAAGCAGTACATAGTTGCATGTCACAAATGCATTTCTCAAGTCCAATGGGCCTGACCAGCACCATGAAACTAGCCCAATAAATGGAGGAAGACAAACCATGCAATTGGTCATTGGTCCAGTAGTATCCGAGTTATCAGCTTACTGGTAGAACTCAACTCTCATGAGGTCAAAGATGAAGGTACAGTATGGACCAAAGGTCGAAGTATTGTTGAATTTTATCATCACGTTTTCTAGACTAAAGCATCAAAGGGAAAAAAATTTCGTGGCATTGGTTGATAACGAAGTGTTATGGCGGCAAAAGGTGGTAGTCTTGATAAACCGAGAAACATGGTATGGTTTTATGTCGTTTATGCTAGTGGACAAGTTGAGATTGGCGATAATGAGATGATGGTTAAGAGATGCTGATCGAAAACCATTGCCACCACCGCCACCAGTAGTCGTTGATATAAAGAGATTGAATCGATTTTTATATTTCTTTCCAACTTGAGGACAAGATAAGAGTTGGGGGCGAGTATTGTTGTACGATTTATCTAATGGTGCATATTTCTTCTACCAAAACTTAAGGATATATCATAATGAGGAGGATTAAACGAGAATAAGTTCAAAATAAGAGATCTACACGAGAATGGTCAAATCACATGTGATTTTGCACTGAATTCACAGCTAGTTACATAAGACAATCATATCAAGGGTGTGCGGGTGAATGTCTGTGCGTAATCACATGTGATTTTATACGTGAGTTTAGTGTAAAATTACATACTTTATGACTGTTCTTGTGTTCTCTTATTTGGTCACTATTTTCGTTTAAACCTGACTCATGTTATGATTGTCACGTCATTACTCAACGATATTGCAATTTTTCTTTGGTACCTTTCAAAAACCCAACACAATGTGTTATCAAATAAGCATCATTACACTACGAAACATAATGCTTTCACCTACTAAACATCCGTGAGTAATCCGTTGCTAGAAGTGAGATTCATCAGCTATCCGTAGGTGAAAGTTTGTCGAACAAGATATCATGAGTAAAGGCATAACCGACAGATCACCGACGAATCCCAATACCGACGGATTTCACAGGCAGATTATTGATGGATCACCGATGCTCCACAATTAAATAATTAAAAAACAAAAAACAAAATAATTTTAAAAAATGTCAGTGATCCATCAATAATTGTAAAATTCACTAATGGATCACCAACGGTTTTTTGTTTCGCCGAAAAAAGCTGTCATAGTGGGATCATGTGAAACAAGACTGTTTTCGTGAAACACGTGACACATTTTTACACTTGAAACTTCACAACAAAACATCGTAAAGATAACATTCACAGTGTTTTTGCTGTGAAAGTTCGGCTTTTCTTTACCTTCACAACATTTTGTTGTTTCTGTAAGATAGCAAACGTAAGAATAAAATGTTCAATTGATAAGACACAAAAACCACGTGAACTGAATTTCCAAAAAAACATTGCAAAACAACCTATTACGAGAAACGTATTGGTTTAAACCGAACACAATCATGCAAAATGGCTTTATAAACTAAACACACGTATACGCAAATAAAATCGCACGTTACACCTACTGACGTTTGGACGTGCTACAAACAAGTGGTAATAATAAAGTTTTGTAGCATTTATAAAAATTTTGATTCTGATTTTCTAATTCGTTAATTTTAATGTTAAAATAGCTATAATTTCGAAGTTGCTATAAGAAATTAATGTTAATGGTATATATAAAATCGTTAACATTACCACACTACAACAACACCAGATTTGTAGGTCGGACGCCTACAATGTTTAAGCTTCTTAATAGAATACTTTATATGACTTAAGTTTAAAGGACCAAACAAAAAATCATCTTATCTAAAAGTATTACACTAAATTTATAGAACTTTTTTTATAAGTTTTATCCGATTTTAGAATGTTTTTCAAATAAAGTGTCATATTAGCTATTTTAATGAGTATAGGACAAATTTTGAAAAGTATCCTATACACCCAACTTTTTATAGGACACATTTTCAAATAATATCGTATATAATAACTAATACGACACTTTATTTTAAAAATGTCTTAAAAACTTGTTGAAATGCTTAAAAGCGTCATGATAAACCTATTATAACACTTTTAGATACGACAGTTTATTGTTTCTATAAACTTTATCCCTATAAAATATGTTATTAAAACGCTTAATATTTTAAAAGTATAAACCCAATTTTATTATAGTGTCACTTTGTTACAACCAATAACATTAATTTTTTGTAAATTAACCTGGATATCTAACCCATTATACGAACCGACTAATCGTAGAACGACCATCTGCTTTGCAGATTGTCCGGAATCACCGCATTTGAACCTCCCAGGCCACAAGGGGATTATTCCTCATTGGATTTGAACTTGAGACTTATAGGCACTATTGATCTTTGAAACTCAAGTTCAAACTAATCATGCACCACAAGGGTGGTGCCTGATTGGTTTGAGCTTGACTTCAAAGGTCAAAAAGTACCAGGAGGTCCCAGGTTCAAATCCAAGGAGGAATAAAAATCCCCTTATGGCCACGGAGGTTCAAATACGGTGACTCCGGGCTATCTGCAAAGCAGGTGGTTGCCCTATGATTAGTCGGCTCGCATAGCCGGTTAGATATCCAGGTTAATAAAAAAAATATATATTTTAAATGCCACATCAAAACGCTTCCTTGTTACATTTATTTTCAAAAATTTATTAACGTTAACACATTTTGTTTGTATTTTTAAGATAACTAAAAATAGGAAATATCATATACAACACCAAACGTAACACAAATGGATTATCCTACCTTCTTACTCTTGCTATCTTTCATTTTATCGATCATCTATGTCCTCACCGTCTCCGGCCGCAACGACTCTCGGCTTCCGCCGGGACCTTACCGTTTTCCGGTCATCGGAAACCTCTTAGACCTTGGCCACGAACCCCACCGTTCTCTTGCCACACTTTCTAAACGTTACGGTCCTTTAATGTCTCTTAAGCTTGGAAGTAGAACAACCATAGTCGTTTCATCGCCCGATATTGCTAAAGAATTCTTTCACACACATGACCGAGTATTCTCTAGCCGATCAGTCCCAGAGACCGCTCGAGTCATAGACCACCATAAATTCTCTATGGTCTGGCTGCCCGCCGAAGATCACTGGCGAAGACTGCGAAGAATAACTAAAGAATATATGTTCTCCGCGCAACGTCTAGACGCCAGTGAAGGCCTACGCGAAAAGAAGGTACAAATAGAATGAGAATACATAGGGTTGGGTTCACGTGAGATCAAAGTTTTTTCGTGAGACCCGTAAGATCAATTTATGTTCATTGATCAACTTTATAAACTAATGATCTAATGGTCTAAAGTTGCACGGTGGTAATTTTGTGATTATTGAGAAGTCTCGTAGCAATTTTGTGATTATGAATGTTCAGATTGTAGATCTAATTCAAGGGTCGAGAATTGGTCTTACGGGTCTCACGAAAAACACTTGATCTCACATGATCCCAAGTCTGAATACATATCCGAAAGTTTTGAATTGCAAATTTATTGTACTTACATTTACTTATATTTATTTGAAGAAATTATATCTCAAATTATAGCATTTTTTGGACACAGTGAATCTCATATATTTAACATATATTTATACTTCTAGATACGGGAACTAGTTCGCCATATTGATCGATGTTGTACAAGCGGAAAGGTCGTGAACGTAGGCGCGGTTGCGTTTACGACAACGCTTAATATTTTATCCAACTACATGTTCTCTATGGATTTCGCGCAATATGATTCTGTGTCATCACAAGAATTCAAGGAGACGGTATGGGCGTTGATGGAGGTTAGCGGGAAGCCGAATCTAGTGGACTTTTTTCCAATACTTAAACGGTTGGATCCACAAGGTCTAGTGTCACGAGTTACTATTTATGGAAAGAAGTTACTGACTAATTTTGATAGGATCATCGATCAACGCTTGCAAAGAAGGTCAAGTTCATCGTCACCCGTTGGTGTTTCATCGGCAAATGACGATGTTTTGGAGTTGTTGCTCAACCTCAATCTGAAAGATGAATCCAAGTTTAGCCGAAATGACATGATGCATTTGTTCTTGGTAAGTAAATTCGGAAGGTAAACACATTTTGAACATGTTAGTCAAAGTAACCATTTTGAGGCATGAGAACGGTTGCGATTTTACAACAAGACAACATGGGCTTCACTGACAGAAAAAATCCATCGTAATCACCGGAGAATGTGACGGGTGATCGTGATTACCGCTGATCGACAATCGTCACCGACGGAAAAATCTGTCAGTTACGGTGATGTGAAGCTTTAAAAGTCGGTTTCACAAAATATGTTTTGTTTTGAAGCTATCACTATAATAAAATTGGGTTTATAGGGCACTCCCAATATCTAAGCGTCCCAATAAATCGCTTTATAGGACTTAATTTATAGGACCAAAATATAAAGCGTTCTATCTAAAGGTGTTGTAATAAGTTTATATGATGCTTTTGGGTGTCTTAACAAGTTTTTTTAGGACATTTTTAATACAAAGTGTCGTATTAGCAACTTTATAGGAAACTTTTGAGAAAGTGTCCTATAAACTCAATTTTTTATAGAACATTTGTTTTTATAGAAC
Organism: Cynara cardunculus var. scolymus; assembly: GCF_001531365.2. Taxonomy (NCBI): domain Eukaryota; kingdom Viridiplantae; phylum Streptophyta; class Magnoliopsida; order Asterales; family Asteraceae; genus Cynara; species Cynara cardunculus. The sequence goes on from NC_037541.1 coordinate 11,939,749, forward strand.
AGTTTTTCAAATAATGTCCTATAAAGTTGTTAATGAGACGCTTTATATTAAAAATGTCATAAAAAACTTATTATGATGTCAAAAAACGTCATATAAACTTATTACAACATCTTTAGATAGGACGTTTTATTTTATAAACTAAGTCTTATAAAGAGGTCTATTAGTACGCTTAGAAATTGAGAGTATTCTATAAACCCGATTTTATTTTAGTGTATGGATAAATATAATTTCTTAACAACTTTCTACATTTTTTTTCACCTTAAATAATCAAAAAATCAAATCAAAATGATTATTACAAGTAGAAGTTACAATAACCAAATTTTTGTTCCAAAAAAAATAATAATTCATTTCATAAAATATTGTAGGCTTTATTTATCGCGGGAACTGATACGATATCTAGCACATTGGAATGGGCGATGACTGAGCTTATTCGTAACCCAGAGAAAATGGAAACAGCTCGTTCAGAGATCCTAAAACTCACGCAAAACGACGACAAAAACATACAAGAATCATGTATCGCTCAATTCCCTTTTCTACAAGCTATTATAAAAGAAACTCTACGACTGCATCCTCCGGCCCCTTTTCTTATCCCTCACGAAGCAATACATGAAGCAGAAGTCCAAGGTTTCACCGTGCCCAAAAATGCACAAATCCTGTGTAACGTTTGGGCGATGGGACGAAATCCAACCGTTTGGTCAAACCCAGAAACGTTCATGCCTGAGAGGTTTTTGAATGTCGAGATTGATTATAAAGGCCAAGATTTCAAGCTCATTCCGTTTGGTGCAGGAAGAAGGATTTGTCCAGGATTGAATTTCGCTCATAGAATGTTGCATATAATGTTGGGATCTTTGATTCAAAACTTTGATTGGGAGCTCGAAGGAAACGCGAGCCCACAAGATATCGATATGGGGGAGAAGTTCGGGATCACATTGCAACGAAATATACCACTCGTAGCCATTCCAATCAAACTGTAACAAGTTTTTATATAATTATATCTGTTATTTTAGGTAAAACGAGAAAATATCTGTAATTATTGGTTTTAGGAATAAAAAACAATTGTCACCGTATAGTTCTTTAGTTATGTGAGTCCCACAATACGATCAATCTTCGTATTATCAATAAGAACATCAAGAACACTTGAGATGAAAAGTCAACTCAGTCAAACCTTTCTATTTACTTCTCAATATACGTATGATTACAATTAAGCTCTCTCCTTTCCACACACACACTACAAGACAAGATAAGACCTATTTATAGGTCAACTATAAAACTCTAGTCAAAGTCAACAATTACATACAAAGTCAAACAACCTAAAATACAATTATAAACTTTCAAGACGAATACAATTTAACACTAAAATTCAATCCCAACAAGTTAACACTTTTTCTTCTTTCTCCTCCCTTTGAAACTCGGTCGATGCATCAAACATAAAATATAGAAGTAGCTTAACGTTTATGACCCATAAAATCAATGCCGATAATAAAACAACAAAATACATGATGACGGAAAATACTTTCATTTGACTCAAAATCGGGTTTATTAGACGCTCCGAATTTCTAAGCGTCCTAACAGACCTATTTATAAGACTTAGTTTATAAGACAAAAAAAAAAAATAAAGTGTTTTATCTAAAGGCGTTGTAATAAATTTATATGACGTTTTTTGACGTCGTAATAAATTTTTTAAAACACTTTTAATGTAAAACGTCCCATTAGCAACTTTATAGGACACTATTTGAAAAAGTGTCCTATAAAAACAAGTGTCGTATTAAAAAATTGAGTTTATAGGACACTTTCTTAAAAATGTCCTATAAAATTGCTAATGTCACGCTTTGTATTAAAAATGTCCTAAAAACTTGTTAAGATGCCTAAAATCGTTAGATAAACTTATTACAAAGCCTTTAAATGGAACGCTTTATATTTTGGTCATATAAATTAAGTCCTATAAAGCGGTCTATTGGGATGTATAAACATACATGTATGTGTGTGTATGTATGTATGTATACTTTAGTGTTTAAATAATCTTGTAGAACAATTCAAATTTATATAAAGTTATAACATTGAAAAGAAAAGAAGAACCATATATATATATATATATTAAATATATAAAACTTTTAAGAAAATAATATTAATAGTATAAACTGGGATTAAATCTCTTGAGTCTCTACTCACTACTTTCTTCAATCTTCAAAGAATTCATGTTTGATTCATCGTGTACAGGAACGAGAGGAAGGAGACACCTATTTAGGATTTTAGTTGTTATATTTTTTTATTTCTTATTAATTAAGTCTTAAGTGTCGTACATAATTATCATTTATCTCCTAAATTATATGTTTAAAAAGCCTAAAACAACAGATGCTTACAGAATAACGCATCGTAACTCGTTACAATGGAAACCAGGTCTTAGAGTGAAGGCAGGCCCGTTCTTGACATTTTTTAGGCCCTGGGCTAGATGTCAAAAAAGGGGCCCTTAATAAGTACGATATTTTTTCAATGTATTGTTTTTATCATCAGAAATAACATTGAATTCATATAAAACCATTTTTTCGAGTATTTCTAGACACAAAGTCAATCAATACTCATTTCTAAATTAATATTATCTACTAGAACAGTTTTATGTAGTATCAGTAATTTGTTTCATCATCAAAAACATCCTACTATACACTTTTGGTACATAGAATGATATCATTTGGGGTCACAAAGTGGATTCTTCTGATTTTCGAATGACACTATGTAAAACAATGTAAAGAGGTTGGTTTTTCATGTCATCTCATGTTAACGTTTTTTAACATCATTTTAAACTTTTATATTATGTTTTCAAATCCTCTCTTTATTACGTAAAAGAAGACTCAAGAACATAGAGTTAGAATTAAAACAAACATTTCTTGAATCATCGATTGTATAAATTAAAAAAACTCATGTTGTTGATAGTTTGAGATCTTATTATTCTTTTAGAGATAAAATAGTACATAAGATTTATAAACTCAATATTAGATAATAAAGAATAACTATTAAAAACAATTATAGTTTTATTATTGTAAATATAAATATAAGTTGTACCGTTTTATATAGTTGGTACTTTTTTCAAAAGATGGGGATTTTCTTAGCTAATAGCAAGAAAATCAATCATATTCTAATATAAAAATAGAATTCACATGACAATAGAACAATCAACAGAGTCGATGGGAGATAAATTATAGAGAATATGTCAAAGTTTTCGAAGCAACTAGTTTTAGACATCGGTTTTAGATTAAAAAAACTTAGAAAAACATTAAATAATATTATATAATGAATGACAGATTAACCTATTTATGTATTTTTTTCTCTTCAATATATTTAATTCATACATGTTTGGGTCTTTAATAGTTAATGTAGTATAAAAGTTTTTTCTTGTCATATTAGATACTAATTTTTTTTGTGTTTTCTATTTACTAATTTTTTTGAACTACTATTATATATTAGAGGTGGCCAAAATTCGGTCCCGGGCCGGGCCTTAACCGGTCCCTACCGGGCCTAATCG
>NC_037541.1:11943800-11953770 GCF_001531365.2 Cynara cardunculus var. scolymus
TCCCTCAACCGGTCCCTACCGGTCCCGGTTACATAACCGGTCCCGGTCCCAAAAAACGTCAAAAACCCTAACCGGTTCATAACCGGCGGTCCCTCAACCGGTCCCTACCGGTCCCGGTCGGTCCCTACCGGTCCCGGTCGGTCCCGGTCCCTCTCCGGTCCCGGTCCCGGTCCTCCGTCGGTTACGGGCCGGGCCGGGCCCATTTGGCCATCTCTATTATATATATTAAAAAAATTGGGCCCCTATTTTTATGGGTCCTGGGTGTACGCCCAGCCCGTCCTCCCCTAGGGACGGCCTTGAGTGAAGGCACATGGGTTAACGTGGCGGCAAAACCAAGCTGTGGTGCCATAACACACCATAACGAGTTATGTAAAACCATGATTAACGCATGTAATACCTCGATATATAAATATATAACTTCAAGAATTAAAACTTACTTGATTTTGTTATTATAAAGCATTTGACAAAAATTCTTAAACCATTTTTTATACAGAAAATACTGTTTATTAATGCATATTACTTAAAATTCAAGATTACAAGTAATTTTGCGTAAGTACAACTTATTAAAGCTTTATTTTTAAATTTGTGTAACTAACTGCAGATAAACATAATCAAATACAAGATAAACATCTATTTTAAATATATAAAGTCTAAAATATAATTAAGATAATAATTGAGTTCTAATAGAATATTGTTTAATTATTAATTTATAAAAAATATACTATTAAACCAAAAATAAATTACTTTGTTATTAAATCTAAATTGAATTAAAGAAGTTACACAAAAAAAAAAACACGAACTATTAAATAGTTAATTTGATACTAATATCGATTTATTTTTCTTTTCAAATTTTTATGTTGTCTTCAAATTTATATTTCATTCAAAAATAAAAACATTACCACATTTTCAAAATCACATAAAGTCGTATTATATCGATAGAGACAAATAATAAAAACTAAACATTAAAATGAAGATTTATCTCGCTACATTACACAATTACCTTTAGTCTTAAAAATTCAAATTTCTTTTACCAACCCCCACCCCACCCCACATCTTAATTTCACATGGTCCCCGTTGATATTCGTTACATAAATTAACAAAAAACCCACACCCAACAACCACTCATAAATTTTTTTAACCGAGCTATATAACTATCTCACTGTAATAAAATAGGGTTTATAGGACACCCCAAATCTCTAAGCATTCCAATAGACCGCTTTGTAGGACTTAATTTATATGACCAAAATTTTGAAGTGTCCTATCTAAAGTTGTTATAATAAGTTTATATGACGTTTTTTTGGTGTCTTAACAAGTTTTTTTAGGACATTTTTAATACAAAGTGTCATATTAACAACTTTATAGGACACTTTCGAGAAAATATCATATAAACTCAATTTTTTATAAGACATTTGTTTTTATAGGACAAATTTTCAAATAATGTCCTATAAAGTTGCTAATCGGACGCTTTATATTACAACGTCATATAAACTTATTACAACGCCTTTAGATAGGACTCTTTATTTTTTTAGTCCTATAAACTAAGTCTTATAAAGAGGTCTATTAAGACACTTAGAAATTGAGAGTATCCTATAAACCTGATTTTATTGTAGTGCATTGAGTTAAAATATAACAATTATAAAAATATTTTTATAAATAAACTTATATTTATTCAGTTTCATAAATATCAAAATTTCGATAAATAATTTCAATAAAAATAAAATAAATTAGTTATTAATTTTTACGTAAAATAATTAATTAATTAAAATTTGTACAACTCACAAATTTGATTTTTATTCGTATTACATGTAATGATTAATTAAAATCGTCAATAAACATGGAAACGAAATCAAATACGACTAAATATCGTTATGAAAGAAAATTCAAGTTTGCTATAATATATACATATAGAGGTGAGTTATTATACAACAATTTACATTTACACAACTAATACAATTCAATCTCAATCGTCCATTTAATTTGATGAATATGTGATTTCATATAAGTTTTGATTGTTTCATAATATAAAGTATTAATCATAACTAATGAACTCTACTCATCTTTCATAAATATTCAAATCATAATAAATGAACTCTCATCATTTATATAAATATCTCAATTGATTGGATTACATTTGAAATATACTATATATATGTATTTTTTTTAACTTTTAAATCGTAAAATCTAATTTAAATCAGAAAAATTTAGTTGAAAAATAAAATCTAATATAAAATCTCTTTTCAATTTCTCTCTCATCGCTTCCATCGGCGTAACATATATACATATACACATATATAATTAAATATGCAGACAATGTGAATATTTTCTTAGAAAAAATATTATAATTTGTGAACACATCATAAATCTACGAGATTTGATATAACTTTTAACCCTTCAAATCTTGACCATTAATTTTTTAGTGGAAGGGTTAGGATCATTTCTGTATTTTCTCGTATATTTTATAAAATTCTCAAATGAACCTATGACTACATATATAGACTTGAGATCACGTGCGACCAGCCTTTTTTCGTAAGACTCGTGAGACTATTTTTTTACACTTGAAACTTTACAACAAAACACTGTGAAAGTTTAATCTACAAAACAACACTCTATAAAAACAACGTTTCACATACGTTTCATCTACAAAAACAACGTATATTTGATTTCACCCCTTTCGTGTGTACGTGTGCGCACATACTATGTACGATAATTTACTTCCAAGGAGAAATAAAAATCCCCTTGTGGCCACGGAGATTCAAATACGGTGACTCCTTCTATCTGCAAAACAGATGGTCGTCCTAAAATTAGTCGACTCGCATAATGAGTTAGATATACAGTTTAATAAAAAAAAGAAAAAATATTTATTTATTTTTTATTATTTTTTGTGTGGATACATGCATGTATCCGATCCTATATATAAGATGGAATTCTCATCCCAAAAACTCACACACAACACAAATCAATGGAGTACGCGGCTTTCTTTCTCTTCCTATCTTCCCTTCTGACATTCATCTACGCCCTCACCATTTTCGGCCGCCGCAACTCACGGCTTCCGCCGGGACCTTACCCTTTTCCGATCATCGGAAACCTACTACAAGTTGGCAACAAACCCCATCACTCTCTTGCCATACTCTCAAAACGTTACGGTCCATTCATGTCACTCATGCTCGGAAGCAAAACCACCATCGTCATTTCATCACCCGATATGGCGAAAGAGTTCTTTCACACAAATGACCAATCGTTCTCCGGTCGGTTTATAACCGAGGCCATCCGATCGGTCGACCACCATAAATTCTCTCTAGTGTGGTCGCCGGGCGGAGATCAGTTGCGTCGATTACGAAGAATAACCAAAGAATATATGTTCTCCGTGCGATGTCTAGACGATAGCGAACTCCGACGCAGAGAGAAGGTATGATTCGTATATAACAACTATTTAGTAAACTACCTTGCTATTTGAACCAAGGGTGTTGGAAAACATTTTCGAAACCGAGTCAAGGGGTTGTTTGTTTACCTCTTAATAGTTCCATTAAGAAGCAATCTTTGAATCGTTAATAGGTGAATCTTGTTTGGCGAAAAAATGGTATGCCTCTTAATAGTTCTAAAACCTCCTGAATGATTTTGTATTATGGGTCTCCCTTAACCATTCAGAGCCCTAATTTCGTTGAAAATAATTATCAGATAATTATATTTCATTTTGCACTATATCATGAGAGCCTCTTAATCATTCTACACTGAACTATTCAGCAACTGTCAAACAACCCCTTACACGTTAGCTAACATGTGGTTGCACGTCCAGGTACGAGAACTTCTTGACCACGTGAATCAATGTTCGGTCGAGGCAAGGGCCGTTAACATAGGTTCGACTACGTTCACGACCATTCTAAACATTCTTTCGACCTTCATTTTCTCGTTGGATTCGTCTCAATACGATTCGGTGTCATCACAAGAATTCAAGGACAATGTATGGGCTTTGATGGAATATGCAGGGATGGTGAATCTTGCAGACTTTTTTCCAATACTTAAACCATTCGATCCACAAGGAATAGTACGACGAGGAAGTGTTCATTTGAAGAAGTTACTGACGATTTTTGATAAGCTCATTGATCAACGGATTCAGACCAGATTGAGTTCATCATCGAACGATGGTATTTCGTCTACAAAGAATGATGTTTTGGACTTGTTGCTCAACCTTAAGCAGAAAGATGAATCCGAATTCAGCCAAATTGGATTGGGACATTTGTTTCTGGTAGGCAAATCAATCCTTTGAACATGTTACATTTTGGTAAGATTTTGTTCACAAGATTAAATGAACATTTCGTAACTCGTTGTAGGATTTATTTGTTGCGGGAACTCATTCAACATCGAGCACTGTAGAATGGGCGATGACTGAGCTCATTCGTAACCCAGATAAAATGGCAACGGCTCGATCAGAGCTTGTTAAACTCATGCAACACGACAACCGGAACATAGAAGAACGAGATATCATTCAACTCCCTTATTTAAGATCTATCATAAAAGAAACCTTTCGGTTGCATCCTCCGGCCCCTTTTCTTGTCCCTCACGAAGCCATTCATGACGTAGAAGTCCGTGGTTTTGTCGTGCCTAAAAACGCACAAATCCTTTGTAACGTTTGGGCAATGGGGCGAGATCCAAACATTTGGCCGGCCCCGGAAATGTTCATGCCCGAGAGGTTTTTGGAAGACGAGATCAACTATAAAGGCCAGTATTTCGACCTCATTCCGTTTGGTACCGGGAGGAGAATTTGTCCGGGATTGAATATTGCACATAGAATGTTACATATGACGTTGGGATCATTGATTCACAAGTTTGATTGGAAGCTTGAAGGAGATATGAGAGCACAAGATATGGATATGGAGGAGAAGTTTGGAATCACCTTGCAAAAAAAAGTACCACTTATGGCCATACCAATCAAAGGTTGTCTACGTTTATAATTTAGCATTACATATATCAACAACATCCTTATCATATGTGATAATACTTGTGAGGGGGCTTAGTGGTGTAAGGGCGACTTGACCTGTAACCAAGATCGCATCGGAAATCGTCTGTGTCTCTGTTTTAGTATCACATGTGTATCATATGTGAAGGAATAATAGTATCACATGTGTATCATATGTGAAGGAATAATAGTATCACATGTGATTTGTATAGTAAAAATGTGTTCTCGTAAAACAAAAATGTTCTCGTTTGAACCCTTCTCCATGTATGTGTGTGTTGTCCTTGTAATCTTTTAATGTACAAATCCATTGGGATGACAAATGTCAAAGAGAGGGATGTTTTATTTCATGGTAATAAAGATAGGGGAGTGCTAATGGCACCCCCTTTGATGTCAGAATCAGGTCATTCAAGCATTGGAAATGTAAAAAACATGTATTGATGTTGATGTGTGTGAGGAAGAAATTCATGGATAGGGGTGCATTAAGCAATGCATAGGGGTGCATTTAGCCCACCCCTAAAGATATTCATGGACAATTATTATGTTTGTTAATTATAATTGATATATATATATATATATATATATAAATGAAAGATGATAAAATTCATTCATTATGATCATGTTTTAAATTTAGAAAAAAAAATGGAATCAGATATTTATTAAGCTAGATAGATGGTTACAATTAATTTATAAATGAAACGTCCCATATATATATGTATATGTATATATATATATATATGTGTGTGTGTGTATATATATATATATAGACTTGGGATCATGTGAAATCAGCCTGTTTTTTTGAAACTTGTGAGACCACTTTTTTACACTTAAACTTTACAACAAAACGTTGTGAATGTAACATTCACAGTTTTTTTGCTATGAAGGTTAGACTTTTTTTACCTTCACAATATTTTTCTGTGAATTTTCAAATGTAACAAAGTGGTTTCACGGGTCTCATGAAAACAGGTTTCACGTAAACCCAACCCTACATCTGAATTTTAATGTTTCATTTTTTTGTTATGTCTCAGTCAATGTTATAATACAGCTTTACGTAGTTTTGAGAAAGCGATAAAGTTTTAATTTTTAAAATAAATATAAATACGAAGATATCATAACAAATTAAAAACATATATTTATATTAGTACCAAACTAAGGTGGCGTTTGTTTTCTATTAGATGCTGAAATCTGAAGTCTGATTTCACTTATGATTTATAAGAGGTGATGCTGAAATCTGAAATATGAAACAATCAGAATGTTTGTTTTTACGTTTGAAGTCTAAAATTTGAATCAATCAGACTGTTTGTTTTTACGTCTGAAGTCTAAAATCTGAATCAATAAGATTGTTTGTTTTTGTAAACTGACAAACGTCTGAAGTCAGAAATTTGAATCAATTCATTTTAATTAAATTCAACTAAACTGAAATATCCAATCATTTAAACCATTTTTAAACTACCATCTATTTTTAACATATTCAATACTTCAACTGAAATACGTCAATTGATTCCACACAAAATATTAAACACGAACAAAGTCCGATAACAATTAGAATCAATATTCATTTTGCATTAATTGTGTCGAATTTTTTTCTCTTAAACTGGCCATATATGTTCAGTCAGTGGCACTCACATGCGATTGAATCTCTTTTTGTTTGTCCCAATATATCAATCTTCATGTAAACCTTCAAGATCATCAATGACAGAATGTATTTTCTTGTAAGAACATTTAGAGAAGGAGAGAGAGAAAGTCAACACATTCAATCTTGGTCAAACTCTCAAACGTATATTGATTTATCAAATGAGCTCCCTTCCAAAGATTACAAGACCTCACCCTATATATAGGGTCAAACTAGACAAAATAGTCAACGTCAAACTATCCTAATAAAAGTCAAACATGATGACTTTTATACAATTATAGACAATTTTATCTTTCAAGATGAATACAATTTAATACTGAATTTCAGTCCTAACAATCCCCCCCTTTGTATTCAGGTTTGAAAGAATTTGCGCGCTTTGAGTCTCGTTTGAACTTTGAAGCTTTAAACACTCTATGTCTTCTTCAAAAGAATCCTCAACTAAAAATTTCAGACAATTATCTGTTGAGAAAGATCTTCTAACATTCTCCCCCTCGAATGTAGAACAGTGATGATCTTCTCTTTTGACAATGTAGAACAGTATCAACAAAAATCTTCAGAAACAATTGTACAAGATGTGATCTTCAAAGAATCTTCAGACAACAAATCACAAATTTTCTCTTTGATTAGAAACTCCGTTGGTAAACTTTTGAAATGATGATCTTCACATTCAAAAACTCTCAGTCGTTTTAGCACAGGAATAATCTTTCTGTAATTATCTCCAGTCGCACTCCTTTTGAGTCTTTTGCCGACTTGATGTTACTCTCTCTTAATCTTTACATCAAATTCCCTTATAATGTTCGGAATTTGATATTTAATGCATTATTACATACTCTGATACCAATTGAAGCCAAAGACATACAAATTCAGAATTAATCTTCAAGATGAAGATCAAGTATATGAGTAGAGAGAATTTTCAACAACAATATTCTTTGATTTCTTGAGAGAGAATATTACAATACTAATCAGAATAATTGCAGAAGTTGATGACAATTACAAGACTAATCACTATTTATACTAAGGAAAACATTAAAGTCTAACTATTAATAAAAGGAGAACTTGAATATAACAATAACACATATACTTGAACCCAACACTTTTGCCTCGTCCTTGCCATCGTCCCCTTGCTCGTTGCTTTGATCATACTTAGAAAATAACTCATCCGTGATAACCGAGTTTATCGGATACAAAGTTCGGGGTTGTTTTCAAATAATTGTGGTAAGTTGAAGGGTTTATTTTGTTAATGTGCTTAAATTGTTTTACCAACTTTTGCCCAAGTTTCTTTTCATAGACTACTTCCATTTCGATCCATTTTATTGACCTCTTCTATACAAGTCTTTAAAAAACATTTGGTAATTTCATTTGTCCACCTTACACGTGCATTCTCGTCTATCATGTTCATTTGAGAAGCATCAAATATATGAGAAATAGAGAAGTGATCCTAGCCTTTCCACTAAAAAATTAACGATCAAGATTTGAAGGGTTGATTGTGCAGCACCATAAAATTCGGTTGCATGGTAACAATTATGAAGAAGATAAATGAGTAGTTTCATACCTTTTACAAATAAACAACAAACAAATTATAATATGTGCATATATGAACCCATGTGATTCACATATGAACTATATGTGAATATGTGAACACCTGTGATTCACATTTGAACTATTTAATTGATTCACGTATAAACTGTATATGTGCATATGTGAATTCATGTGATTCACATATGAACTATTTAACTCACATATGGAATCATAATTCTCGTATGATATTACTTGTTTTCGTTGTTATGTGCATATGTGAACCCAAATGATTCACATATGAACTATTTAATTGATTCACATATAACATTACAGTTTTAGGATCAAAATCAACATCTTGCTCAAGATCGCTCTCTAGATTTAGATTCATACCGAAAGAATACGAGATTTGATCGAGAAAGAATTAAGAAATATGATAATGTTCATAACCTAGAATTGCGATATTTGATCGAGAAAAACCCAATAATAGAATTGCCATAAACCGAATTCGATTTGCTATAGATGATCGATGATAGAATTACGATATATGATCGAAAAAGAAGCGAGGAAAAAATGATGATAGAATCGAGATCCTTACATTGCTCTAATTCTATCAATGTTAGAATTGTTAATTACCATATTACCCTTCATTTGATCATTTAATCTAATAGCTTATATTGCTCCTCTATTTCTCATATATTTAGTACTTCTCATCCGAATCTCCTCATATATATATATATATATATATATATATATATATATATATATAGATAGATATAGATAGATGAACGATCAAATAAAAACCGCCTCCATTTGTGTAAACCAATCTCATCCATCCATTTTCTTGATCAATGGTTAAGATTAATCAATGTTATTTAAGGAAATGAAAAATAAAAAAAAATTGAAAATACATTTTATAATACCGATAAGGGCAAAAGGGTAAAACCAAATATTCATTTATTCAAGGAAACCATATCATGTATATCATATTATTAATGAAACTAATTTATTTTTTGTAAAGTAATTTATTATTTTTACGTTAACATTTTTACGTTAACATTTATTATTATTAATAAAACTAATTTATTTTTCATCTTGCAATTATTTTATGACGAACCGCTTACATTATGCACCCGTTTCATTTTTCATTTCATCTACTGAATGGATCACCTATACCATCACTGAAACGAGTTTCACCATGAAAGCAGTTCACCACTCATTGTTCAATTACGCCATGAACTAGTTTCACCTTCATGAAACCTGTTTCATGTAAATTAATTTTTTTTATTTCACTCATGATTTCATGCATTATTTCTTTTACTCCTTACAATCTTCAAGATTCTGGAGCAGATTACAATCTTCAAGATCCCGAAGCAAATTCATCATGTACCCGTTTCATCATGCAATTATTTCATGACGAATCAAATAAATTATGCACCCGTTTCATGTTCCATTTTTTCTACTAAACGGATCAACTACACTATCACTGAAACGTAAACTAGTTTCACCTTCATGAAACTTGTTTTATTAACATTATTTTTTTAATTCGAACCATAATTTACGATTTCATTCCATAATGCAATTCAATTTTCAAGACCCGTTTGCAGATTCAATCTCATAACAATATATAAAATTCAAAATTTTAATATTATAATATAATTAAATATTTAAATGTTACCATTTATACAATTTCCTTTCTTACGTTTCCTTAATTAAGATTTATTAATAACTTCCATATTTAATAGAAAATATTGTAAATGACCGAAATACCTTATTCATTAAATTTAATTAGAAAAAATAGAAATTTTCCTATTGGTCGAAATTGGTTTACACGGTTTCTTAGAAATGCACGGTTTTCATTTGAACGTGCC
>NC_037541.1:11954650-11959465 GCF_001531365.2 Cynara cardunculus var. scolymus
TATATATATATATATATATATATATATATATATATATATATATATAGATGTGTGTGTATTTGTGTGTGTGAGAGAGATTTTACTAAAAAAAAAAAGATATGGTCCTAGAAAGATATTTTTGCAACTATGATTATTTATTACACGTCTACATCCTCCTCATCGTCCAACTTAGATTTGTTACGATACCACGATGCGTGATCACACTTATTTTCCTTGTATTTATTTATAAATCTTTAAAAAAAAACAAAAAAATAATATTTTTATAATTTTTCTGAATTTTAAATTTCAAAATAGTTGTTAAGTGAGAAAAGTTGTTTTTTTATTATACTAAAAAGATACTCGTGCAATGCAGCGAGATATATTTTGATTTTAAATTTTATTTTATTTTTTTATCTCAGTCGATGTTATAATATGGTCTTATGTAGTTTGAAAACATGATGATGTTTTTAATTTTGAATAAAGTATAAATTTGATGATATCATAAAAATTTGACCGAAATATATCGATATTAGTATCAAATTAACTATTTAAAATTCCTATTTTTTTTGTAATTTTTTAATTAAAATTTTTATTATAATTTAATAAGGTGCAATAACGAAGTAATTTATATTTTGTTTAATAATATAATTTTCTTATAAAGATAATAACTGATTATTTTGTTAGATATCGACAATTATCTAAATTATATTTTAGATTTTTTATATTTTAAAATGAGATTTTTATCCTTTATTTGGTTATGTTTATCCGCAGTTAGTTACACGAATTCAAACATGAATCTTTAATAAGTTGTACTTATGCATAATTTATTTATAATCTTGAATTTTAAGTAATATGCATCAACATACAGTACTTCACACATAAAAAATGGTTTTTAAAAGTTTTTATCAAATATTTTATAATATATTATAGATTATCATTTTTATATAATATTTATTTTAAATTTTATTGAAATATTAAATTTATTAAATATTTTAATAATATAACTCGAAACAAGTTCATGAATATAGTATACCAAGGGTATTTTTGTAATTTTCAAGAACTAAAAATTAGCTAGAAAACATTAAGGGGGTGTTTGGTAATAGGTATTAAACAGTAATTAATATAAATAATAAATAAAAGAAACAGTTAATTTGTTTTATATAATATAATGGGTTCATTCCTTCAGAAGTCGTTCCTTGTAATTTTCATTTTTATTCCCTAATCAGAACCAAACAATCCCTAAATTTATATCTTAAATAATTTATTAATAAAGAGCATTACTTAATAATCCAGTAATAATAATTACTCGACTAAGGTTATGTTTGGCAAACTAATTGATAAGTTAGTTGATGGTTGATAAACTAGTTGATGAAATAAATACGTTTAACATTTGAATAAAACTTAATAATTTACATTTATTTTGCAAATCTGCAAATCGAAGAAGCTGTTATAATTAAATGTAATTTTATTTTAAAATTTTCTCATCTCATATTTAAAGGTATAATTGAAAAGTAAACACTTGATTTCAAGAGCAGACATTTATTTTGAGATAAACTAACATATAAATATGAGAACTTATTTTAAGACAAACTTAAACAATCGTCTAACTTATCGATTTTAATCATCGTACTTCCACTATACACATAATTCAACTACTGTTTCAGTTGTTTATTTTTTTGGTTTATGAAATGTGCAACCGTATTAATTTGTTGTGTGCCACCATATACATTTTGATTATAATGAGAACAAGTTTTTTTTTGTAGAATTAGTTTACAAGGCTTTTATTCCACCGAAAATCCGGGTACAAATTCTGCTAGTGTCATTTTTTAGTCAGATAATGTCACCGTATGAAAAAAGTCCCTATATTTGTTTCTTATGTTCAAATAGTGTCACCGTTTAAATTTTCTTTCGTTATATTTGTTTCTTATAGCCAAATGATGCCACCGTTTGAAAAATTATTTGCGTCTGTCCCTGATTTGGACAAGCTTGACAATTTTGATGGATGCACATTAACGTATAACCTACGCAAGTTCTGTTTTTTTTTTTTTTCTATAAATATTTGCATGCTCGATATATTCAATAACATTTCGTTAGTTGCTCGATGTACATTAAAGTTCAATACGTATTATATGAATGTGTTCAATTAAAGCCGAATATCTACTTGGTGAACATATGCCCAACTGTTATGTGTTCCATGATAAATGTAAAATTGTTCACAACTTTTCGTTACAAACTAAATTAAACCATCGAGACAGGGTGGGTCACCTTATAAATCTCTAAGTAACTGACAGATGCTTAATTCGACCGATTTATGTTTAAATCCCTTATTGTTTGTGACGAAACTCCCAAAAAAGGTCCCATTGATTGGCTTTTGTGTTTTATAGTTACAACTAAAGCAGTGAAAAACTGACAAAATAGCGATCCTCACGACTTTAGCTGTGACTTAAGTGGAAGGAACAGTCTCAAAATATAGAGTTTTGCGACTTTAGACTCGACCTAACTGAGTGAAGGTAAGTTGGTTGCGACTTTATAGCCACGTCTTCGAGACCTTGGACACACTCGAGCTAAATCACGGGCTAGGTCACGAGAAGCACCAATTCAGAACCCTAACTCCCATTTTGTCTTGTGTATTTAGTAAGTGGTTAGTTTCTGTATTCAATAATCAATAACAAACGTTATGCATCATATCCCCGGTGAAACTATTAATTGTCGGGATTATTATTCTTTCCTTTTAATCATATGCTTAGTTTAATTGCAATTTATTTTGTAACGATAGGAACTATGATATTATTATTTGTTCGTTTCAACAACCATCAATACTTGATTTTCTACATCGAGACAATTACTAAATTGAACTACCGCGAAAAGAAAGCACGATAGTATATGTGGGCCACCTTATAAATCAACGGACGTAGATGATATTGAGATAGTGTGAACGTAGAAAATTTGGTTGACCCGATTAACCTTTACGTTGATCGTTATTGTACAATCATATATGATTTTGTACATAATTTTAAACTTTTTCGTATTCTTTTATTTAATTATTATTCTCTTTTGAAACTCCCTTTACCAACATACATATACATATACATATACATATACATATACATATACATATACATATACATATATAGGGTATATTTCAAATGCAACCATGTCCATTTGTACAACCAATGTAACCCAATCAATTGAGATATTTATGAAAACGATAAAAATTCATTTATTATGATTTGAATATTTATAAAAGATGAATAAAGTTTATTAATTATGATCAATACTCTATATTAGGTAACAATCAAAACTTTTATGAAATCACATATTAATCAAATTAAATGGACGGTTGAGATTGAGTTGTATTGACTGTATAAATGTAAATGGTTGTATAATAACTCACATCTTTCTCTTTCTATATATATATATATATATATATACACACACACACACACACATATAGAGTCTAGTTTATATGTTAACCAAATTTATTGTATTAACTTTATTAACCATTTTCAACCAATGACAATCCATCTTATATATAGGTTCATATTCATCTTATAATTTAATGACAAAGGTAAATATATAATTTTTTTATGTAACTCCCATATCATTAATTGGGAGTTAAAAAATCAAAAAATCGCATGATTTTTGTTAATTTATTATTGATATTGTTTTTTTTATAATATTGATTTTTTTATCTATAATGTTTTTGAATTTGTGATTGGTATAAGAGATCCGGTAGTAAAGTTTTCGGTATCGTCCAAGCTATTATGGATAAACTCAATGTTCATAATGAAGAAAATATTGTTCAAAAGTGTTCATATTATGTTCATATGTACACTAGCTGCATATCTCAACAACGGCTCGCTCCTAAATGTGTTTATAATGAAGAAACTATTGTTTACAAGCTGYTCATATTGTGTTCATATATACACTAGCTGCATATCTCAACATTGGATCGCTCCTGAATGTGTTCATAATGAAGGAACTATTGCTCACAAACTGTTCATATTGTGTTCATACCTGATTTTTTATTAATTTCTTTCGTGTAGCAGCTATTCTTATCATGTTCATAAATGCTATGCAATGTAAGTTCATATATATGTCAATTTTTGTTCGTATTTGACACAATGGTTCATATATATATATATATATGTATGTATATATATATATATATGTGTGTTCATATGGTTCCTACATTAACAAAAATAAATTAACTAAAATCATAGAATTTTTTGATTTTGTAACTCCCAACCCAACTAATGATATGAGAGTTACATAAAAAAGAAAATTACATAAATACCTTTTTCCACTTAGTTTACATATGTTTGTGAAATTGTAAATTTAAAAAATTAAAACTTTAATACGATAAATCACAACCGTTTATTGTAAGAATCAATGCCCAAGATTGGTTAGCAAAGTTATCACTACAAGAAAATGACCTTCAGAGAAGCTTTTGTTTTGTACTTAAAAGTCTTAAAAGCTTCTCTAAAGCCTTTAGATAAGCTTTTCAATTTTGTCAAAGACCTTCTCTGTGTGACGGTAGGTGAAAGTTTTAGAGAGGGTTTTCGAAGGGTGTGTTTTTGTTAGCCTTTAGAGATGCTTAATTAAGGCTTTAGATACACTTTTAAAACTTCTCTAAAGGTTAGTCAAMTTTTTATTCAAAGCTTCTCTAAAAGTATATATATTAGTAACACTTTTCAAGTATTTGTGACGGTTTGTAAGAGTTACTAAAATATACTTTTAAAGAAGATAATGGAAAAGCTTCTCTAAAAGTATATATATTAGTGACACTTTTCAAGTATTTGTGACGGTTTGTAAGAGTTACTAAAAAATACTTTT
>NC_037541.1:11959565-11999404 GCF_001531365.2 Cynara cardunculus var. scolymus
TCACTCTCTATTCTCTTTCTTACTTCAAGCTTCTTTCAGCTTAAGTAAAAGAATCTTTTAGCAATATCTTTTCTTCTATTTGCTATTCTTTGTGTGTAACTTAAGATTGTTTTGATAGGTTTCTTATAACTTATCTTTCCGCAGACAATCTTGTAAAATCTGTATTGATCTTCTTTATCAATATATATTTTAAATTTGAAAATTGTGTTTGTATTCATCCCCCCCCCTTCTACAAACTGTTCAGTATTCTTGTAGACCTTTTGGGACCAACAATAAGACTTATACTTAGTCTTGTAACATTTTCTTGACCCAGAGTCTCTAGATAGCCGTTCAACTAGAGCCTCTGTATCCGAATTCTGTGTTCGAGCTCTGTATCCGCGCTCTTGGTTCCACGCAACTTCATGACTAAGTCCTCTTGGACTAAATCATTTTTCAGACTTCGTCTTCATTTTTGTTGACAAGAGGACCTTTGGTTGGCCTTGCTTTTGGTTGGTGAGTCTAAAGGGGCTTTGGTCCTTAAGAACTTGAGGAGCTCTAATTGGTCTTGCTCTGTATGATGCAAGCTTTACCATGGGGTATTTTTCAAAGAGATTGAGTATTTGAATAACTCTGAATTCAAGGCCTTCAGACTTCGTCTTCAGATTGTTGATATTTATTTATATTTTTTGATAATGCGTCATTAAATTCATCTTACATTTGAGAAAAATGCAAAGTCCCAAGGTTAACTAAAAGCATGAAGTTAACTGTTGACAGTCAAACTTCTAATATTGAACATATAAGGATTTTTGCAAACTGGCTTTTGGATTTATGAGAAGACAAGGTTGGTAGTGTGAATGATGGTGGAACAATTTACTGATATAGTTTCATTTCTAAATTCAATTTTATTATATGGTTAACTTCATTTTAACTGATTATTGCTATATATTTCTAAATTCAAGTTTGAAGAGTTATTTTTTAGAGTTATTGATAACTCTCAATTTGTGAGAGTTATTTGTTGTTCAATACTCTTATTTTATTGTGTATTATGTACCCACTTTGCCCCTATTATGTATTTTTGGTCCAAAATATTTTAAGAGGTGATGAAAGGTCAAAAATTTGATTATTTTCTGAAAAACCGTTGATGTTGGTAAAATGCTTAGTTTCTGCTCACATTCTGCTCACTTCGTATTTTCATCAAAGCGGATTTGGACAAATTAAAATACTGGCTCTCCTGGGTATTTAAGTGAATTAATTCTGAAATCATATCCGAAAATCTTGAATTATTTGGAAGAATGAGCCTGATTGAATAAAAAAATGTCTTAAAATAACCCTACCTTTATTTTAATGAAAAAGTCTTTCTTTACCTTTTCCTTATTTTAAGGGTTAGATAACTTTATTTTTTTCATCCTTTAAAAAAAGGTGACAAGGACAGAAAAGTAAACATGAAGTGATGGGAGGTCATTGCCTTTAGGCAAGAAGGTTTTCTTCCTTTGGGTAAAAGAAATGTCCGGTTCTCATTTTTACCCTATAAATTGAAGCATTATCTCACTTGGAAGCAATCATCTTTGGAGCATTTACTCTCAACTGAAGTTCTGGAGCAATAGAGCAAGTTTAGTTTTTGTATTTAATTTTATTTTCGTATTTAGCTTTTAATCTCGCTACTGTGCCTTGTATGCCCTCTGTGCGCAACATTTTTAGTAAAATTTTCATTCAAGTATTTCTTATGCATTTTTCTTGTTCTTTTTTCCTCTATGTTTTATAATTTCATTATGAGCTAATCACCCATTTGGGTGTGGGTGTGAGTCAAACTTAAGAATTTGAAGGCACACTTGGGTGTTGCTATTTTTATTGATTCTTAAACTTGGTCATTTAAGTCGGGACTTAAGCTCAACGCGGATAAGCCGATCATTTTGAAGTGTTAATATTAGATCATTGATCCAAAGATGAGCGAATTTGAAATACGGCTTAAGTGATGCACAAAGATTTGAGAGAATCTTTGATAATCACGTAGAAATACGAATTTTGAATGTTTTTAGCTAATGTTAAGATATTAGTCGAGTTTATATTACAAAGAGATTTGAGTATAAATCTTCAGGCTAGTGGAACCAGATATCTTTTTATCTCTTAGCTAATTCGGCAAGCTTAAAATTGATAAAATTGGACACTTTGTGGGCACTTTGTGGGTACAGTATATAAGAATTCACTTTCTAGAGATTGAAGTTCTTATAAAGTCCCATGAGTTTGTGACCATATTGTTCCTACAATTTTCTTAAGGAAAACTTACACTCATACCCATCTTTTAATTTTAAAAGGTTTATTTCGTATTTCTAAGCTTTGCATCATCAAAACTCAACTTTTATTCTGAAACCGAAACATGCTCAAGAAGTTCATGAAACTCTCTGATTCTCAGTAGTCCAGTCCCCGTGGAAACGATCTTGGTAATATACCACTTTATTACTTGAAGCGATCATAGTGTCGGCGTGCACTTACACCGCCACTGTAGGGACTTTGTGACCACTGTGTGAACACTTACGATTCCAGCACATCAAGTATACTTCAGAGTTATTTCAAGAATACAAGTCTGAAGTCATTTTTCAGAGTTATTTCAAGAGTACAAGTCTGAAAAGTCATTCTAAATTTACTTCTATGTTTAAATTCAATTTGATGATATAGTTTAATTTCTAAATTCAATTTAATTCTATGGTTAACTTTATTTTAACTAATTATTTATATAGTTTCATTTCTAAATTCAAGTCTGAAGAATCAATCTTTAGAGTTATACTTCAAAGTTATTTCAAGAGTACAAGTCTTAAGTAACATCATACTTTCAATGATGATTCATATCTGTAAGATAAGTTTCCTGACATGATTTTTTTTAAAATTACCCCGTGTAATACACAGGATCAAACCTAATACATATATATACAAGTTCCTTACACGATGAAGAGATGCCTAATTTATGTTGATAAACAACCCTTAAAATGCTTTCAATTGGGGTACTAAGAGCATCTCAAACAGATATTTTATGCATACATGTATTCATACATGAATATCAAAAGTTTTTATGCATAGTAACTTGTACTTTGTGCATTAAAAGTTGTACATTCCACTGATTCTGACCATCTCAACACGAAAAAGGAAAAAAACCGAGATCTAGTAATTGTAACAAGGTTACTCGTAAAACGTAGATTTACAACGATCATATATTGCTTCGTATACGTTAACGAAACAATCATTATTTGATAAAAGTATCTTTCGGTTTCACGAGAAAATCGTTACGTTCACCCGAGACTTGTAGTTTGACAAAAATATAACACATTTTTTTGGTTCGTCTACGCCTCAAGAACCAGAGGTGTACGTGTACCGTGTTTGCACTCCAACCAACAGTTCGATCAGTTTTCCTGCAAAAAACAAAAAAATAAAGAACGGTAAATTAGTATCTTGCTGATTTTGTGACATCTGATGACGTGGATGCCAATTTTATTGTCCCCCCTTAGCCGTAACCCTTTTGTAACTTTTTCATAAACCAATATCCACGTCAACAAATGTTAAAGGATCAACACCTTATCAGTCAAAACCGGGTACATAAATAGAAATTTTTGAAACTTTGTTGTATTTTGATATGAACACTTTGATTCCTATTGGTTCGTGTTTGTCTAAAGCCACAAACCACACTGAACCGTTTATAAACCGGAACCTAACCACATCGTTCAAAACCTGGACCAAAACCAAACAGTTCACCATAGTTAGGTCCGTTTTACGGTTCACGAGTTTGGACTTGCACCCTTACTACAAACGAACCTGCAAGAAACCCGACAACTGGAACATGTTCCAAAGTTTTTTCAGTACTTTCCAGCCTTTGCCTGTGAAAAACGAAAAGCAACCAATTTACGAGTTAAAATCCCTCCGGTTTTCATATCTTGGAAACGAAGAAACGCCAATAAGAACCATGAGGTTATATAATATACCGTGTGTATTTGCCGAAGCACGGATCTCTCATGAGGTAAAGCGCCAACAATAGTTTTCGCCTTCTCAACTGCGTATCATATTAACCAGAACATTATGGTACCAGAATGAATTAACGCCAACTTGTATTGTCAAATGTCTAAAATACCCTTCAATAATAACAAAATTCCTCCATCTGAACCAAAATTAACGTCCACAATGAAAAAGGCACGCAATTTTAGAAATGTTTACACTCTTAATTAATTTAATGACCATTTTACTCTTGATAATAGACGGAGTTTATGATTAAGGGTAGAATTGGAAAGTAGACACTTTTGAAAGTGGAGACATATTTTGGAACAAACGAAAATAGACATCTGGATGATTATTGTTACAAATTTCAATAATGGAGTAATAAGTTCGAAACGGCATAAAATTAGTAAAAATCGATACCTCATCCTTCTCGGGAACAGAAAGAGAAAGGCGTTTGTCTTCATGGTCGGTCAACGACATTGTTGATGCACTCATTCCAATCAAATCGATAGACAAAGAGACAAACCACGGAAGCCATGATCGGAGTCCGTATTTTCTTATCAACAAAACATATATGAGCGGTCTTGCAATGAACATGAACTCCCCCATTAGAAATAATCCTCCAGGGAGACCCTTTTCGGACAAGAAACTCGAGAGCGTTAGTCTCTTTACACTTGTTTCTGAAACCATATATAGAAAAGTTCAGCGTTTCCTTTAAAAGAGAAGTCAAAAAGTAAAAGTAAAAGAACCCGAAGGTTTTAACACTTTCTTATGGGGAAGAGGGGGGGGGGGTGGAGCAAGACGAGCCAGCTCATGAGAACCCATGAGCTGGTCGTCAAAAAGCATGGCGGGCTCGACCCTGCGAGCCCGATTTTGAGCCGAGCAAACTCGGGGCTCTGCTCAACTACAACGGTCCTAGTTACCTGGAGGTTCCATAATTGCACGCTGATGATGTTCGACCCTGCGAAACCATGTTGGATCAGAAAGCACCCTAGCATTTTCTCCAAACCTACTCATCGCAGAGAGAGCCCTTCCTTCACGAGTCAAATTACCATTTTGTCCCTGACGCAATAAACGTCCGTGCACAGGCTGTTGGTTTGCATCATTTGGATCTTTTCCATCGTTCATTGTCTCCCCTCCATGTAATAGCATCTTGTACCCGCTATTCCGCAATAAAGCTAGTCTAACTAGTACCCTGATTTCATTTCAACCATACTTAAAAACAGTCACATTTTGACCTTATAAAGTCAAACAGTATGCTTTCCAACTTCAAGATTCACATCAATTTTTTTGATTTTTCGACCAAGTATTGAAAGATAAATTAGACTGTATAAGAACCAGTACTAACGAAAAAATTTCGATGCTAAAATTATGAAAGAATGCATATTATATTTGAATTTTGGAAGAACTAGAGTTGACTCTAAAAGGTCAAATTTTGAAACTCTTTGGGATGTAAAGTGTATAAAAGGATAAATTGGTCATTCAATGTGCATTTGGTATGCAGACAGAACATGCGTGGATAGGATTGGACACGCAAATATGAGGTGGCAGACAAAAGAATTGTGGTAGGTTTTAAAGTTTTTATTTAACATGAGTAGTTTAGTAATTTACCTATCATGGATCATCCCATCCCCCACTTTTTGTTCCACTATTTTGGTGGCATTATAAAAATGCATTTTTGTCCCACTCAATAATGTGGAACAACAAGTTTTTGTTTTATCTTGTACTGTCCCGCATACCAAACGCACCCATAGAGACATTGCTTACTTTGTTGCCTCTGTAACCGCGATGAAATTCCATTTCTTGTCGTCACCATAGTAATGTTGTGCCACAACTTCAACCAAAGTTTCCATGTCTTTCAACAAAGTCAAACACAAGGAATATGGAAAAGAAGATGACTCCGGATGTCTTGTATTCATTTGGGATGGAGTCGTTTCGATTATATGTTCGTTGACAGCAGTCACTATGCCCAATATCGACGTTACTGAATAGAAAACGATAAGAAATGTCACAAGAAATCCACGTTGACTTTTAAAATGTCCACATTTGACTTAGCTGTATCGGAAGAGTTACTTTTAAAGATGATAAACTTATTTTGCTTCAAGTGAAAACATCGATAACTACATTGACGTATAAAAAGATTTGTGTGAATTGTGAATTTTCAAAATACAACGTTGAACTTTTCAAAATTAGAAGTGAACTCCTTTCTGGGATGATGGTCCAACCCTTCTCCAAACTAGAGATGCACAAAAAAGGCCAAGCTTGAAGCCCGGCCCAAAAACCCCAGACCTAGTTAGCTTGAAGCCCAGTACGGACAATGCTTCGGAGCCCGATCAGGCCCGGCCTGGAAAAGCCCGGTTAAGCCTGAAAAATCCTGATAGGGTGCCTTTTCAACCTCAAAGCCCGGCCCAGGCCCAAAACACCCTGGACCGTTTTTGCTCACTGAAAACAGGCTTGGAAGGCCTAGGCCGAAAATCCCGGGCCTTGTGCATCTCTATTCCAAACCACCACACTATATACCACCCGGAGGCGGGTCAGGGGTAAGATGTAAGTGCTGACCTGACTTCTACTTTGGGACGTATGCTAATCATACATCCTACCCCCAGACCCTACCTCCTCGTGGAATATACTGGGCTCATTTGGTTTGATTATTTGCTTTGCATTTAGAAATTTTAGCTCCAAAGAAAAAAAAAATACGTTTAAAATTCGGAACTGTAGTGGTCACTCATGAGCAAAAGCAGTTTTCACCTGAGGGGAGATAAGTTTCTAGGTAACAAAAGAAGGCAAATGTTACCAAAATATCACAAAACCTGCTTCTGGTCCGATTTCCGTCTCAGAAAATCTCTCCGGAAGAAGCCATGTGAATCCCTGAACATTCAACAACATATAATCAGGAATCAAATGTTCAAAAATCCAAAACAAAAAGGTGTTGGAATTTTATTTATTTTCTATGATTTTTATGACAATTTACAAAAAAAAAAATAAAGGCCAGCATAGAAAGCTCAAATATCAGAAACCCTCCTATCATTTAGCATGGAACACCATGAACAACAAGAACTATAGATGGATCTTTATTCCAATTTAGTTGGATTTCGACTAAAATGAATTAAAAAGGGATTCCTTCCCTCCCTAGACCATACTTCCGAGTGGGATGCACCGGATTCGTTTGGTGTGGTTTAGTTTTTCCATGTGCCATAAGGAGGAATCCTTTAAGTGCAATATAGAGCATGTAAATGTAAATATTTGAGCAAAAAAGTTGATTACTGGCAACCCTGACCGGCCCACATGGAACCCGCCCCCTAGGAACCACAAGTGAAGGCGTTTCAGGGTTGACTCAGCGGCTGGGCTAGCAGAGGGGTTCAAGACGCCTCCCACAAGATTTGAACTTGAATCTGTTGTGTATCTGAGCAAAGTCGCTCTGTTCCTTTGCCAATTGAGCTACACTAATATGGAATATCTTTCCATGCACTATGACAAACGCCACTTCTTGACTCGAAAAGATATTCGTGACTTAAATATAACTTTAACATATCCCCTTCTTGATAGGTCCATATATATATATATATATATATATATATATATATATAGAGAGAGAGAGAGAGAGAATTTGCTTCCTACCAAGCCTCTCGTATAGTCCTATAATCAAGAGTGGGCATTCAAGCATTTGACCCTAAGATAAATAAAACCAAATTTGTTGCCAAAAATGCCTTTCTAACAGTAAAACTACCTTTTGTTCAAAGTGGATATTGCACCCTTTTGGTATTTGGGAAGTGAGTCTTCACTTGTAGAAAAACATTAGCATTCTTGATCGTAAGGGTACATACTATGTTGTTGATGCTGAGTCGGCTCCTATGCCACTAGCTAAGCCGTGCTTGGTCCCCCCCGGCATGGTGGAGGTTCCGACCATGCATTTGCCTTATTTTACTAGAGATCAAATTTGATGCATTTAAGAACCTTCATAAGAAAAGAAGGTTGGAGTTGCAAAAGATGTAGGTCAAGCCCAATCAACCAAGAAACCGACCCTCATCCTGCATTTAACGGGCCTTATACCTATGTGCGCCTTTCGTTTGGACTTGGTATTTTTAATGATTACCCATGCTCATATTCAACCATAGAATGGATGTAAAGATAAATAAGCATGGAAAGAAGCAACCAGCCTTGGCAATAGAGTCAAGTATCCAATCATATTACTAGTTCCTTCCGTTTAGAGTCTATATCACTTTTGATTCTACATGTGACGGTTCATCCACCCCTGCCACAACATTACATTCAGTCATACAAAAATCTCTCTAGCCGTTATAGAGAAATTTCTCTGACACTCTGTGACAATCTGTGTTCGTCTCTTGCCTCCGTTGGCTATCCTTAGACCATTTCTCCTCAATATATGTTAAAACTTCCTTTCTATCCTAAACACACTTTTGGAGAGTAATCTAAAGGGATTCCACATATTCTTACAATATGCTTAGCAGAGGTCGACAGCAGCCTGGAAGCATTTTCTGGGCTCACGTGTGTGTGCATGTGTGTGTTTTGCATACGGGAGAACGAGTATGAAACCAACAACATTTGCGTACAAAATAGGTATCTTGTTGAGCAAAAAAGCTGTCCATCCACAAGCTCAACCCATCTCCATATCCCCAAAAGATGGACATTCCCTTTTGTTCCCATATAATTTCTTAACTCATATCAACTAATAATATGAATATTTCAAGAAATGCGTCTCAGTTGCAAAACTACCATTTTTTTTATTAACTTGGATATCCAACTCGCTATGCGAGCCGACTAATCCCAGGGCGACCAGCTGCTTTGCAGATAGCCCGAAGTCACCCCATTTGAACCTCCGTGGCCACAAGAGGATTTTTATTCCTCCTTGGATTTGAACCTGGGACCTCCAGGTACTTTTAACCTTTGGAGACAAGCTCAAACCAATCAGGCACCACTGATTATTGCAAAACTACCATTAGCACCCAAGATGGAAGTAATTAAGCATCCAAAATTCGGAATACCCTTTTAACTTCCATAGTCAAACAAGTCAATTTAAGCAACTAAACTTGACAATTGGCATAGAATAATGTGGTGATTTAGGTCACAAGTTTAACACACTATTAACATACAGAAAGAACTATAAAAAAATCGATGGTTTAATTCCGAATTCACAAAAGTGACAATCAATTAAGCTCATATAACATACGATTACTAACAAATTATACAAAGCTTCATAAGATGTTTGGCAAAATCGAGTGTGCTTACATTAGCAAGAGACTCTAACGAATGAACATACTCCTTGTTCCTTCGAACCCATCTCTTATAAGCTTCCATAGCTTCGAAAATGAACTGTATCTGAACTGAATCCACAATTCAAAACCTTATTGTTCGATCGATTAACTGAATTCTAGCTTGTGAATGGAGTTTTCCCCCAAATGAAGGAGCAATGAAAGTTCGAATCGTTGGTGAAGCTTGGGTAATTCAATCGCGCCTCTTTTTGAGAGTCTTTGGGAAAATAAACCCAGAAGAACAAAGCAGTCGAAGTAGGAATCTTTTCTGAAATTTTGGTCAATTTGGATCAAACCCAGACGAAAAAACCCATAAAGAAATCAAACCCTTTTTGGGTGATTTGTGCGCATAAAACGTTTATACGCTCTCTTGAAACTTGGAAGGATAAAAGCCGCCCGGAAAATCATATTCAATATCCGGAGTGTCTATTTATATAAAAACAAGTTATGACTTATTTCGATCTGACATCGGTAATAAATATTTTTTAGTGTTTAAACAACTTATATAGGTATCGGTAATAAGAAGTTTTTAAAAAAGTTAAACCATTTTAACTTATGATAAATTGATAAGTGCTTTTGTAAAAAAAAGAAAAGTTGTTTCAAATAAGCAATCCCAGACACCCATCTTAAATGCTCTCTTAAACAATTTATATAAAATATGAGTTCATTTATCGAATAGTTAGGGTTGT
This sequence comes from Cynara cardunculus var. scolymus, assembly GCF_001531365.2. NCBI lineage: Eukaryota > Viridiplantae > Streptophyta > Magnoliopsida > Asterales > Asteraceae > Cynara > Cynara cardunculus. Next base: position 11,969,482 of record NC_037541.1, read on the forward strand.
TTGGTTGGTTTCTTATTAAGCTATTGTTTGACAAATATAAACTAATGACGGGTTAAACCGGTTACAACAAGTCATGATGTTTTTGCCCAGTACCCGGTTACAACTCTAGCACCGGCACACGGCAGGGACGGAACGAAGGCCCCAGTGAGCCCTGTTCATCCGCTCAACCGATTATAGCAAGTAGCATATTTTTTTGGGATATGAAAAATGTACATACTAAACTTTGAGGGGGTGTAGTTGGATATTTAAAAATACAAGATACATCAACCAAAAAAGGCTCTCAAAATTGACCATAAAAAACAAAAAAAGCCCCTTGAAATCAACCAAAAAGACTTTAAAAATCCTTCAAAATTGTGGAATTCAGCTAAAAAATTATCAGGCGACTTTGTGGGCCTTTAATCCACCTTTAAGGTTCACCTGCTCGACAAAAATCTTGAGTCCGTCACTGATTGACACAAGTTCTATAACGAGCACACAACTAGTAATTTATGTTGTATATATGAACAAGAAGCGTATTTGATGCAATCGTATCTATTTATATAACAACTTCAATGTCTATAATAACAGTATCAATCTTACAATGTAGAAACAAAGGATTTCAATTATTGTAATCTAAACCTACAAGACTGTAGAAAAACAGAAGAATACAAAAAAAAAAAAAAAGAAGATTAAACAGACACGGTATATTCCACATGAAAATAGGGTCTAAGGGTGGATTGAATAAAGACCAAGGTTTTAAATGACACAAACCATGATGTAGCAGTAAGCTCAGGCATCAAGTCTTAAAAGCCACAACAAAGTCATGATTTTTTTTCAAGGCGTGCCTTATAACGGCAAATCTATATATCATGTATATATATACATATATATTCCTTTGAACCTGACCATATATATATATATATATATATATATATGGGTTAGGTTCATAGGAAAACCGTAAAAAAATGAAAAACCGAGGAACACCTAGTAACCGTTCATCTGGGCGATATGCACATGTGCATACAAGTAACTTCAAAGCAATTTGTCCCGTATACATAGAAGCCATGGAACAACTTCATGTACTTGTAAGTACATGTGCATACAATACAAATGAATGGTTACCAGGGTGTTCCTCCGTTTTTATTTATTTATTTGAGGGTTTTCCTGTTAACCTCCCCCCTCCTTTCTTTTTCTATATATATTTACTATTACTCAAGGAATTAATGATATGAAACAACTTAAATTAAGTTATATGCTAAATACTAAAAAGTAGGATATTAAAAATGTAAGGGAAAACAGATATCACGTTACAAAAAGAGTGCATCGAGTCACGCTCCACATACTTAACGTGGCATTAGACACACATCATGAGCAGCTGCTTGTGTCGAGCCTATTAGAACACTGATAAAGACTTTTCAGCTCCCGTAAAATAAACAGATTGTTTCCATAAAGAATTGAAAATAAATTTAATGGAAAAAATAAATTCAAACAAATTATACATGATTCGCCTGAGGTTCCATCCTCTTTCCAAAAAGAAAATATCAAAATTTCATGAAGAGAGAAAATCGTTGTTTTTAGAGTACTTGTTTCCCTTTTCTGGCCTTTTCTAGTTCTGATACCACATCTCTAAGTTGTCCTTGTAACCTTGAAACTCTGAGCTCTAGCTCTTCTACGGTTCCTCGAGTAAGCAACGGTTCGTATGGTCGTCGAAAGTGCTTCGAAAATGCTTTTAGAGCTTCGACCCCACAAACCTAATCACATCCGTTAAGTTAAACTCACATATATTCATAAGATCAAATAAAATATCTAGAGAAAAGATCAAGAAAATGAGAGATCACATGTAGAATGCGCGATTTTATCGAGGGGTCAACAATGATTATTCTCAAGGGTAAATTTGTCATTTTGCTTAAAAGAAGGTCCCAATTTCATAAACAAGTTATGGCTATTTTCCTGGGGGGCCCACTGATCATTTTCAAGGGTTGATTCGTCATTTTGCTTAAAAGAAGGTCCGTGTTTCATAAACAAAAGGTCATTGCAGGATTTTCCTGGCTGTTATTTTCAGGAGTCCTGATGATCATTTTCAAGGTTAGATTAGTCATTTTACTCAAAAGCTTCTTGCTTGGGGAGCATTATCGCTTCCCTTTGGATATCCCAGAAAGAAAAGAGTTAGAATCCAAGTAAGAAAAAAGTAGCAGCTGAGTCTTTCAAAAAGGTCAGGAAATTGAGAGAGAAGATGTAGAATGCAGGATTATTAGGGGTCAACCACAAAAAGCTTTCAAGGGTAGATCGGTCATTTTGCTTAAAAAGTTCCGGGCTTGCTAACTATATCACTTACATTGGGATATCTCAGAAATGAAAAGAGTAGAAACGAGCCTTAAAAAAGGATCAAGAAAATTGAGAGAGCATAAATATATCGAGGGGATGATTATTCTCAAGGGTAGATTAGTCTTTTTTGCTTAGAAAGTTCCAACTTGAGAAACATACCATTTCCATTGCAAAAAGAAAAGAGAAGCACTCTTGAGACTTCCATAGAGATCAATATATGAGGTAGAACATGTAGAGTGAATAATGTCTATGAGGATTCAGTAACGGGTATTTTCAGGGGTAGATCAGTCATTTTTCTTAGAGAAAGTTTCCAACTTGGTAGACTTGTCACTTGCTCGGGATATCCAAGAACGAAAATGGTAGCATTTATTTTATTAGAGTCCAAGTAAGGAACAAGTAACACCCAAGACTTCCACAAAGATCAAGAATTAGTTACTTTGACTAGGCAAGCTTATCGCTAATTACCTTGTTATATCCAAGAAAGAAATGTAGCCAATGTTTTGTTAGAATTAGAGGAAAATGCATAATGTGGAATTTCACCGAGGGTAAGCATATGATTATTTCAAAGGTAGATTGGTCATTTTGCTTGATGAAAGTTTACTTTGGGATATCGGGGAAAAAATCGAGTAGCACCTATTTTGGTAGAATCCAGATCAAGAATCACGTAGGATGGCTTGATTTCCTTGAGGGATCGACAAAGATTATTACAAGGGCATATTAGTTTTTCTTACAATAAGCTTTACTTTCGGATATCCCAAAAGGAAAAGGGTATTTAGGAGAATAACTTTCCGACTACCTAATGGAAGAATGTCTCTTCCTGACACAAGAATGCCTCGAAATTTATCAGAAGTTCATGCATTTAAAATTAATAAAAAATCGGTTAGAAGGTTATTCTCCTTAATAAGCCGAAGGAAAAGGGTTGTACACGGGAGTAACCTTCCAACAGATTTAAGAAAGCATCCGCCAAACAGAAGAATGTCTCTTCCTGATCTTGACACAAGAATGCCTTAAAATTTGTCTTCTTTTAAAAATATGTCATCAGTCTGGTGGTTAGTTCATTGTTTTTCACATGTGAGGTCCTGTGTTCAAGTCTTTTATTGCAAGTTTTTTTAGAAACATAATAAATCTGAAATTAAAAGCTAAAAACAAAGAAAATGACTCTAACAAGACTCGAACTCGGGTCTAAGGTGGAAGAAAAGCCTTGCAAACCAACTCCACCAAAAGAAACTTGCGTCTTCATTGTAGTTTCTAAATATATACAGTGACACACAACAAATTGATATGATGACACTTTTCACGACCCTATAATTTTTTATACTAAGACGGAGTAACGAAGCAGTGGCCCGTGCCACCGTATCCAATAGAGTAGGTCCACCCCTGGCACTTATCGTAGTATGGGTACAATAGGAGTACAAGGCCAAGTCCTTTCTTATTTTTTTTATTTTTTTGCAAAAAAAGAGAGGATATAACCCCCCCCCCCCTTGTAGCGCCTCCATCTTACCGGTCCCTCAACCATAATAGGGGTGACAAATCGTGTGTCCCAGGCACGGGCGGACCCTATGGTGCATACGGTGGCATGGGCCACCACTTCCTCCGTTGTAGTGTAAAAGATTTAGGGTCTTGAAAGTTGCCACCGTATTATTTTGTTGGGTGCAACCGCCTATTCCTTGAAACTACAATAATAACACAAGTTTCTTTTGATAGAGTTGGTATGCATGGTCTTTTCTCCCCTTCCAGGCATGGGTTCGAATCCCATTTGTATCATTTTCTTAGTTTTTAACTTTTAATTTCAGGTTTAATATGTTTCTGAATTTTATTGGGATAAAAGACTCGAACACAGGACCTCATATGCAAAATGCAATGAACTAACCAACAAACCAATGATGATTTTGTAAAAAAATTATCCATAGCTTCATTTTCTATAGTCAAATGGTGCCACCATTTGAAAAAATTTCTAGATCCGCCTTTGATCCAGGGGTAGGTGGGTGATGCCTAGAGTCCAACCCCAGACCCCCATTCATTTTTTCTGTTTTTACCCTTGACGTACACCATCACAAGCATGAAAAAGAGGAAGTAACAGCAATAAATGACACGAAACCATACCTCCTCTGGCAGCAACGGCAACTTTGTAATGTGGAAATCATCATATAACATGTAGAACTGATCGAGGTATTTTTGTTGCATTTTCATTCTAGCTTTGAGCAACTTGGATTCAACACCTAGAATACAATTCGAAGTTTTAATTACAGGAAAAAAATCAAAACAATAATTGATATTTCTAACGATCATACATGACTGTGTGTTGCAAACAAACGGTCATTCTTGGAAAAATGTAGAAGAGACACTAAACTATGCAGGAATAAGCGATTTTGGAGAAAGTATCCAAAATCACTAATTCTTGTGAATATTTTGAGTAAAAGGTTGATTACCGGCAACCTTGACCGGCACCACATGGAACCCGCCCCCTAGGAACCACATGTGAGGAGGCATTTCAGAGGTGACTCAGCGGGTAAGGTTAGCGGAGGGGTTCAAGCCCGTCTCCCGCAGGATTTGAACTTGAACCTGTTGTGTATTTGAGCAAAGCCACTCCGCCCCTTTGCCAATTTGTAGAATGGTGTTCTTTTTTGGCATTTTCACTAGAATAATGGTTAATTTGCAACGAAAATCAAAGCATGGTTGTTCAGAAAGCCAACTTCTCAAAATAAAAGTTTAAATATATTGTCCATATGTACCTTCTTCATCAAAAATTACTTGGTTGATAATGATATTATGTGTATCTATCTCGAATTTAGTGAGTTCCTGCACCAATCTCTCTGTCTCATATAAAGAAAGGAATTCTGGGATGCATACGCATACAAAAGTCGTCAAGTCCTATCACAGAATAAGAGAAGTCAAACCTTTTGTTTATAGCTTAATAAATTACTCTATCTAAGTGGGATATATTGGGTTCGTTTGGTTTGGTTTGGTTAACTATAAGAAGTGGACTTGTTTTTTTGGGGGGGGGGGGGACCGAGAGATCTATTTTTTGAACCATTAGTTAGAGCCCTACCGGATCTTTGAACTGCCGGTTCACTTGTTCAATTACACCCTTCATACTCTCGAGCCTTCCGAGGATTGCATCCTCGCCTAACTCATCTCCAACACCAAACATACGGCTCATCTGCCATTATATATTACCAGTTATTTGATATTATGCACAAGCAACCCAAATAAAAGGAAAGCAATAAGCCAATAAACATGAATAAGCATAAGTAAAAGTATGTGTGTGTGTATATATATATAATCAGGATCGTGTAGAACTTTTCTTTTTCTGGTAGGAAGCACTTTGTTAGCGTACGTTCACATACGTTAACGTATCTTAACATGGACGTCTACATATATTATAACATGGACTTGTTAACATAAGTTAGCATGAAAATCTTCACGCATTTGAGGATGTTAACTTATGTGAACCTTTGCTAACAAAGTGCTTCCTACGCAATTTTGAATTTCTATCGGAACCCGACCCTATATGTATATGCATATGTATATATATGTGTGTGCGCATGTCTAAACAAGTCAATTGAATCTTAAGAAAGAAAGATTAGCAAAGATTGGTAAAACTTGATGATTGTTACTCCACAAAGTATCTCATAGAAACCAGAAAACCAGTTCTGCTACTGAATTCATCCCCACTTCTTTTTCTTTGTTTTACACATAGAGTTTCCTGAAATTTGGTTGTCTTTTACTAAAATCAGCAAATCAGCCTGCAAAGCAGTTGCCTTCAATCTTGTGTGCTTGTGTTTTATTCATTTGGTTTTTCCTCAAACTAATTTATTTTGGTTTTTATGTTGTTCTTCTGTGAAAATTCTAAGAAAACTGACAGCACCATTAAAGAAAGGCAGGACAAGATAGTAAGACTAAAGAATTTGGGGAGTTCTTGGGCATGGAAATAAGAATCGGGGAAATGTATGTGAATGTGATTAAAAGTATGTGTGATGACTTAGGGCTCGTTTACCAAATGCTTACTGGGTAAGCGCTTACAAGGTGTCACTTACCTACGGGTGAGCATGGTAAGGACCAAGAATCTTACCCAGCAAGAAGCATAGCAAGGATTGAGAATCTTACCCTGTAAGTAAGCGAGAAGATTCTTACACGGTAAGCGCTTACCGGGTAAAGACACTTACCAACAATCCATTTTGATGGCTAAGAATATTACCCAATAAGGTAAGTGAGGGTGGTGCCTCTTGCTAGTAAGTGCTTACCCGGTAAGCGTGGAAGCCTTTACCCAATAAGTGTTTGGTAAAACGGCCCCTTAGTGACGAGTGTTAACGCATGTGATGACTTGATAAAGGATCTTTTTGTTACCGCAAGGTTACATGGAGCTCTTTTCACTTTGGTTTAGTTACACATAATCCCACAATGGACATGCAAGATGATATGCTAAGATGTATGTTTTTTCCCAATAATATCATATTAGTTGACGAGACAATAAATGTTAAAGAAAAGTTGGAGCTATGGAGGATTATTCTAGAATCTAGAGGTTTTAGATTCAACCAAAAATGAAAATAAATGCATGTATGCAACCACACTGTTGTTTGTCGGAGTCCCATATCGGCAAGACTTGGACCAGTTCTCCTCATATACTTTGCAACCTCTCTTTCTCTTCTCAAACGCTCTTTTGGAGAGTATCCTAATGGGGTTTCACATATTCTCACATTGTTTCAGGTCTACCACTCTACAACACTTAGGGACAATCTGCGTCTAGGTTTTTTAGAGGGGGCGTGCTGGACTCCCACATCAGTTAGACTTGGACAATTTCTCCTCAATATATGTTGAACCTCCATTCTCTTCTCAAGGGATCTTTCGAAGAGTAATCTAATGGGGTTCCACATATTCAACATTTCTGCTCAAGAAGCTTAGGTAGACCATAGACATCACTTGGTATTTCCATATAGAAGTTCAAATATGTTTTAGAGTTAAGGATTCACGAACATGATTAGGTTTCTGTGTAACATTAACATTTATGCAATTTCTGTCACCATCTAGTGACTCGATTGCAACTTTTTATTGTTTTTCGTTTTTAGAATTATCTTCTAGGTAAGATTGTTCCATAATTGTTTTAGCTACTAACTTTACATTTCTATACTTCTATTTTTTGACCAACTTTTCATCCTTGTCATGTATTCCAAAACCCGCTATCCACAAGTTGGAATGCATATTTTCAACCAATAAATGTATACCGAATGGTAGAGCACTCATTGTTGAATGTTAACACTGACTTGGTCCTTGGTTGACCGAGTATGGTGGAGATAATGGGCACTTTGGATGCCACGAGTTTAGGAAAAAGTGGATAGTTTATTTCCTTGTTTTTCCTAGTATTTATATGCATTTTCATTCCAGTTTTTAGTAAGCACTAGATAGAAGTTTTCTTCTCTGTAATTGAGTTTCCAAGGAATAAATACGAGAAAATTCGGCCCCATTTTGTTTGTATTTTGTCAGTGTTTGCCTTACCGTGTTGGGTGTGAATTGATTCACAAAAAGGGACTTCCTCCAACACTCATTTATCATTTATTACAAGCAACCCCCTTTTCTTTCCCCATGCAAGTGAAGAAGCACATGTGATAATTAGAAACTTAGGGTCAGGTTCCAACGAGAATGCGAGAAGTTCCAAGGTTATATATGATTACATGTTATACGCACACTTAATCGTATATGATTAAACACATGTTACGTTGACCGGCACATAGCGGGCGACCTTTCTTCGCATTCACAAAGTCGCCCACGTCCCTTTTGGATGTGTTTAATCATATATGATTAAGCATTCATATAATGTGTAATCATATATGATATTGGAATTTCTCGCCTTCCCACAAATTGATCAACTTCTTGTCTCATCCTCCCTCTAGAATCTTATGTGTTCCATAGATCATAACATTTGTCCTCTTAATTTATAGGAGCGAAATTTTATAAAAGTGAAGAAAAATACCTGACCCAACAAGCCACCAAATTTACTCTTTAGGGTCATCATTCTCGCAAGTCCTTTCTCCAAGGTTGACGGAAATTGCAACAGCCGAAGTGTGTGACCAGTGGGAGCAGTATCAAAAACTATCACGGAGTAATCCATTGTTTGCACCAACCTTAGATCATGTTTCAGAAATATTAAAACTTTTAACCTCAAATATCCTTCATCTAATAACATTGTTCTACTTCCTACATTCCACTTTAGGTGTATTCCTGTTTGCACTTTTTCATCTAAAGTTTAACATAGCTATAAAATTCGTTCAAAAATTCATATATTCATATAAATAAGAAGTTGGAAAGATATGACATTCAAAAGTCAAAAAGCAGGCACCTACATTAATATGGTGAAACAAATAAAACACTTGATTCGCAGGTGGATAATTTCATAAATAAATAAAATAACACCTTAACATTAAGACAAATCATAAAGAAAATCTCCTAAAAAAACTTCGAAAAAACACACATTTGCAAGTATTCGTGGGCCCTAGCTAATATCATCCCGAGTGTCTCTGAAATATATGCTTACCCTCAAAAGCTTGAAACTTGGTTTCAACAGGTCTCGGGTTCGAATACCACATGTGCTATCCATTTCTTTTGGAGCCACATTGGTTGGCTAGAAGGCCTAAAATTTGCCCAAGCCAAGTGAAAGGGACGTTTTGTATGAATCACGTGGATTAGTAATGCCAAAAGTGTTGATTACTTATTGGTCTATGATCATTATTACAAAGAATTGATGATATTGGTTTGGGTCTGCATGATTCCTTTATTTTATCATTATTACACACAATTTTTAGATATCTGATAACCGCTTTCCTTGAACTATATTCTTCCATTTTCTTTCTTATTAGTATGAACTCCTGTCTACCTTGACTAGTTAATGATTTTACGGAGAGTAAAAAATAAATGAAACCATCACCAAGTAGGACTTATAATCATATTGAATAAATCCGCACCTGGTTGAACCATCTTGAAACAAAATGGTGTCAAAAGTAATAGCTTTAACCTAATAACTAAAAGTATACATACAGACGACCGTAAGTATCAATTAATCAAATCCGCAATGGTGTCAAAAGTTGTTCCTTTTGTGTCAAGAATATACAATATAATGGAACTTTAGTTACACTTCTACTTTTGTAAGAACTACCCTTTTCCCATTATCCAGTTGCTGAAATAACCTCGTATTTGATTAGAATGATTGCTAAACCATTTGATTTCTTGTGGGATTCTATTTAAAATTTTGTTCACCTAATTACTTGAAGAATAGGACCAATTTCATGTTGCCGTAGATGTTTTCAAGAAGGGAAGGGTGGCATAATGGCAAGATACTGCATATCAAGATATCAACAGCTTTTCGTAGTTCATTTTAAGATTTTCACATTTCTTATGAACTATAATGAAAAAAGTCTCTTACTTTAGCATCTCAGCAAAACTCATAGCTTCATCAATTCCAGGAATTGAATTCGCTAAATCCGACAGGAAACCGTCCATTGCATCTGGTCCTTCTTCTCCATCCTCCACATTGGGATCCACCTCCTAAAAAACAAAACCTTCACCATAAGGTCACATCATAACAGGAAAACAAGAAGAAAGAAAGAAAAGTAATGGCAATTTTTGATGAATTTTAGATGTAAAATACTGAAAATTGTATGATTCAATGGTTTCATTTGAAATCAGACAAAAGGCAATCAACTTAAGTTTTAAAAAAGATCACCACAAATCATAGTTAAAGAAGATTATTAAAACTGAAATTGGCCAACACAGTTAACAAGAACCAGTTCTTAATAGAAGCTCAATGCAACATCATATAAATCCAAGTTAACAACTTTATTCTAGGAACAATCCTACCAACGGCAAAAATGATTGTTCATTAACAAAGTGGGGTCTTGGTGAGTAACCACTACCAAGAAGCCATAAATATATGTGCGTGTGTGTGTATGTATATATATATATATGTATGTATAAAGAACCCAATTCAACAGTCAGTTCACATAAACCCAAAAAGTGTCCAAATACAATTCTAAAATCAACCAAAAAGTAGATAAAAAAAGGAAACAATGATAATATTTACCTTAGCATACATATTGGTAAACAGGTACAGTAAAATACAAGTCTTTGTCAATAAGCAGAACCAAAGAATGCATGTAAAGTTGCAAACAGCTTGGAAATACCAGTTGGAAGGAGAGATAAGTCCCAAGAGAATGCCATTTATAGAGGTAGGATGCAGTCCAGATTTGCATAAGAAAGAAGTGAAGAGATATCCGAACAAGTTAAAGATATTAAATGACTCGGTAGTAGACAGGAGAATGTTGAAATATGTCAGGAGTATGTAGAAAGATGTCATTAATGACCCGTCATCCTAAAAGTTCGTCATTTAATGTTTTCTCAGGCTTTCACCGGGGTGTTCTTTTCATTAGAATCATGGGAGGGTTCAATTTTTGATAATTTCTCCTATTCATTATTAACCTATATCAACTAGTTTGAAATTAAAAGCTTCTTGCTTTTATAATCAAGAAACATGAATTTATCAACCATAGACCAAAACCCACCATAGCATACAAATTGGTGAAACATTAGACTAAAGTAGAATTAACAGCATTTAATTATATAAACCATTTAAACAAACTAGTTGTTTTTTCAACCCATTTCAAATAACCCCAAGAGATTCTAAAACCAACCAAGAGAACAAACAAACAACCAACCATAGGACACAAATTGGAGAACTCCTAAACTGAAGTAGAAGCCTTCTTTTATCACCACAACCAACAAATGCATAGAGTTACAATGACTATTCAACTTGTAAATCTTTTGGAAATTGACCAACCCAGTTCATATAACCCCAAGAAAATCCCAAAATCAATCAAGAAAACAGCTAAACACTAACCATAGCATACAAATTAGTGAACCCATTAACCAAAGTAGGAGCCTTGGTGAATCTCTGTTGAAAAGCATCGCTGAGATTATGAGCTGGGTCAGTTGAAATAATAAGAACAGAAGATCTGGCAGAGGCCAAAAGGATTGATAAAATAGAACTACATGTAGTTTTCCCAACACCACCCTTGCCACCAACGAAAACCCACTTCAGAGTCTCTTGTTCCAACACATTTCTCACCGTCCCTTCCGGCATATCATCTCCAGCCATTTCTCCCTCTCTCCTCTCTCTCTGTTGAATTGAGATTTATGTCACAGAAACCCTAAAAATTGGGAACGCGAGAGAGAGTGTGGTGATGGGTTTTGACGATATTGATGTGCAATTTAGTTTGAGAAGAGATCTGGGTAACAAATGTCTCAAATGAACATATCTACTTTTGTGTTTGCTGAGTTAGGTCACATTGGCGATGATGAGATTGGTTTCAAAAACAGCGAAATCTTGGAGAGATTGGGTTCAAGAAGGAAGAAATTTGATGAGATTCATTCAGAAAACGAAGAATTTTGGTTTTATCTAACCATTGATGCAACAATTGCAGAAGCCTTCGATTGGATTCTGTTGATTCTGTTTGTGGGAAATTTTTGTCAATATATATAAAAATGTTAAAATAGTGTAAAAATAATGAATTCTTAAACTTTAGCGCCAAATTTGAAAATAATATAAACAGAAAATTACGGTTTTAGTCCCTAGGGTTTCTTTAAAATATCGGTTTTCGTCCCTGGTATTCATTTATTACGGTTTTCATCACAATGGTTTGCATGTCCTTCCAATTTTAGTCCTTGTAGTTAACAGCCCTTAGTGTGAAATAAGTAGCTTACAGTTAAGGGGTCGTTTACCAAAGACTTACCCGGTAAGCGTTTACTGGTAAAATTTAACACTATCATTTACTTATCGTGTAAGATTTTAGTCTACCAAAACGGTATCGTATGCAACAATTTACCCGGTAAGCACTCACCGTGGTAAGAGTCGTCACCCTCACTTACTGGGTAAGATTTTCTTGGTCATTGTCTCGCTCTTACCGGATAAGATTCTTGGTCTTTACCATATTCATCCGGTAAGATAATGTGACTTGGTGTTCACTTATCCGAGTAAGCGTTTGGTAAACGGCCCCTAAAATACAGACAAGTATGTTACAAGTAGATTCTAGCACATATAAGTAAGTAATTAGAGCATCTCCACCAGCTTCTCTAAAAACGGAAAAAAATAAATAACAGATAAGTATGTTAAAATCTCTAATATAGAGAATCTATTGGAGATAAATGTAATTCCTTGTAGAAAATTTACGTTTTTGGTTCTTTATTTTAAGAAAATTATAGAAAAACTGTTGGAGATGTTCTTATCCATCATAAAACAATTATCCAAAGGTAGAAGATACCATTAAGAAACTAAGGTGTCGTTTACCCAGGTAAGCACTTACTAAGTCACATTAATTTACAGGACAAATATGTTAAGGACCAATTATCTTACCTGGCAAGAGCGAGACAATGACCAATAGTCTTATCCGGTAAGTGAGGGCGACGACTCTTACCATGACTTACCGGGTAAATTGTTGCATACAATGTCGTTTTTGTGGACTAAAATCGTACTTGGTAAGTAAGTGATAGTATTGAATTTACCGATAAGTGCTTATCGGATAAGTATTTGGTAAATGGCACCTAAATGATGTTGTTGAAGGTACTAAGTCTAGTTAGAAGTTCCGAGCAGAAATGGAAACAAAAGTAAACAAATTTTAGGTTAAGATGCCAAACGAATTTCGCATACTGGGGTACACACATATGTATTTTCGGTATGTGCATAGTTGTATGAACATGGTGTCCGTTTACATACATAAATCTTCAAATACTTGACATCCACCAGACTTTTGGATGTCAGGTCATTCTTCAAGTTATTGCTCTAATAATTAACCTTTTCATCAGGTATTTTCGTCTTTATTATAACTGAAGATGCTCTTAGTTTGGCACAGACTGTGCCGGTTAAGATTTGAGATCTTACATGTTTAGTTGTTTTCATGTTGCATTTGTGTAAGCTTCGGTATGATATGTATAACAAAGTTCGACATTTTATGATCGATTACGTTTTCAAATTGTATGCATACGTTCAGATTGCATGACATAATAAAAGCGTATCAATATATCTGATGTCATATGTTCATAAAAATATTTTGATAACTATTTAATACAGAAACTATGAACCCACTAAACGTGATACTGCATGGTCTATGTGCACCTTGGCAAATCTTTATATATATATATATATATATATATATAGAGAGAGAGAGAGAGAGAGAGATGTTATTCTACACCCTTTGTCATTCCTACACTCTATACAACCCTCATCTCAACCATTCAATTTTTAATCAATTAATTGTTTCCTAATATAAAGTATYAATCATAATTAATAAACTCTATTCATATTCCATAAATATTCAAATCATAATAAATGAACTCCAATCATTTTTATAAATATCTCAATTAATTGGGTTGTAAAAGTTGTACAAATGCACAAGGTTGTAAAATATATATATATATATATATATATATTAAAGTAATACCTTTCAAAGAATGAAGTGACATCCTAAGAAGTGAGTATTCTTCATTTCTTGAATTGTGGTTGAGTTTGTATATCTCACAATGATGTAGATATGAAGTATTTACAACTCATAAGGTTGGCTCATTTTGATCAATCCTCTAAACCCACGTTGTTGGCTCATTTTGGTCGATCCTCCGAATCATGGGTTTGCTCATTTTGGTCAACCTCGTTTTAGCAACAAAAAAAAAATTGATCATACAAATTTTTATAGATATTAAAATAAAACCCACAAAGAATGAGGTGATATCCTAAGAAGTGAATATTCTTCATTTCTTGAATTGTGGTTAAGTTTGTGTATCCCATATTAACGAAGATATGAAATATTTACACTGAATGATGAGTATTTTAAAGGGAGATTTGAGATGCTTTTGTGGCAACTCATGAGGTTGACTCCTTTTAGTCAATCCTCTAAACTCACGTTGTTGGCTCATTTTGGTCGACCTTCCGAACTCATGGGTTTGCTCATTTTGGGGAAAAAATGATCATACAAAAAAAAATCTTAATCTTTATGTATATTAAAATAAACCACACAAAGAATGAAGTGATATTAAATGAAGAACAAAGAGGTATTGAGCTGATATTATGAGAATGGAGTATTTTCAAATAGTGAATTGTTGTTGAGCTTTAGATATCTCACTTGGTGAGAAGTTGAAAGAACGGAATAAAGAGATATGTATAAGAATGAATGATGGTATGACAATTGTGTCAACTAACGGGGTTTGTCTCATAGGGTTGTTTTATTTTTATGGCCCTCTTTTTGCAAAACAACGTTTATTATATAAAACAAATCTTATTGAAAGAACAACCAAGTATTGTAAGAAGACATTACAAGACTTGAGTATTCTCAAATTTTGAAATATGGTATGTTTTGATTACTCCATGCTGGTAGGAAAATGATAGATTGGAAAAGAAATATGTCTTTAAAAGCTATAGTCGTGGGTTACAATCAAAACCAGTTCCAACCAAACGATAAAAAAATATTGTTATGAAAAAACACAGTTGAAATCTACGATAGCCAATCAAATGGTAAAACTTGTAGTTATGAAATATTTTTCTACATGTGTACGAAAGTATGAAAGATGTCTTTCAAATGTATAGCCATGGTTGAAATCAAAACTATTTCCATGCAGAAAATGAGAATTATAGTAAATCAAAACCATGGTTGAAATCAAAACCAACCAGATGTAGATATGAAGTAGTATTTGTGGTGTTGTTTTCGTTATTCATATTGAGGGGGGAAATGATAGATTGAAGGTCATTATATATAAAAGAAAAATAATAGCTGTAAAAAATATATTATGATATTTGAATTGTGGTATTGTTTATGTTACCTCACGTTATGGATCACATAAAGAGATTGGAGAATGATTATAAATATATGAAAGGAGAAGATACGCATTTGAAAATCAAAATGGTTACTTGGCTAAAGTATGCATTCGATACATATCTTGTGAAAAAATCGATATAAAAATAAAATTTAATTGAATATTTATGAATAAAAAGAGAAATGGTAGATGTTTGAATTGTATAATAAGATTTGAGCAGTTAACTTTTTGAATAATGTTATTTTGGTTATCTAATTTTGTCCATTTATTTAAAATATTTATTAAAACCAAATGTCACATTGTTTTTACATAAATTTATATCATCACCCCACACGCGATGTCGAACACTACAAATTATGATCATATTTATAACTAATAAATAAGAAAACATTCATGTTTGTTATTTATCTATACTACCTTATAAACCAGATTTATCAAAAGTCTTAAAACAATTTTTAATACACAAAGTACTATACATTTATACACAAAGTCTTAAAAGTCTCAAAAAGAACTCATAATGCATTAAGTACTACTACTTTATGCATTCAGTCTTAAATTCTCTTAATCTACAATTAAAATAACACATAGTACAAGTTACCAATGCACATTATTGCATTTTCTTTTCATGTTCCTAAGATACTTTTGACACATTTCACTTATGTTTTCACCCTCTCGTACCTCTATATCTTCTCCTCATCCCCCAAGGTGAGATTCAAACTGATATTCACCTTGAGTTTTTAAAAGTTCTTTCATTCATCTCCATTCAATTGCTCTAGAACTCTTGGTCTCACTCTTGATATCTTGACTTTTTGCTCTTGGTGTAAATCGAATACATTTGTGGAGTCGTTTAAATATGTTGGATTTTAAACTGCCATACAATTTTTTTCATCGATAGACTGTGATTGGAACCATAACTTTTATTTATTCAAATTGTATTAATATGTAAAGACTAAGTGTAACGTATATCATCGTTAAATCTTCTCTAATAAAACCAGCGAAACTTCAAAATCGTTAAAATTCACGACTCCCGCTGCATTGCACGGTACTCAACTAGTCTAAACTTAAAACCCAACAATTTATTTCTGATCAACTATAATAATACTTTTTAATCAAAATAATAGGTTCTTTTTTTATTAACTTGGATATCCAACCCGCTACACGAGCCAACCAATCCTAGGACGACCATCAGGTAGCCTGGACTCACCACTTTTGAACATCTGTGGCTACAAAGAGATTTTTATTCCTCATTGGAACCCGGGACCTTCAGGAACTTTTGACCTTTGGAGTCTAAGCTCAAACTAATCAGACACCACACTTGTAGTTTATAGTCAATTTTATTAGAGTCAGTATGAAATGAATTACTTTTATATAATCAGAATCATTTTTATTCAAAGAACAAAAGCCGGTTATTAACTTTTACGATTTCAATTCACAAATAATTAGACAACTGATATCAAAATACACACCCAAACACCCTCGTCTTGCAACTTGGGATGGAAAAAGGGAAGGTAATGCATCCTCCGACCTCGACCCCGTCCCCACTTGGCCCGTCCCGTCCCGACTAATCTCCAATGTGTTCGGGGTAAGGAATCCCCAACGGGTTCAGGGAACGTTAATACAAAACGATCTATTTTAAAATTAAAATTATAATGAAATGTCACTATATTAATTAGCAATATTGAAGATCAAAATATATTTGTCATGTAATAATTAATGTATACATATATATTTATTTATACATAAACTATATACATATATTAATTAAAACAAAAAAAAATCGGGGTCGAATTAGGGGGCGGGTAATGTCATTCCTGACCCTGCCCCAACCTCGCTTGGGTATGAAAATAAATCCCCGTCCCGTTACCCATCAAACTGGGAATCCCCGCGGGTAAAATTTCCATCTCTACTTACAACATTTTAACATATATTCATCGAACGCCATAAATTATTATATATCGATATGGAAAAACATCAACGAGCACCCGTTCCTAAACGAGTGAATCTACGATTTCCATAACAAAGAAGAAGTTCCGTAGGGTGTAGATTCCCTAGTAGTTATATAAATACGTGTTCGTTAAAAAGAGTTTTATCTTACTATTTACACTTACGTACGGAAGTCGTGTTATTGAAAGGGTGCCGTTATAACTCGTGATCCCCATACGCTAAATGGTCAATAAAGAGTGTTGTAGATTGAAGAGGTGGCTATGATCGTCGAGATGCAAATAACGAGCGAAGGAAGTAGGGTTATGTTTAAGAGTCTACTCATTCCCCAGTATCCCGCTAGCGTGATGGTTCCGTCTGCAACCACCCGAGCTAGTGTCCCGGCTTCGGTCGACAGTAGTCCGCCGTTGTAGGTCCCACGAGATAGACGCGATGACATGACTCGAGATAGGAGCGACAAATTCACACCTAAGGTCGTCAAGGATGAAACACAAAAGATCATATGACGATTTTATTCCCTCTGTCCACATGTCTATTCAAGTTTTTTCCAAATTCAGTGCTTGCTTTCAAATAAATGGTTATACTCCCTCCGTCTCAAACTAAATGTTCATATTTCTATTTTAGTTTGTCATAAAATAAATGTCCACGTTCAAAAGTAAGTGCAAACTTTCCAATTCTACCCTTAATTATGAAATGGAGATATTCATTACTTCTTCTATCAAGGGTAAAATTGTCATGTTTTCAATTAAAAAGGGTAATATTTACTAATTTCTAATACCCCATTCTTTTTCATTGTGGATATTTCTTTTGGGACGGATGGAGTAATTTACTGTATTTCCAATTGTACCATAATTCACGAATATTTAAATAGTTATGAGATGTAGATACAATTGTCATAATATATATTGAGGGTAAAATTGTCAATTAAAAACTGTTATAATTATATATTTTATAAAATGTGTTTTTTTTATAGTGGACATTGATTTTTGGGACGTAGGGAGTATAATCGAACCGCACTAGATATCATTTGAACTAACATCCCGTAACGACTTCTATGAATCTAATAGGTCAAAATTCACGAATGGATAGATGTATGTACCTTCGAGAACTTCAGCAGACACGAACGTTAGAAGAGCCGATAGGATGTATTGGGGTGCCGAGTAGGGGACGATGACATGAAAGCTTAAAACGATACCCAAGCATACCATTATCTCCGAAGCCAACAAAACTTGCCTGCATTGACAAAATCTTGTACGTAAAATATAACGGACTTTTGAAAGTCAAACGTAGTCCTTTTTTATCTTCAATTACTATAATTGCAGATGTAAGATCTGCGTACATCTTATATCACAAAAAATGAAGACTTTTAGCGACAAACAGAGTCATCACATCCATCAGTAGTTGGGCGAATCCATTCATTATACAGTTAAAAAGCCAGTCTAGTTTTGTCTGAACCGGCGCAAGACCAAATCGATATCTTTGGCTCGGTTTTCGGTTTGGTCCGGTTCTTGACCGATGCATAATCCATTTATGCTTTTTTTTTTCTAAAACTTCCAAGTTTTCTTACCTTTCTTCAAACACATTGCTGATGTAGCTCCCGACGAAAATGCTAACCGGAAGAACAGTTAGCCCAAGACAAGCAAGAAATAAGGCGACTTTGCTTGTCGACCATATAAAGTAGTATGACGTGATAACACTCGATTCCGCAAGTAAAATCTCCATCGCGAATTTGAGCATAAAGTATATAATCAATTGAACCTGTTCACAAGCAATCATCGATATGTGTATTCAAATAAACGCATCGGCCGTTTATGGAGTTTAAAGTTCAACCTTTTGACATAATTTTCTAAATGCAGGACTTTCTGACAGTTTTAGGAGTGACAGACTGATGTTTGTTCCTAGCACAAGAGTAACACAAAACCCGTCAGAAAGTCGCACACTAAATTAATCTGTCAGAAGGTTATTCTCCTAAATAACCATAAATGGTGAAGGTACTTATAAGGTGATGGGTTCAAATCTCTCTTCCCCCTTGCTTTTTATAAAGAAAGACGAGTTATTTAGAAGAATAACCTTCTAACATATCTTTTTTCTAATTGCAGGAGTTTCTCACAGATTTTAAGACATTCTTGTTAAGAAGAGAGACGTTCTTAAATCTATCAGAAGGTCATGCATTTAAAAAGAATATATGTCCAGAATGTTTTTTTTTTCCTAAATAACCCAAGAAAGACCGAGACAGACCTTGACAGATGGAGTAAGCAGACGGTATGCAGACATAATCGAAGTCACAGGCTCATGGCTTTCCTCGGCTAATTCCTCACTAGGATCATCATCACATTCATGTTGCTCGTCTTCATCTTCTTGATTTTTCCCAGAACCCAAAAGGAATGGCTCGGAGAAACCAGTTTCTACGATGGTATCTGTTAGCAACATCATATACATAATCACTAATCAAAACCAAACCAAACCAAACCAAACAACCCCAGTATAACCCACCAGGATGTGGGGTCTAGAGAGGGGAATATGTACACAGACCTGACCTCTACCTCAAAAAGTAGAGCTTTTGTTTCCGTGAAGACCCTTCACTTGTGAAAAGTGTGTGAAAGAGAGAAGCAAATAAGCTTAAATTTTGAGAAGCCGGAGATAAGTAGGCCATAGCAATACAAATAGATGAAAATGGCACAGATAACCATTTCAACCGTCAAATTTACCTCTTAGTCATTTCTCTCCAAATATTTTAAAAAAGTCAAAGAAGAATTGATAGTTCACTTGTGGAACATGATTGATTTAAAAGAAGGTTTTCAACCACTCGAATTTTGAACCACTTCACTTCAGGAACTCTCTTCATATACATGAAAACCAAATGAAACTTCACTTGCGGCCCTTGCATGGTCCCACCTCAAGTGCAGGAACCCACTTCACACAAACTTGTTGTTTGTTTCTGCAGCTCCGCAAATTGTGGTCTGGACACTTACGGAGGTGTTAATTTTCTTGAAAAAGTGAGAGAGAAATGGCTAAGAAGTAAATTTGGTCGGCCAAAATGGCTATTTGTATCATTTTCCCTGCAAATAGAGGCAAGTACAGGAAAACAGAAGGGCTTAAGATGGGAGAATATGTAGCATACCAGATGCTTCACGTTGCACGATAATCTCTTCTTTTTCAAATGCAGGCTCTCGGAAAAACAACCATAGCCATAGTAAATAGATGAACCATGCAAACGCCATGAACCATCCAGGTAAAGTATCTTCGTTGAAGGTGAGTCGAAAGATCGTGAATCTCCGTTGAAATAGGCAGGCAAGAGCCGGACCACAAGCCATGCCGAGGGCACTGGCACTCACGAAGCCAGCAGATGCCTTCATTCTTAGCTTCGGAGGCACGCAATCGCTAATATAACGCCTGTTAACAGCGCGGGCAGATCCCAATCTAACATGTAATCAATTCCATCAGTCAAAAGCTTGAAATATTCGACTTATAAAGCCAAAAAGACTCATTTCTGTTTTGAAATTAGTCATATTACTATGATTTCTTCAATATCCTTAAGAAGATTTAACCTTTATACTTAACTTCTCTATGGAAAATATCAATGACAAATTTGTAACAGTCCATAAATCATGTCTGTTTAATGGAACAAAATTCCTCACTACAACAAAATTGGTTGTATAGGATGCTAAAAATATCTAAATCTCCTAATAAACTGCTTTAAAAAACAAAATAATTGTATGTTATACGTAAAAGTGTTACCATAAGATGTTAAACACGTATTTGGACATCCTAACAAGTTTTTTCACTTTTGAATAAAGTGTCATATTAGTTTTTTATCGGTCATTTTTCAGAAGTGTATATGAACATATATCTGATTATAGGACGTGTTTTTATAAGATAGTTTTCGAATAATGTCATATAAAAGACTGATAGTACATTTTATTTCAAAATTGTCCTAAGAAACTCGTTTGGCAGCCAAAAGCGTTCTATCAACTTATTGTAAGATTTTTACATAAGACACATAAATGTTTCATTCTATAAATTTAAAGCCCAATAGAACAGTCTATTATGACATTTAAACATTTTTTTACGTCATATAAAGTTGATTTAATTGTGGTGTCTACAAGGAATAGATCCACTTACCCACAGAACAAGCGTCCAACGAGAAGAACGTATATCGAGTCAAGATCATAAGCCAGGGCGTATAAAGTGTTTCCAATAAGAAGAAGAACGCTGCTGCATATAAGAGGTTTGATGTACGATTTATTCGACCATGCACTGAAATAAACCGAAGAGAAAATCTGCGCGACCGCCATTGATCCTATCACAACACCACAAACCGTGGCCGCTGCTCCAAGGCTGAGAGAGTAGTTATCTGCGGTTGGGACAATGATGTACGTATTGACCATATACAAGAACGTATTCGCCAAGTTCAAAAGAAGCGACGTAAAATTATATCGCTCGTTCACAGCATGTTCTTCCGATGAAGGCGATGGCAACTCGTCTTGCATAATAAATGCGTGTTTTCCCAAATATTGAAGGAAATCCGTTGAGTTCATTAGTCGATTCTCGGCTGCTTTGATTGACTCAATCATAGGGTCCTGTAATTTGTAGCAGGAAATGGATTAAACAATGCCGTATATAAATTGAGATGGAACTTACGAAATGATAAGATCTCCATAATACCGAAATGGAAAGAGTTGGTTGATCATAAATTGACCCATAGCGTCTGCGATCATCTTGCAGATCAGCAAGGTTGCGAGATATGGATCCAACGACTGCTGATATACCCTGCACGTATAGGTAGTGTATGGTAGTCATGGACATCTGCAACCACTACAACAGAATCAGCTTTATAGGACGACAAATATGTCTAAATGTCCTAGTAGACTACTTTATAGGACCTTAGTTTATAGGACCGAACAATTGCATGTCCTATTTAAATGTGCTACAATAAGTTGAGATAACACAAATTTTAGGACACTTTTGAAATAAAACGTCTCATAGTCTTTTTATATGACATTATTTGAACAAGTTTCTTATAAAAACAAGTGTCCTATAAAAATATATGTTCATAGGACAATTCCCAAAGGTGTATAAAAAACCTAATAGGACGCTTTATTTCAAAGTGTCCTAAACACTTGTTAGGATGCCCAATAGTGTCATATCAACTTGTTGTAACACTTTTTCATAGAATGACAATTGTTTGGTCCTATAAACCTATAAAACAGCCTATTAGGACATTTAGACGTATTTAACATCCTATAAAGTCGATTTTGCCTTGGGGTTCTTTAATGTTCTAGTGTTCTACCACATGCTTAAACACTTGTCGGAGCTGAGAATAAGGATGGTTGGCTCGAGTTTTGACATAGTAATTAGTGAACCTATATCCAAGTCGCTTATCGAACTTTTTAAGAATCTTCCTTAGACCGATAGCATTCATTTCAACAAAGAACAAGACCCTCAAAAGATCTCTCCCCACTTCTCGATATGCATCTCGTAGTTCCATTGTTGAGTCATAACGTGGTCCATGCAAAAGGGGATCGTCACTATGGTCCGCAAGACCTGATAGCCTGATCGCGAGTTGACCTTGTTGTTTTAATAAAAACAGAACTATCTTCTCTATCTGAAACAAAACAAAATGCATAGTAGACAGCATTAGGTAATTGGATTCAAAATTGATAACAAATGTCACACCGTAGATAAAAGTATGAATACCCAAACTGACCCAGTAAATCCCACTTCAAAGTAGAGTATGGGAGAACACAGACCTAACCTCTACCCAAAAGAGTAAAGCAGTTGTTTCAGTGAAGACCCGGTTTGTGCACTAGTGTGAGCAAACAAATATAGGAATGAAGACCAGCATATGGTGAACAAAGCACAAAATGCATTATGAGCTAGAAAACTTTGAACTTGTACGTAAGATTCGAGTTTTGTTAGTTTTCGATGTTTGAAATTTGAAATTTGAAAAATCACAGTGAACTCAGCAACTAAAACAAACAACACCATACCTGTTCATCAAGCATTCGAGAGAAATCAGATAGGACATAATCACGATCCTGGACAGCAACCTCGTTTTGTTGAGCATATTGCTTTACTTTCTTCTTCAGTAACTTGTAATTGATATAATATCTGAAACCAATTATGCAATAAGCAAGTTATCATAACAAAGTACAAACTAATGCATCTCCGATCGTCCAAACTTTTTGTATAAAGTTTAACTTGAGCATATGGGGATTCAAGAAAATTACTCTTTCCATTCTTGGATCTGCAATTCCTTCAACTTTTTCCCAAATGCAACCATTTGTTGACCTCACAAATCACAGTCTTCTGTAGAACATAAACCAATTAGTACCCATATTACAACTCTCTAATGCATGAAAACAGAACAATTTATCATTCAACACCATTTTATAAGCTAATGATTTGAATTTTCTAACCATAATAGTTGGACCTTTCATCACAAAATAAACCATAGTCCTTCAGACTTTACAGAAGAGCTATTCTGGATTTAAAAGAAAGCAATAAATATGCATCTACACTTCCACAATCTGCCCAAATCAGCCGTGCAAATACTATTATCGATTAGTGTGCAACAAAAGCGGATTATATACCATTAAAAATTCGATCTGATTTCCTTATCTGTGAAGTGGAAAGGGTGAATTTGTTTTCATTCAACTTAGAAATCAAACAATAGAAACACAAATTGCAAACTTGCAGTACAAATTAGTTTGTACTGTACAACTCTCGAACGCATGAGATTCAAACAACTTACGATTCGATACCATCTGCAACCAATGTCTTACGAACATCAAGCAATAGATCACAACCACAGAAACAACAGTCTTCGTAACACTAATCAACTACAAACACCTAGCTCTTAATGCATGAAACCAAAATAAGTTACGATTCGACGCCATTTTCTGATGTTCAAACACCGAAATCATGCTCGTTTCATCGAAATCAAGCAATAAAAGAGCAAACTCATTGAAATGAAAGAACAACCGAACTAATTTAATCTTAAGAACAAAAGCTCACCTCCGTCAAATTGTTTCCTCAAAATTGATGAAACTTCATCGTGATTCGAAGTTAACGACGAGTAAAAACTAGAATTTGTACCAGAAAAACATACGTGTCGCCGGTGAAATCAATCCACACATAAAATAAGGAATCCATTGTTGCAGGAATAGTTTATAGGAGGTCGTTTGTACACATATCAAAATCAATAATCAACCGTTAATATTTTTATTGTTTAAAGTTATAATAAAAAACTTAATTTTTGTTGTATTGTCCAAAGGATACTAGAAGCGTTATCGTACAATGCAGCGAAATAGATTTTGATTTTAATGTTTTATTTTATTCTTTGTTTATGTTGACTTTATAATACGATTTTATGTGTTTTTAAATAAGCAATAATGATATTATTTTTAAATAATATATAAATTTGAAGATATCATAATATTTTAAAAAAAAATATTTCAATGTTAATATCAAATCAACTATTTAAAAGTAATATTTTTTATGTAATATTATAATTTATTTCTTTATTATAATTTAGTTTAAATTTAATAATGAAATAATTTATTTTTATTTTAATAATATAATATCTTATAAAAATAATAATTAAGTATTCTGTTAGAACTTAGGGGGTGTTTGGGATTGCTTATTTGAAATAACTTATGTTTTCTTACAAATGCGCTTATCAGCTTATTATAAGTCAGAAGAGTTTAACTTCTTTAAAAACTCCTTATTACCGGTGCCACACCGGTATAAGCCATTTATCCAAACACTCAAAAGTGCTTATTACCGGTGCCACACCGGAATAAGTCAATAAGTTGTTTTAATAAGCAATCCCAAGCACCCCCTTAATGATTATTCTAATTATATTTTAGATTTTTTATATTTTAAATGAGATGTTTATTTTGTATTTGATTATGTTTATCTGCAGTTAGTTACATGAATTTAGATATGGAGCTTTAATAAGTTGTRCTTACGCACAATATACTTGTAATCTTGAGTTTTAAGTAACATGTATTAATAAACAGTACTTTATGCATAAAAAGTGGTTTTTAAGAGTTTTTGTCAAATGCTTTATAATATAGTATAGATAACGATTTAGATAGAGATAAATACATTAGAGATAGACTAGAAGGGTACTCGTGCAATGCATCGAGATACATCTTGATTTCAATATTTCGTTTTATTCCTTTTTATGTCGATATAATATGGTTTTATGTGGTTTTAAGAAAACAATAATGTTTTTATTTTTGAATACAATATAAATTTGAAAATATTATAAAATTTTGAAAAAATATATATATACCGATATCAGTATCAAATTAACCTTTTTAAAGGTTCTTGTGTTTTACTATAATTTCTTTGATTCAATTTCTAATTATAATTTAATTTAGGTTTAGTAACAAAGAAATTTAATTTAGGTTTAATAATATAATTTTTTATAAAGATAATAACTAAAATATTCTGTTATAACTCAATGATTATCCTAATTATATTTTAGATTTTTTATATTTAAAATGAGATGTTTATCCAATATTTGATTATGTTTATCTGCAGTTAGTTACACGAATTCAAATATGGAGCTTTAATAAGTTGTACTTATGCACAATTTACTTGTAATCATAAATTTTAAGTAATATGTATCAATAAACAGTATTTTGTGCATAAAAAATGATTTTTAAGAGTTTTTGTCAAATGCTTTATAATATAATATAGATTATAACTAATATCTATCATAGTTATTTACTTGTATCACATCCCTATTTAAAGGGCTCTTGATTAATGAGAATTATAGATACATTCTCTCCATTCTATTGTTGTTTTCCTTTGATTATTCTAAAACAAATTGGTTAATTTCCCAAACTAAATTCACTCTTTGGCTAATATTTTAATCAAATTCCTATTTCAATTAAACTTTAGGTAAGGAGTTGTTTGTTTACCTTTTAATAGTTCCATTAAGAGGCAATGTCTGAATCATTAAGAGGTGAATCTTGTTTGGCGAAAAAAGTCTTGTCTCTTAATGGTTCTAAAATTTTCTGAATGATTTTGCATCCTAAGCCTCCCTTAACCATTCAACGTTCTAATTTCTTTGTAAATAATTACCAAACAATTATATTTTATTTTGCACTATATCATGAGAGCCTCTTAATCATTCTGACCCCTTAATCACTCTGCATCAAACCATTCAACCACTACCAAACAACCCATAAATGTCTTGTAAATTTGCGTAAACTCAAATTTTTAGATTAAAAAACAAGAAAAAAATTGACTCAAATTTGCGTAAGGATCCCTATTTTTTCCAATTTTTTTCTATCTGAAAATAAGCTTTAAACGAATGTGTAAGGTATTTGCGTAATAAACTCTGACTAAAATAAGAATTTGGTTCCAAAATCGGCTAAAAAGCGAACTTGGTTGGGGAGATCGACCATTTTGGTCAATTTCCCGTATCAAGTTTTTGAATTTTTTTTAATAAATAAATCCTACTTTTTAAAACTAAAAACCCCGAGAAACTTCTCATATTTTGAATGATCAGATTTCTAGTAGATTTTCTGAATCAATTACTTACACTTATAAAACGAAGTAATATATCATTTCGCTATTGATGTATTAATAAATCAGTAAAAAAGTATAATAAACTGATAAAAAGAAATAATTAAATACCATTATCGATTATTTATTTTTCAAATTCGAATGAAAATCATAACAGAGGCTAATAATTATTTATTTTTCATATTCAAATGACAATCAGATGATCATAACACCTATGATTGTCATTTGAATTTGAAAAATTAATAATGATTAATAAATTTATATCTATTTTTGTGTTTGAAATCATACAAAAACTATCTAACAGATGAAAACCTTAAAACCAGTTTGTGCATGTTGTTCCATCTTCGTAGATGAAACAACACACAAGAACATGAAATATCACCTCAAACCACCGATAACCCTAAATAAATAAATAAATAATAATAATAACAAAATGAATTTTATCAAACTAACCGTCGGTAATCCGTTGATGATCACTAAGGTATAAATAAAATTTTGAATTTAAACTGTTTATTAAATTTTTGGCAATCTGTCGGTGACCTTAGCCATCGGTAATTCCTCAGTGATGGTTGTTGATGAACTGTCGGTGATACTTTCACCCATGAAAGTTTAAGCGACGGACTTTCACCGACGGTTTTTCCTCTACTGACAGATTCGTCTGTCAGTGGTAGCCTTCGAAATTGTAATGTGTAGTCTAAGAGACTCTGTGTGAATAAACATTGACTGGAAATGGTTGTTTACAAAATATCTGCACAAACATTGACTATAACAGTCACCAAGTAAAAAAGAAGTCTATTCCTGACTAGGTCAACATATATGTGAGAATATGTGAAACCTCATATTAATCTCTAAAAGAGCCTTTGATGAGAGAACGGAGGTTCCAACATATATAGAGGGAAATTGTCCAAGTTTAGTCGATGTGGGACTCTAACACGCTCCCTCCAACATAGGCTAGACGGCCACTTATTGTCCCAGAGTGTCGAGAGGGGGCTAGACGGGTGAAGAGCCAGACGATTACCCTAAAGTATCGAATCCCTAGAGTGATAGACATTGGCTCTGATACCATGTGAGAATATGTGAAACCTCATATTAATCTCCAAAAGAGCCCTTGAAGAAAAAATGGAGGTTCTAACATTATTTATAGAGGGGAATTATCCAAATCTAGCCGATGTAGGACTCTAACAATATAAAGCAATTTATATTTAAATCATAATATAAAATAATAAATAAAATAAAATTGATATCCAAACAAATATTGTGACAAGAGAAAGTGGACACAAGAATATTCCTCAAGATTATTTGTCCTCCATGATAATTATAATCCGCTCAAACGTCGACGTTTGATGTAAGTCCACCACTTCCCCATATTATGTGGTAGTGAGACATCAATTATTTTCATCCACTTTATATTTAAAAAAAAAGTAAAAAACAAAAAGAATTTTTTTTTATTTTTTTATTTTTAATTTATTGATATATTAATAAAAATAGTTAAAAATAACGCGATATTAACATTTCAAACAGTTACTTACAGGTGTAACAACAGGTTCAGTTCTGGTAATTTTTATCTTTGATCATTATCAGTTGTAATGTATGCTTTAAACAGTTACAGATTATTAGATTTCAGATATTTTAATTTATAAGTGTTCAACTATAACAGTATGATAGCATTTATAGAACAAACGAGACAATTTATCCATGCAATAGCTGGTATACAGATTCATATGATAATACTGCAGTACTAACTACTAAAAACAGGCTTCCATACGATAATAAGAAGATTTTAAGCAATCAACGACTCACTGAAAACAATGTCCAGCGATAAACTGAAAATGCATGTCCTTAAAATTATATAAATGTACCAACAATATTTTTATAACTAATTTTTTTTATTAACCTGGATATCCAACCCGCTATGCGAGCCGACTAATTCCAGAACAATCATCTGCTTTGCAGATAGCCCGGAGTCACCGCATTTGAACCTCCATGGCTACAAGGGGATTTTTATTTCTTCTTGGATTTGAACTTGGAACCTCCTGGTACTTTTTAACTTTGGAGTCAAGCTCAAACCAATCAGGCACCACCCTTGTGGTTTATTCTTATAACTATTGATACATATATGCAGGGGCTTAATCATTTGAAAACTCCAAAAATTGTAAGATCTGTGAGAACTTCTACCTTAAGACTTTGTTTAACATGATTCTTTTCTAGCTAAGTATAGTATTTAATATATTGATTAACATATATTTGTTTCATGATGTGTTTGTTTCATATGTATTTGGTTTACAAGTGAAACTTTTTGACTTGTATTTTTGTTAATATGACAAAAAGATTAACATTGTGAATATGGTACATGTAAAACAAACACATCGTGAAACAAATAGATGTTAATCGATATTCTAAATTCTAGTCTTAGATGGAAAAAGAAATCATATGAAATAGCACATGATTTAATGGGTTCTCAAAAGAATGTCCCCCTCCCCCACACACATATATAGGCGAAAGATCGTGTAAGAATGAGAGTTAACAGTAGGTAAGGAGTGTAAGAAGAGATCTGAATCCCTTCATCACCTTTAATTTCAAACCCACCTATGAATCATGCTTCATACAGGGATTAATCTTGGTGCATCTCGTCCTAATGTGCATTCAAGGGTGGAGATCTCTTCTTACGTTTCTTACTTTGACTTTTCTTCTCAGCGGAACCCAACTATTATATATATATATATATATATAAATATATATGTGTGTGTGTGTGTGTGCACGCACGCGCATGCATATGCGCATAGTCATTTACAAACCCAGTAAATCGTAAAAACTTGCAAACAATTTCCATATGTTGTTTCACATATAAAACATGTGTGAAAATACAGTATTGTCTCACATGTGAAATGTTCGAGACTATTTTGTGCATGGAAAAAAACAGTACTAAACATTTCTTATATAAAACAATACAATATAAACATTGCATTTTCACACGTATTGTTATATATATATATACATATATATATATATATATATATATATATATATATATATATAGTGACACATAAAAACTGATTTTCAAGTTTGTATAAAATACTGAGTTTGTAAAAGAATGTATATATATATATATAGGTGGAGGTTCAAACGAGAACCCCTGTGATTTACGAGAATGCGAGAACAAYCCAATAACCTCAAACTTTTTTAATTAATAAATTAACTTTTATTATATATAAATAATTTAATAAGGACAATAATGTAATTAAGTAATTTTTAGAATTTTTATTTTATTTTAATTAACCATAATTATCTT
>NC_037541.1:12000194-12003123 GCF_001531365.2 Cynara cardunculus var. scolymus
TATATATATATATATATATATATATATATATATATATATATATATATATATATATATGACAAGAGAAAAAAGCTCAAGACTTACAATTTTGTGAATTTTGAGAGGTTGTTGGCCTTTTGAAGCTTCACTACAATCTACACATAACAAGAAAGGGATATATATAGAGAAAGAGGTGAAAGTGTCCCTTTAGAGATGCAAGGGTCAAAAGATTTTAGAACTGATACACTAAAAACAGACTATTTTGAAAGCCTCGAAATAGTGGGTACGCGTGCAAAGCATATGCACAACGGGGTGATATAAGTATCCTATCAGATTTCTATTTTTATTTCGATATTAGTTAAGATCGACGAATGTCATATAAGAAAAAGAAAGACAAGTTAGGGACTGTTTACAAAAAACTTACTCAATAAGTGCTTACCAGTAAAATTCAACACTGTTATTTGATTATCGGGTAAGATTTTAATCCACCAAAACAATATCATATGTAATAATTTATCTGATAAGCTCTAACAGTGGTAAGAGTCGTCGCCTTCACTTATCGAGTAAAACTCTTGTTTCTTGTCTCGTTCTTATCGGATAAAATTCTTAGTCCTTGTCATATTCACCTGGTAAGCTAATATCAGATTATTGATTCAACCATACAATTATCAATAATTTTATTTAGTACATGTTTCAAAAAGTATTTTTTCAAAAGTTTTTTAGTGCATTATATTTGTCTTTTTGATACTTGTCAAAAAAGGAATAAAGGTGATATTATGAAGAAATTATTGCTATTTGGTTTTATAATTAAAAAATATATATAAATTATATTAGACAAATTGTATAAAAAAGTAATATACTTTAACTTGATTCTTATTTTGGGTAACGTACTTTTAAAACTTCTATTTTGGTAACTAAAATGTAAAGTTCTAAACATTTAAGTATTCGGATAACTGGTTGAAGCATTAACCGGTTATCATGTTGATGTGCTGAGTGATGTGGTATCTAACTCAGTGTTATTTGCTGACGTGGTTAGTGACATGAATTTTCTTTTAATCTAAAATTAGTCTTCAACCCGTTACTCGGGTACTTAAATGTTCAAAAATTTACATCTTAGGTATCAAAATGGAAGTTTTAAAAGCACGTTAGCTAAAATATAAATCAAGTTAAAGTACGTTACTTTTTCATGCAATTTGCCCTACTGTATTATAAATTTATTAAATATTATGTATTCTTTATTAGTTTTTAATTATTTAAATTTTACGATTATAAGTAATTATTATATGCATAAAAAAATTAAAATTTATTGAATTTTATAAAATTAGTTAATGATCAATTGATAAACATGTTCAAATATAATATAATCATTTAGTCTTTACTAATAAATTAAAATATTTTATCGTCAAAAAAATATTAATACATGTTATTATTAAATCTAAAAATTTACGTTATAATAAATTTTAAATTAAAACAAGTTTTATATTGAAAAAAAATGAGAATTTTATAATTTTTAGACTAAAGTCCGTATCAGTATATATCTTTTTCGGATATTTTTTTAACACATCTTATGTATAATCTAAACTATATTATAAAGCATTTGACAAAAACTCTTAAAAATCATTTTTTATGCATAAAATACTGTATATTAATGCATATTACTTAAAATTCAAGATTACAAGTAAATTGTACATAAGTACAACTTATTAAAACTCTATGTTTGAATTCGTGTAACTAACTGTGGATAAACATAATCAAATATAGGATAAACATCTTATTTTAAAATATAAAAAATTTAAAATATAATTAGAATAATTATTGAATTCTAACATAATACTTAATTATTATTTTTATAAAAAAATTATTATTAAACCTAAATTAAGTTACTTCGTTACGATAAATTAAATTATAATAAAAATTTTGAATTAAAAAAATACACAAATAAGAATTTTAAATAGTTAATTTGATATTGATATTAATATATTTTTTTGCAAATTTTATATGATATTTTCAAATTTATATTTTATTCAAAAATAAAAACATTATCGTTTTCTCAAAACCACATAAAATCGTATTATATCTACATAAATAAAAAAATAAAACGAAACATTGAAATCGAAATGTATCTAGATGCATTACACGAGTACCCTTCTAGTAATTATTCAAACATATTCAATTCCGTCACTTGTAATTTCTACTTTATTCAGATATAATTTTTTCAATTTTTATTTTTAAACAAGAATTATAACAAGATATCAGATCTTATTATATCATACGAGTACACAGTCTATTGATTCTAAACAAAATCAATAAAACTATTAAAAATATTTTTTCTATTTATATTTATAATATATAAATATAGGAATTCCATTAGAGGTTGAGTTCACGTGAGACCACCATGTTTTCGTGAAACCCATGTGACCATTTTTTTACACTTGAAACTTCATCGTAAAATATTATAAAGATAAAGAAAAACCAAATCTTTATAGCAAAAACACTGTGAAAGTTACTTTCACAGTGTTTTTTATTTATATTTATATTTAAATTTGAATTTAATAATCTCATAAGAGCACAAATTTCAATTTTAATTGGCGAGTTAATAAAGGCAAAAAAGTTAATGATGTAGCATGTCATTTTTTTGGGTAAAGAGGCCTTTCAAATATAAAGCTAAAGTGGCGTTTGTTTTTTAAGAGGTGCTGAATTCTGAAGTCTGAATTCACTTCTGAATTTTAAGAGCTGGTACTGAAGTCTGAAATCTGAATCAGTCAGACTGTTTGTTTTTACGTCTGAAATCTGAAATCTGAATCAGTCAGACTGTTTGTTTTTACGTCTGAAATCTGAAATCTGAATCAGTCAGACTGTTTGTTTTTCCATCTGAAATCTGAATCTGAAATCTGAATCAATAAGACTGTTTGTTTTTGTAAACTGACAGGTGGTGCTGAAGTCTGAAATC
>NC_037541.1:12003223-12007227 GCF_001531365.2 Cynara cardunculus var. scolymus
GCATGCTTTCTTTTAAAAAACCCATGAATGGTAGGTTGAGTTTTCATCTTTATCTACATAGCAGTTTTAGACTTTAGTGTTAGATTAATCACCTAAATCACCAYATAAAGTCATAAATTTAGACCTAATAATCACCTAAATCAGTAAAGAACAAACCCATGACTGTTAAGTGTTAACCAAAGAAACCAATAAACAAACCAGTGAACTAGTGAAGAGTGAACTGTTAAGGCTATTCCAATGGTACACCGTGTATTCATAGAATCACAAATCACAAGCCCTAACTTAACTCTACAGACTACTCAATCTGTCAATCTGTCATTAGCAATTTAGCAATTTAGCACCAAGCAGTAGCAATTTGTCATTAGCAATTTAGCACCAAGCAGTAGCAATCTTTATCTAGCCATCTAGGTCTAGCAGTCAACTGGTCAAGCAGAAGCAGTGAATGTGAAGCAGAACAGGAAGTTAAACAACAACAGTCAACACCAGAGAATGAGAGAAGCAGGGGCTTACTAGTTACTACCGTCGTCCGTCGCTGACTCGCTGTCGTTCTCGCTGTCGCTGCTGCCTGCTGGTCGCTGGTCGTCGCTCCCGCCTCCCTGACTGTCTCGCCTCAGTCGCCTCGCCTGGTCGCTCGCTGCAGTGGTGGCCCGTCGGCCGTTAGTCCTTCACGGCGTCACCGTCGTCCGTCGCTCTCGGTTCGATTATCGCCTGAGTAGTCGTCTCTCGGGATTGGAGGGGAGGGCCAATGGAAATTTTTGGTTTTCTCTAAGCTCTAGCCTAAACTACTCAAAGGTATTTGGGAAAAAAATCACAGGGGCCTGGGCCCCTATAGGCCCATATTGTGTTCCGCCCCTGATATCATGTCAGCATTATTGTGCATGTAGACACCCTACGTGAACGATGAGGTGACAAAAAAATCTGGTATAATGGGTAAATTTAGGTTGTTATTTTGCGCATTTTGCTCTAATCACAATATGGTGTATCGGTATGATTCAGGTCGATATAATTGAAATTTCATCATTCTCAGGTTCGAATCCAGACGTTATTAAAACATTTGTAGTTATTGAGGTTCACCTACGCTGACTGCAAACTGTTATATGTCGGCCGGAGTAGTAATCGGTGCATGTAAGTTGATTAGAAAACCTATGACCCAGAAAAGTATTTTAATGTATTTTGGGGCATTTAGGTCATATAATAACTATAAGGACAAAATGCATGAAATATAAATATGAAGATATCATAAAATTTCAAAAATAAATAATCAAATTAAGTATTTAAGAGTTTATATTTTTTGTGTTATTTCTTTAATTCAATTTATTTTTATAATTTAATATAGATTTAATAACAAAGTAATTTATTTTTGATTCAATGATATAATTTTTTATAAGAATAATAATTAAGTATTCTGTTAAAATTTAATAATTATTCTAATTATATTTTTAGGTTTTTTAGATTTAAAATGAAATGTTTATCTTGTATTTAACTATGTTTATCTGCAGTTAGTTACACTAATTCAAACATAAAGCTTTAACAAGTTGTACTTATGCACAATTTGTTCGTGATCTTAAATTTTAAATAATATGCATCAATAAACAATATTTCATGCATAAAAAATGATTTTTAACAATTTTTATCAAATATCTTATAATATAATATAAAATAAGAATTTAATAAACCCAGATATTAATTAAAACATTCATAATTTACAAATATCATATTTTATATAACAAAAAGATAGTAGAGAAAATTAAGTGGACCTAAAATCGATCCATCTCAATCCACTTATATTCTTGAAATTTTATTTTCCATAATTGTTGGACAAATATTCCATAATGTGATTTTGACATCTATAATTACATACTTTTTTTTTTCAAAAAATAAATGATAATTGTTTTTTTATTTAAAATAATTAAAATGTTTTATTTATGTAAAATTATTTAAAAAATAAATTAGAAGACGTGTTATTGATATTTTATAATTATTATTGGTTGACATAAATCTGAAATTTAAATCGAAATAAAAATCTGATATGTATACTGAAAGAAGTAAAGGTTTTGGTCGACCTATTTGTTGACCATGAAATATACTTTAGTCTTGAAACCCGACGCTAAATAATGCTTTTTAAAACAAATCTCATAAAAAGATAACGACCCATGTGATAAATAGAATTGTTCTACATGATCTGCAAGTGAGTCACGTAGTATGTTGTCTGTATTTTAAGATAAACAATTTTTTGTATTCATGAAGTACTGTTTATTGATGCATATTACTTAGAATTGAAGATTACAAGTAATTTTACGTGAGTACAACTTATTAAAATTCTTTTTTTATTAACCTAGATATCCAACCCGCTATACGAACCGATTAATCCCAGGGCGACCACCTGCTTTGCAAATAACCCGGAGTCATCGCATTTGAACCTTCATGGCCACAAGGGGATTTTTATTTCTTATTGGATTTGAACCTGAGACCTTCTGGTACTTTTGACCTTTGGAGCCAAGCTCAAACCAATCATGCACCACCGTCGTGGTTAACTTATTAAAACTCTTCGTGTAACTAATTGCAGATAAACATAATCAAATACAGGATAAACATATCATTTTAAATATAGAAAATCTAAAATATAATTAAGATAATTATTGAGTTTTAACAGAATGTTTAATTATTATCTTTATATAAAAAATTATATTATTAAACTAAAAACAAAATTACTTTGTTATTAAATATAAATTAAATTATAATAAAAAAATTGAATTAAAAAAATTACACCAAAAAAACGAGAACTATTGAATAGTTAATTTGATACTAATATGTATATATATATTTTTTAAATTTATATTTCATTCAAAAATAAAAACATTATCGCTTTCTCAAAACCACGTAAAACCGTATTATATTGATATAGACAAAGAATATAAAACTAAACATTATAATCGAGATTTATCCCGCTGCATTGCGCAAGTACCATTCTGATATAATCAAAATTCATTTGCATTTATTTCTTGTTTTGATATATTTATATATAATTTGAAGGAAATACTTTTAATTTCAACGTAATCTTTAGTAAAACTGTATTTATTTTTGAAATTTAACAGCAGATATAATTCATATTTCATATACTTTACAGACTGTTTTTGGTATTGGAAAAATTCTAATTATCTAATTATTTAATAAATCGTTCATATTAAACTGGTTCATGGGGGATGTTGTAGCCATGGAGGTTCACATGCGATGACTCTAGACTATTCGTGATCGTTCGGAGGATTAGTCGGTGGACGTAAGCTGACCCGAAACCCAGAATTAAAAAAAAACATATCAAATGATTTCAATAAATTAAAATTTGAAAGGTTTGGAATTTTACCAAATTTGTAGGAGTTAAGTCATGTGGAAAACACACCACAAATTTGGTGAACTTAAAAAGGCAATTCTTTTATGATATATTAGAATTTTTTAACAATAAATTAATTATAAAAATAAAAAAAGAGGTCAAAAAGTCAACCAACCATGTTTAAATAAGGGTCTGTTTACTTATGACTTAATGGGCTTAATGGGACTTTCGGCTTATTCGCACAGTCAAAATAGAGTGTTTACTTTGAGCTTATTCGCACAGTTCATAACTTATTCACACAGATGGATATGGACTGTTGTCCACATTCAGCCCAAAAAAGACACACCTACCCTTCCATCGAGTCTTCAAGACACGCTTCCCTTCCATCGAGTCTTCTTCGGTTTCTTCTTCGATTTTCATCTAACAGGTCGATTTCTCCAGAACATCGAGTCTTCTTCGGTTTCTTCTTCGATTTTCAACATCTCGATCGATCGATTAAGGTATTTTTAGGGTTAATTTTTGATGTTTCCATCATCTCGATCGATTAAGGGGACTGTTGTTTGTCGATCGATTAAGGGAACAATGCTTACATTCTACCTACTGATACGAACCTGCTTCGATTTATGTTTCCATCATCTCGATCGATTAAGGGGACTGCTGTTTGTCGATCGATTAA
>NC_037541.1:12007325-12010539 GCF_001531365.2 Cynara cardunculus var. scolymus
GGAACAATGCTTCCATTCTACCTACTGATACGAACCTGCTTCGATTTATGTTTCCATCATCTCGATCGATTAAGGGGACTGCTGTTTGTCATTTTTGGGTTCTCATTTTTTGTTCTGAACAACCCATAGTTTAATCTTCAGGGGTAAATTGGTCATTTATGTTATTCAGACGGTAGATTCAGATAGAAAAGTAAACAACAACATAAATTTATCCGGACAGCCAAATTTATCCAGACAGTCAAATTTATCCATACAGGACTTAATAGAAAATTTGGTAAACAGTCCTAAGTCATAGACCCAAGGCTTAAAGTATGATCAGATTTTTGTTTTATAAAAAGCATGTAATTGAAATTTAATGGACTTAGTTAGATCTAATCTGATCCAATCATCAAATAGATGTTGAATTTTGTCATCTGATCTTTTCCAATTAATAACGGGCATTTGATCCAATGGATTGGATCTGCTCTGATTATGGATATTACTATTAGTCATCCATTTGATCCATTCAATATTTTGATACAATTTTCAACTAATTATTTATATATTATTGAATTTATCTGTATATGAATGTCAACTTAAAAACAATATCATAAAATGTTAATAATTATATAAAAGTTTTATCTGATTCAAATATAACCGATACAAAAGTTTATATCTGATTCAAATATAACTGATACAAAAAATATGAAGTACATAAACATTTGCATAGAATGGGAGATGGTACAAGTTGACGTTTGAGTGTTATAATTGGAAATTCCACAAATAGCATGTGATGGTACTCATGACTTTTTCCATTTTCATTTTAATTCTTTTTATTCCTTATTATTTACTACAACTCTTATTATATTCTTTTCTTTTCATACTTGTTATAATGTATTTTAAAATTATTTTTATTTATATTTTTTTAAATATATAATATTTATATATGACAAATAGAACAAATAATTTCACATATCTTCCTCACATTTGGTGAAGTTTGAACCTTTGATCTAATAGAAGATTAATGACTCATATACCATTAGACCAAATACCATTTGGTCATTTTACCAATACTTAGGTTAAAGTATATAATACATTAAATATGAAAAGATTTAAATTTATTAAAAGAGTAAATCATACTTTTAGAGGCGGGTTACATTATAAACCGCCTGATTCGTGAAAACTATGCAAGTCACTCTCGACCAATAGGAAATTTTTGTTTTTTATTCTTTAATTTTAATAAGTAAGGGTATAATTGTCATTTTACTATATAACGGTTAATATTGGAAATAATTTAATTATTTTTAAATATGAAAACGTAACTATAGAAATCGTTTATATGGAAGGTGTAAATCAATTGTTTTTAATTTATTTTTAAATATGAAAACGTAAATATATAAACCGTTTATATGGAAGATGTAAATCAATTGTTTTTAAATATAAAATGGTGAAACAGTGAAATAGTTGCATACAGTGAAGATGACAGATAATACCGTTTTCATAATGTGAAACAGATTCATACAGTGAATCAGATTCACACATGTGAATAAATACTGTGAAACATATTCATACAATGAAGAAATACATGTTCATCTAGTTAAGAAATACAAATCAATATAGTGATGAAATAATGTTTTTCATACAGTGAAATAGTTGCATACAATGATGAATACAGTTTCATTCAGTGAAATAGTTGCATACGATGAAGAGGCAACTACAAGAACACGTTTTATTATTTTCTTTTTTCAGGAACATAAATACGAAAAAACTTTTACAAAAAACGGGGGAGAGATAAAAAAGATGCGGGGTCATTAAACACCAAACCGTTCGATATCTCTATCAAGAGTTTTTTCTTTAAAGAAATCTTGAATTTTTCGGAAACATTTGTAATGATCAAAGTAGGTGTTTATGAATCTCTTGTTTTGACTCGTGATATGTTTAGAGCGGGCTTTAGATGCTAATATTCATGCCTACTTCAATGCAGCTACTATATTAGGCATTATAGGTACGTATATTGAGGTTGCAGGTATCGTAAACTTAGGATGATCGATCATAACTGATTTGTATTCAATATGGTTTAAGGATACTCGATAGCAGTTTGATAGATATGTTTTGATGATGAAACGTATTTGCAACTAACTAACTAACAGTTTGTTTGATGCGTTCGAGATCCATAAACCAGCGTTTGATCTCGAACCAGAGGTTCCTTACGGAACGGAAATTCATTGACTTTTGCAATGGGTTAGAAGACAGTTTTTGTAAAGTAACAAGAATTTTGGAATCTTTATAACTTCAAAGAAAAATTCTCACCAGTTGAGCGATAAAATTAACAGCTTAATAACAACATAGAATACAAAAACGAGATAAGAAATCGATGGGCCAAATCTTTTACAATAAGCCCAGAAGATTGGGCTTATTTGTTGTTGGGCTTATAGCATTCTGTTTTCCATAATATTTATAGAAGATCTGAACTTATTTCTTACTCGTATGATACTACATCCTAGAGATGGCCAAACAATGTTCGAACCTAATGAACGTTCAACACCACCTCAGAGTTGTCATTGAAATAGACAAGGAGTGGTAGGGATCGGGTTAAGGCCCAACTGGTTAAACACAATTACCGATTTTCTAAAACCGACTTATTTAGGAGAACTTATGAGGCCCACTCAAAAGGCCCTGTTTTATTACAATTTGTGACCAATATACCCAATACTAGTGTTTGACACCATGCGTTGCATGGTGACAATAATCTTTTTTAAAATCACTGAAGTTAGCTAAATGAATCGATGATTATATTTATATATCAAATTAATAAGAATCAATATTACCTTTGATATATGAATCCACCTTATCATTATTCGTTGTTCTTTTAATATATATATATATATATTGAGAGAAGCGATCAAATGAAAACCACTCCAATTTGTAAAAACCGTAAAAACTACTCTCATTCATCGATTTCATTGTTTAATCTTATGAAATTTTTTCATGAAATTGTTTCATATAATATTTTTTTTATGAAGTTGTTTCATATATGGTTATGAAATTGTTTTATATATTACTTAATGATATTTTACTGAAACTGTTTCATGTATTTYTCTAAAATTAAAATAATGAAAATGATAATATCCAYGATTAACAACCTCCACAATAAAAATGATTAATCAACCTCTCATAATTACAAAAAAATGAACAAAATGAAAAATTATGATTGGTGGAATAAGGTTTTTACGGT
>NC_037541.1:12013894-12015058 GCF_001531365.2 Cynara cardunculus var. scolymus
TATATATATATATATATATATATATATAGACTTGGGATCATGTGAGACCAATGGTTTTTCGTGAGATCCGTAAGATCAATTATCAACTCTTGGATTAAATCTCCAATCTAACAATCTGAACATTCATAAACGCCACGAAACTTCTCAATAATCACAAAATTGCCACCGTGCAACTTTAGACCATTACATCATTAGTTTATAAAGTTGATCAATGAACGTAAATTGGTCTTACGGGTCTCACGAAAAACCCGTGATCTCACGTGAACCCAACCCTCTATATATATATATACATACATACACACACACACACACACATACACATATATATATATATATATAAATAATTCTAAGAAATATTATATTAACCGCTATTTTGGACCGAATATATCTCCGATATAACCGAAATATCGAATATCGGTCCTGACCGATATTTTGTATCTTGACCGCAATAACAACATATATTCAAATAATTATTGGTGCCTAAATTTCTAAATATGAACTGTAAAGGATGTTTAAAACCGTAAAAGTGAGACAAAATGATGCCAAATAATAAATTTCAATAAAAACGAATTTTAAAGTTTATTTCACCGGCTCAACTGAGACGACAAATTTGTAACGGAAATTTTAGTAGCTCATTTTGAAGTATATTATATTTATATACGACAAATAAAATTCACATGCATTTCTTAGAAATCGAAGGCAAAGATTCTAACGCCTCCATCATCGATTTAATATCTGTTCATCAAAATTACTCAATCATCATCGTCACCTTCTTCCTCAGAACCAATGGGATAATGACAAATTTGGAGGTCAGTTCTTTGACACCGTCATCATCTTCGTCTGTGATTATTTCTGTGGAACGACCTGTTGATCTTCTTCATCGTCTAATTCATCCTCTTTTTCCTAATCTATATATATATTAAAGGAAGAACCAAGAGTATTGAGGTGGCATCATGAGAATTGAGTATTGAGGTGTTGGTGAATATATATATTAAAGGAAGAACCAAGAGTATTGAGGTGGCATCATGAGAATTGAGTATTGAGGTGTTGGTGAATTGTGGTTGAGTTTGAGATATCCCACATTGGTGAAGAATTGAAAATTTTGAACAATATGAAGTGTATAAGAAAGGTGGATTGGATGCCTTTGTGTCAAATATTGGGTTT
>NC_037541.1:12018673-12040234 GCF_001531365.2 Cynara cardunculus var. scolymus
TTTGTGTCAAATATGGGGTTTGCCTCATTGAGTTGCCTTTCTTTGGATGACCTTATTTGAAATTTATAACCATGGTTGGAAACCAATCAAACCAAATGCCTCATAGGGTTATCTTTCTTTGGATGACCTTATTTGAAATTTATAACCATGGTTGGAAACCAATCAAACCAAATGGTAGAAATTATAGTGCAAAATTATTATACTATTATATCTTTATATATATATATAAGTAAAACCTTGGGGTGATAAGGTGACACTATGAGGATTATAAAATTTAAAACCTTGCGGTGATGAGGTGGAATATGGATTGGTGCATTTGTGTCGATTCATGGAGTTTGTTTCAATGGGTATATATACATGTATGTATATATTTATATTTTATTTAACTTTTCGAATTATTTGAATACTATTTGTTGATGATTTTATTAACAACTAATATATATTTATATAGACAATATCCAGATCATTAATCAAAAGTTCCCATACTAGTTCATATTACAGCATAACGTCTTTAGACTATTCAACATCTTCTATCATATGGCGATTCAATGCTTTGAGGTATAGGAGCCTTTGTTGATCTTTCAATGATGGGATTCGAGTTTTATTTTTACTGGTTTCAAAAACAGTTCATTTGGTTCGAGACCCATGATAATTCTTTAAAAATCTTCCACAGAAAATTCTACAAAATTCGTGGTCTCTAGTCAAGCTTAAAAAAGAAAAGATCTGCAAGCCCATGATTTCGTCAACTTCATCAACCACAAGGGTGGTGCCTGATTGGTTTGAGCTTGGGCTCGAAAGTTTAAAAGTGTCTGGAGGTCCCAGGTTCAAATATAAGGAGGAATAAAATCCCCTTGTGGCCACATAAGTTCAAATGCGATGACTTCGGGCTACCCGCAAAGCAGGTCAAAATCTCTCCGACATCAAATATAGCACTAAAATATTCAATAATATAACAAATTTATTTTCTATATTTTCCATTAATTCCATTGTATACAATCCTATGAAATACGGTGAAATCCTATCCATCCCCTAAGGATTTCAAAATCCTATGTTTTCAAATTCAGACAGTCCAACAAACCAAACATGGGATTGGAATGGATTTGAAATCCAAATCCCCCCAAATCCATTTCATTTCTGCAAACCAAAGCTAAGAACCTGTTTGGTTTAACGAGATGATTTTTAGGGATTTGGATTTCGTGAAAGGATTTGTAATATTTGGTGCGTTTGATTTGTAGAATTTAGAATGTAATCCAGTTTTTCTAAATACTTGCTATTTCTATAAATAATTTGTCTGTCTCGAGGCGATAGAGAGATTATGGCAAAATGGATGAAAGAGCCGGGTAGAGATAGACACGGGAATGGGTCCCGTCCCATCGGGGAACTCGATCCACCCGCCCCGGTCAGGGAAAGGGATTCCCCGCTAAATCGGGGATGGGGACAGGGATCGTATGCCCTGACCTGTCCCGTACCCATTATATATATTAATTAAGAAATTATATATATATATATATATATATATTATTTATTTCAACTAAAACGGTAATTCATAGTTTCCTATTTTTCAATTAGGTTTATAATCTAATATTGTTGTTTTTTTGGATGTTAATATGTAATATTTCATATGTCAAGTCAAAATACAATTACTCGATATGATTTTATATTACTTAATATCTTTTGGTACATGTGACTTTAAGTTTTTTTGGATTAATTTTTTTTTGTTATAGGTTATTAATTCTTATATGATGTTGTGGTTTTTTTCGTATTAAGTTAAATTAAATTCATTTTGGTTTAAGTTTATTGAAATTGTTTGAGATTTAAACATGTATAGTTTCTTACATATTTAATTTAA
The DNA here is from genome assembly GCF_001531365.2 of Cynara cardunculus var. scolymus. Lineage (NCBI taxonomy): Eukaryota > Viridiplantae > Streptophyta > Magnoliopsida > Asterales > Asteraceae > Cynara > Cynara cardunculus. The sequence goes on from NC_037541.1 coordinate 12,020,523, forward strand.
AATAACTTACATAAACAACAAAAAATCTCTATTTCCCCTTTGGGGATCACCGTTCCCGGTTGGAGATGAGAATGTGATTATATTCTCCAACGGGAATGGAGACCGGAACAAGAATAGAAAATTGAGATCCCAGCCCCATTCTGCTAGATAGAGATGCAATGAAAACAATCAAAATCCATGAAATCTGGATTTGGAGGAAAATAAAATTTTTAAAAAAGCACTCGGATCATTAATTTGACCCGAAAACCCATCCAAAATCCCCAAAGCCTAAAATCGCCATGATTCCACCAATTTCAGGAAACATAACGCTCAAACCCTAACACGGCTCGATCTAAAACGGAGAAACCCTAACAGGTCGATCGATTTCTGCTATAAGTGCAAGTTGGACACCAGTCCCAGAAGCACTACCTCTTCGGAGATCGATTTTACTCGCTCGATTTGATTCAACTCAAATTCAAGGTACCAAATTTAAGAACTTCAAACAACATTTTGTATTTTTGTTGCTTTTCATTTGTTTGATTCAGGGTTCATGGACATCGATTGAGATTTGAATACTTGAATTGTTGATCTGTTTCCTTGTTTGAGTTTTTATATTGTTTCCAGTTTTGAATGTACTTGAATATTGTTGATCACTTGATTTGTTTCCACTTTCCAGTTATGAACATCGTATTATCATTTCCAGTTTTTAATTTTGCTACTGAATCATTTGTTTCATTGTTTAAGTTTCGAAAATTTGGGTTCTAGTATTGAATATTGTTCATGAATCATTTGTTTCGTAATACTTGAAATTTGAATATTTGGTTTCTATTTCTGAACATTGTTGTAAACCTGGAATGTTGGATGTTGCTGCCATTTGAATACTTGATTTCCAGTTTTGAATATTGTTTGAAACTGTACTTGTTTAGAGAAAATGAGTTTGATCCACTTTTGGAGAAAATCTATGGCTGCGTTTGGTACACTGGAAAAGAAAAGGGATCCCTGTTCTGCGTTTGACAGAAATTTTATGTGGATCAAATAGGAACAAAATGGAACCCTCCCATGGAACAAGCTGCCAAGCTGGAACAGACTTATGTTTTATCAATATAACCTTAAAATAGAACATAATTCTCTTCTAAAACATCAAACACGCCTTCCTCTTTACATTTTATTCATTCTTTAAATTTTATTTATTTTATTTTATTTTATACTCTTTAAACTTCCACTTTTGTTCTCAAAATATTATTTTATATGGTTTCTATATTTTGATTAATTTACGTAATTTATTAAATATTAATAGTAAAAAAATAATATAGAAAATGTATAAAATAAAAATTGGAAATGACATAAACCTTTTATTTTGGTCTCATTTTAATCTTCTTGACAAAAACTTTATAATGTTATATGTTATAAAAATATTTATTTTATTATAGTTTAATAAATGACATAATTAATCAAACCATATAAAATATATAAACAACTCATTTGGGGTAAATTGGTCATTTTATCTGTTCTATTATGTCTAGTTCTGTGTTACCAAACGTTGAACAATGTTCTGTCCTATTGTGTTCTATCATGTCTGGATACCGATTCTGTCCTGTTCTATCCTAACAAGCTGGAATTGCCGAGATGACGTTTGTTTGCAACATATTTGTCATGAGGGTACGGAAAGGAGAAGAGGCGTTAACATAACCTGCTTGCGCCATATCTTCTATGGTCGGAACATTGGGTCCTTTCCCAAAAACTTGAAGGATGTTGCTGAAACAGTTCTGTATAAAATTTGTATGCTATATGATGTTTGAGTCCCATTAGTATATTGTTAAAGGGACTGTGAAAATAATTGAACGGTATATCTCATCTGATGGCATTACGTGAAGGATTCTTTTGCTTTTTCCCCACATTCTGTTGCTTGGAGTTGTTTTTTGGGTTCCCTCTTTTGGTTGACATGCAATGCATTCATTTAATTGCAGTCTTGCAAAATCCCTAAAATTTACAACTTTGTGCTTATGTAGTGTAGATTGGTATATGCTAATCTGTAACATGAATGTGTGTACTGCATTTGCAGTTCCAGTCAGGGGGATGGTTGCATTCTCTTCTTTAGGGGTGTTTGAATGTGTATTTTCGAAGTGAAAAAAATCGGATAATCTTTTCTTGTAGGATATGTGGACCCCCTATTATTCTCTATCTAAAAGAGCCATGGAGAATCCTACATATATTTATAAATAGGTTCGATGGTTCGTGTCTAGCCTAGCCGATGTGGAACTTAAAACTCCCAAGGTGCTCTCAAGCATGGAGGCGAAAGAGTGTCTTGTCTTTAAGTGATGCTAGACCTTAACTTTGTTATCATGTTAGGATATGTGGAACCCTTTTGAATCTCTCTTTAAAAGAGTCTATAAGAGGGCAGGTACGTATGTGTGCATATATATGTGTGTGTGTATATATATATATATATATATATATATAGTTGGGTTCCGGTGTGAAGGAGAGTTAAGGTGAGAAGCGTAAGAAGGGATCTCCACCCTTGATGCACATTAGGATGAGATGCACTGGATCAATCCCCGTATCAAACGCGATTCATGGATGGGTTTGAGATTAAAGGTGATCAAAGGTCCAGATCCCTTCTCATGCTTCTCACATTAACTCTCCTTCTCACATGATCCTTCGCCTATATATATAGAGAGAGAGATAGATAGAGAGAGAGAGAGAGAGAGGTTTGATGGTGCACGTCTACTGGTGTGGGACTCCAAAACTTGTTTATTGAAGTTAAGGTTAATATTTAGACTAACAGAGGTTAGTTTTTATCTTCATTCCTCAAATTTGTATCCTTAAACCTGCTTCTGCATATTGAAATTTTGGTTAAGTTCTAGCTTATTTGTAATGTTTTGTTAGCTGTATGCTATATGGTTGTTCTTTCCCCATAAAGATCAACACAGCTTGTGTCTCAAAACATACTTGAATAAATGCATTTTTATTTTATCATTTACAACTTTTTCAAGAAACTTCATAACGTATCTATTCAAAGAATTTGAGCCAACTAGCAAGTCCGGAAGTAAAGCATCTAATCAATCTTGTCTTATGCTGTTTCAGACTACATTATTGCTAGTGTGAGATAACCTGATTTTGTGAAGATCAAATGAAACATATTGTGAAGATTATGACATTGTTGGTGGCCATAACTGCCGTATGGATAAGCCTATTACAGACTGCAATGATTCCACGGAGTCATACTTGGTTGGTAAGTCTCTTCATCTCGAGCTTATGGATTGATTTATAAGGGGCCGTTTGGTTTGTTTCAGGAAATGGGAATGCGGGGAAATGGAAATGGGATTGGGTTTCATTCCCCTAAATTTGTTGAGCATACGTCTATTTCATTACATCAAACCAGCCACCATTAATGATTTTCATTTCCATTCCCGCCCCCTGTAAACCCCAACCAAGCACCCCCTAAATCTCCAATTCTTGTATTTTAATTCAGGGTTCGTTTGGTAATGCCCCGGGTGGGACATGACAGAACAAAAACTTTGTCCCACATCTGGCACGATATTAGACTTGGACAATGCAGAACAGAGTGGGACGAAAATGCATTTCTTTTGTCCCACCAAAATAAGTTAGAACAAAGATATGAAGATGGACAAGATTGATAAATTACTAACTTACCATGTTAGTTTAAAACCCTAAAACCTTCCACAATTTTTCATCCGTCTACCTCAGTCTTGTCCGTCTTGTCCACTTTTGTCATGTCCAGTCCTGTCATACTTACATGGACGGACCTACCATGGTGGTTACGGTGGCACGTGCCACAATATTATTCCTCCGTTGAAGGGTAAAATAGTTTAGGTTCGTGAAAGGTGCAACCGTATTAATCTGTTGTGTGCCACCGTATGTATTTTGAAACTACAATGAGAACAAGTTTTATTTAGTAGAGTTGGTTTGCAAGGCTTTTATTCCACCCCAGACCCAAGTTCGAATCTTGCTAGTGTCATTTTCTTAGTCAAATAGTGCCACCGATTGAAAAAAAATTCCGTATATCTGTTTCTTATAGTCAAACGGTGCCACTGTTTGAAAATTTTTCCCTATAGTTTTTTCTTATAGTCAATTGGTGCCACCATTTGAAAAAAATTCTGGGTCCGTCTCTGCATACTTACCAAACGCACCCTGAAGAATCGTTATCAGCTAACGTTGCTTAATTTCTTCATTTGACAGCTGCCTCTGTACTTCATCGTGTCGCTAGGATGCTACGGTCTCTTCATGGTCGGGGTTGGTCTGATGCAATTTCCAACTTGTCCTCAAGAGGCAATCCTGTTACAGCAGGTTATTACATATCATTCTGCTGATAAACCATCTGAATTGAGTATTCATATTCTAAAAAACCTACATTCAACTATAACAAAATTTGAGATTCCAATATTAATTATAGGGAAAATTGCACCAAAATGGAACCAACTTTCACCTTATTCTTATTTTGGGGAACCAACTTTCAAAATCGTCATTTTGGGGTATCTATCAAACTTTTATTTAAGGGTCTGGTTCATTAGTTGAATAGGTAACAGGTAATTTAAGGGTCTCTATCAAACTTTTGGTTTGATTTGTCAAATTTGATTTAAACTTTAATATTGATACGGATTGGTTAGATATAAAAATCTTGAATGTGATATTTGATATTAATTTTTTATTGCATCAATTAATTTTTTTCTATTAAATTGATTTTTTATTGCATGAGTAAAAAACAATTTTTATTGTGGTAATTTTGGATTTTTTTTGAAAATATCTTCAATTTGATATCTGAATTTAAAAAAACCAAATTTGAAATGAAAAATAGATTTTATTGCATTAATTTTTGAAAAAAACGAATTTTAGTTATTTTTCTATAATTATTTTGCAAGTTGGTTCCCCAAAATAGGAATCAGGTGCAAGTTGGTTTCCCAAAATGACGATTTTTGAAAGTTGGTTCCCCAAAATAGGAATCAGGTGAAAGTTGGTTCCATTTTGGTGCAATTTTCCCTTAATTGTATAATATAAAATATTTTCGAAGTATATAATATCTATATACCCCAGAACTCGCATATACTTTTCACCGTTAGTGAGGCTTGAAATCGTAACCTCCAAGAAGGTTGGACTCTACCAGTGGTACCGATTAGCGAATGACCCTTTATTCGAATAAACTTCTTGTGGTTGAATTCGCAGGATGTAATTGAAGCCAAGGAATTCTTGAAACACAAAGGGGTAGATGTGGGTTCTGATTGACATCAAACGAAAAAACCGACATCTTCATTTCTCTGATTTTTTACCGACACCAACGATTGTTCGAAGATCTTTTGAGCTTCAACTTACTCACGCTCGTGGTTTGCTTTATACCCGTTGGTCTTTCGTATAGAAGTATGGCTGAATTTTGATTCGAGTTACGTTCTTAGTTACTATGCTACTTTTCTCACATGTCTTCACGGAAACAACCTCCCTGTGTAAATTATACTGTTTTATATGAATACATTTGTATATAAAGTCATGGATGATTTGTTCTCAGTTTTTGAATGAATCAGATGTCTTCTTTTTGTGTAAAGTCTTCATCACTTGTTACATTTTTCCGGTTTATCGTCAAATAGGCTTTTGATCCAGCAGTATCTAAGGAGTTGTTTATCTAAACACTTTCCCGGTAAGCAATTACTGGTAAAATTCAACACTATCACTTACTTACCGGATAAGATTTTATTCACTAAAACGCATTGTATGCAACAATTTAATCCTGGTAAGCACTAATCATAGTAAGAGTGGTCGCCCTCACTTACTGGGTAAGACTCGGTTCTTGCTTCGGCTCTTACCGGATAAGATTTTGTCCTTGTCATATTTATCCCGTAAAGTGATGTGACTTGGTAAGCGCTCACCTCTTCAGAAACTTTTCTTTTTTACATTTTGACCCCTTCGCAAATTAAGGTGTCAATTGCAAAAATAGTGATATTTTTGAAATTTGAAGAGAAAAATGGCCAAAAAAATGAATCCAAAGCCCAAAAATGACCATTTTTATTAATTTTTTTAATTATAAGAGTAAGCTTAATTTTGGTCCCTGTAGTTTAGTCAAATATTTGAAAGTGAGACTTAAACTTTGACAAATCTAGAAATTATTCTCGTAGTTTGCATATTGCTCTGAAAGTGGTCCTTGATCACTGACACTGGTAAAAACTATCTATTAAATTAGGGGTAATTTTGTCTTTTTTTGCCTTCTCTTATTTTTGGTTTTTCATTATACTTTATCTTTTGATTTTTTTTTCCTTTTTATTTCTATTATAACCATCAAACTATAGCTACGAACAATGTATTTAATTCTGATACAAATATAATATATATATATATATACACACAAATTGTATATAAACCGAAAAAAGAAAACCCTATCGTCTTCTCTAATGGGTCATATTTTGGCCATTTTTTTGGTACACCCGAACACAATGCACACCGGTTTGGAAGTATAGGAGGGATGTCTTGATGGTAATTATGACACCTCAAAAAGGGGGTAAATAAATAAATAAATACGAAAAGTAAAGGAAAATAAATAAAATTGGTTTTTATTTAACTGGACCATAAATGTGAAGAAAAATGTGAAAAAGGGTCAATTAATGAAAGTGAGAAGTGAAGAAAAGAACTTATGTTCAATTGGACTAAAAATAAAAGCAAATGTCAGATGGGGGGGTGAAACGTGTAAAATTGGCTAAAGTATTGAAACCAGGGGGTCGAATGTCATTTTCTAAAAGTGGTGAGTGTCAGATAGCAAATTTCTCATACATGAGGGACCTGTTATGATAAAATGACATACTTGATTTATTTTCAGAATTTTGAAATCGACAACTCATTTGAAGCTTCCTATTGATTCGAATTTTCAGCTATTAAGACAAAAAAATTCTGATATACGTAGACAACACTTTCCTCTACACTTATGTTTTGAAATCGGAGGTTGAATTTCGAGTTCGAAAAGCTCCGGTTATCGACGATTGGAGGTAAATACTCAACCAAATTTCAATTTATTCATATGGTTAGCTTCGTTTTTAAGTCATCTATCAAACCTTAATGGTCTTATGTCTCAATTTTAGTTTTGGAGGTCCTATTTTGAGTTTTTTTACTGATTTTCGAACCCAATATTTAAATGAGCAAATGAGACTCAATACTTGATAGTTTTCGTTGATTTTTGTTCCTATGGTTGAGGAAAATGATTTTCTAGAGTTTTAGAAAAGGAATAAGCAAAAACAGTCAAAAACTGAGGCCAATCGGTCTTGAAAACCAGCTGCCGACGAGTTTAGACGCAACGAAAGTTTTGGACGGACTTGGACGTTGGGCCAGCCGGTCTGGGCTGGTTGTTGGGCCAGCTTAGATGGGCCTTAATATATATATATATATATATATATATATATATATATATATATATAATAAGTCAATTTTGGGTTTAAGGGGGTTTTGGGATTGCTTATAAGGGAAAAAACTTATTGACTTATTTCGATATTACACCGGTAATAAGCATTTTGGAGTGTTTGGATAAACAACTTATACTGGTACCAAACCGGTGATAAGGAGTTTTTTAAAAAGTTAAAACATTTTAACTTATAATAAGTTGATAAGGACTTTTGTAAAAAAACATAAGTTGTTTCAAATAAGCAATTCTAAACACCCGTAAGTTGGTTAAGTTACAATTATTTGGATTATATTGATTAATAAATTAGTTTCTAAATTAATTAATATATTAATTCAAGTTAATATATTAATTTATTGTAGAATATTAATATTAATTAATTAATTTATAAGGAGAGATGTTTATAATAAATCATTAAATTATTTTTGATGATTTAATAATCGGATTAAGCATTGTAATTTGAGTTAAGTATTTGTTGGGATGCTTTAATTTAGAGAGATTGATTTATAAGATTTTAAAATGATTATTTTGACGTTTTAGGACGTCATCGAGTTTTAGACTTGGGATTTGACTAAAGTTAGTCGAGGTTGACCGAGTTGACCAACGGTTGACTTTTAACTCATTTGATCCATAAGTATTTTAATAATAAGGTTAGATGAGGATAATTGAGATATTAAGAGACTCGGTTTTTGGAGTTTGGCTTTAAGTCTGGTAAAGTTTGATCATAGTTGACTTTTGAAGAAATTAAGCCATTGGTTATGTATTATGGTACGAAATGTATAGTTCTTCGCTCAAGAGCTATCGGTAGCCCATCTATACGGACAGGTGAGTCTTCATGAGACTTACAGTAAGATGCATATCTACGTATAAATCTATTTTCTTATATGATTTGTATGGTTATGTGTACGTATGCACGATATTTCAGTTTACATACATGATACAATATATTTCCCATGTACATTATCTTATGATCAGTTGCATGCTATGTGTTTATTTTGTTTCAAATAACTCTAGCATTATATTTCATATGAAAGCTTTATGATCAGTTTTAACAGGTAAACATTTGATCAGTGAGTCATGCGACAAGTGACACGATTCCGTAATGGGTGTCAAGACAGGTGCAGGTCAGACAACCCATGGAATGCCAGTGACTAGAGGACTCGTGCCCGCCAGACAATTTATGCCAGACAATTTATGAGATATATTTTCTTTTAGTGTTGCATGTTTTTTTTAGAAAATGCATACTATTTGGTACAGAGTTTACAAGTTGATATGTGTGTTGTGAAGTGATTTTTATTCACGCAAACTATGAACTCATTGAGTTTTATAAGCTGACTATAGTATGCATCTCAGAGACATCAAGTTTCAGGTTGGACAAAGAAAAAAAGACACACATAGAGACTTGTCTAATCCAATTAAGTTCAATATTCATGTCCAAACATCTATGATAGATAAGTTTATAATGCAATCCAGTATGTGACGGGTTAGTTTTCGAGTTACACATTATTTTAAAGTCTTTAACTGTAAACAACCAAAAGTTTTAATTTAGCCATTATTTGGGAGTATTTATGGAGAATTTGTTGTAGATTACCTAACATATCTCATGGTAAAAATCAGGGTGTTACAGTAATGGAGGGTCATTTCTCTTGTACACCCACACATAACACGCATTTCGAGCCATTTCTATCTATGTGTATGTGTATAAAGAGGCAGAGGAGGGTTATCTCGAGATGAGTGAATCTTGCGAGTTCTTGAAGAAACAGTGGCCATTGATGAGTGGTTGGAAGATCCAATCATGTACGTTAACAACCATAATCAATCAGATTGAACGTAGACTAAGGTTTATCACCAGTGCAAGGAAAGCTTAGGCGGGGTTTATTCAGAAAGTTGGTTCAGGCGAAATGACTGTGACGGTGGCTACGACTGTAATGAAGGAGATGGTGGGTATCATGCAACTCTCTCTTTCTCTCTCTCGAAAAGAAAAAGTCAAGTGAAAAAGACAAAAAACTAAAATAGACAAAAAGAGAGAGCAAAAAAGACGCAATTACCCCTTACTTAACGGATAACTTTTAACAGAGTCAGTGACCGTAGACCACTTTCAGAGCAAAATGTAAACCATGAGCATAATTTCTAGACTTATCAAAATTCACGTCCCAGTTTCAAAGATTTCGCTAAACTATAGGGACCAAAATTGGAGTTTACTCAAATTATAATTATTTAAATAGAAATATTAACAATAAATCCTTCCCAATAAGGGAAACGTGTGCACGCCACACGTTCTCAGTCACCACCTATGGAACAAACGAATCTCGACCTGCCACGTGTCGTCAAAACCCAGCAATAGTCAACGATTCACCAGATGCGAACACGTGTAAATACCACTGAACATGCAAACTGCCACGACATCAAACAACTCTACCTTCTTTTTCACAGTCTTCATCCCTCTCCGTTTTTATTTATAAATCCACGGTGAAAAAAAAAGGTGGTTGCAAAAGAATGGCCGGAAACTGCGGTGGCGCCACCACAACCACCACCCCTCTCCTCCCAGACGTGGCGGCTTTAGAGAAGAATAGTGGCGGAGAAAGGCCGAAAGAGCCGTGGAAAGGAGAACTTGTGAAGAGCATCGTCTACGCCGGACTCGATGCCATCATCACTTCGTTTTCTCTCATCTCCTCCATTTCTGCCGGCCGGTTATCTTCCGGTGAGTTTCCGGTTGCTCCAAAAATGTGTATTTTACACCGTTCAATCTGAACGGTGTAAAAAGGTATGCACATTTTTACATACCCAGTTTTTTGGACTGTATAAAAATGTTACAATTTAATGCAGAAAATTGGGTTTATAAAATACTATAAATCGGTAAGGGTCTTTATAGACCGTTTTGTAGGACTTAGATTTATAAGATTAAATATATATATATATATATATATATATATATATTTGATTCATCTGGATATCCAAGTCGCTATGCGAACCGTTCAGAACGATCATGTGCTTTGCAGATAGTCTGGATTTACCGTATTTGAACCTTCATGGTTACAAGGGGATTTTTATTCCTTCTTGGATTTGAACATGAGACCTTATGGTACTTTTGATCTTTGCAGCTAAGCTCAAACCAATCAGGAACTAAAAATACATGCATCTTTTGACCCATTGTTTTCGGTTCTTACAGTTGACGTGTTGGTTCTGGGGTTTGCGAACTTGGTGGCGGATGGGATATCAATGGGGTTCGGAGACTATGTTTCTAGTAACACCGAGCGGGACGTGGCGGCAAAGGAGCGGATGGTGACGAAGTGGGAGGTCACGAACCGCCGAAGGAGCCAAGAACAATCGTTACTCCAGCGGTATCAAGCTCTTGGGATGAACACCCAAGATGCAACCATGGTATATACATACATATATATATACACATATATAGACTTGGGATCAGACATGACTGTTTTCGTGAGACACGAGAGACGATTTTTACACTTAAAACTTCACAGCAAAACACGGAGAAAATAATCTTCACAGTGTTTTTGGTATGAAAGGTTTTTTTACCTTCACAGCAAAAACACTGTCACGGTAAAGAAGATATTTTAGAACTTTGTTATATTAAGTAGGAAAATTTGGAACTGTGTTATATTGCATTCGGCATTCAGACAAATTACAAATTCCGTTGCATAAGTTACTCGTTTGGCCTAAATCCGTTTTGAAATGTCACCAAACCCGCCCGTTTTGTCATCTACACGTTTCGACTTCGTTTACAATTACTTACAAAAATGGTCCTCTTTTTCCAAGGTCGTGAACATCTTCGCAAAGTATGGCGACATAATGGTGGACGAGAAGATGGTCCAAAACGGAATCCTATCGCCAGACGACGGCGAGAAGCCGTGGAAGAAAGGTTTGATAACGTTCGGAGCCTTTCTGGTGTTCGGTAGCTTTCCGATCCTTGCATTCATCATTCTGATCCCGTTCACACGCAACGACACTCACAAATTCATTGGCGCCTGTATTCTGTCGGCGCTGGCCTTGGCAATCCTCGGGATTGCCAAGGCCAAGATCGCCGGCCAAAATTACTGGGTGTCGGTCGGTGGGACCCTCTTTAATGGTGCACTTGCTGGGTTTGCAGCTTATGGGATTGGGTGGTTACTTAGGGATGTGGCTGGCTTAGAAGATTAGATGTAAAGCCTCTTTTTTAGGTTCCAATGAAAGGTGAAAGTGTAATTTTACCAAATTGGCCCTAGCTTCAAACAATGTAATTTACTAAATTGCCCCTAATTTTTGGTCTTGTTGGGTATGATTGCAAAAGCAAAGGTCTGAATTTGATTCTTAGCTCAACAAAAGAAGCTAAGTGGCTGTTTACCAAGAAGCTAGGTGGCTGTTTACCAAAAAATTTATTAAGTCATGTATGGATAAATTTGTTTGTTTAGATAAATTGATGGTGGTGTTTATTTTTTTTATCTGAACCAACAGTCTGAATAACATAAATGATCAATTTACCTCTTAATATTAATTATTTGAACATCAAAACAAAAAATCATAAATAGGCCGATGATGAGGTGCCTCATATGGGAAGGATGCGGTGCTTTAAATAAGAGATAGATATGTCATTTTTATGGATAACGCACTATTTCTGTCTGTGCGATTAAGCGATGTTTTGTGCGAATAAGCCGTAAGTAAACACCCAAAATGAACTGTAAGAATAAGCCAGATAGATCAATAAGCTTAAGTAAGCCGCAAGTAAACAACCTTTTATACAACTTATATTCTGAGTTAACGATTTGGATTAAAATAAACTTTATTGGAACTCTGTGGTATTGTAGGAGCTTTTAGGGGGTGTTTGTGATTGTTTATTTGAAACAATTTATATTTTTCTACAAAAACTCTTATTAAATAATATGTTAGAATGATTTAACTTATTCAAAAACTTTTTATTACCAGTTTGACACCGATATAAGTTGTTTATCTAAACACTCAAAAATGCTTATTACCACCAACACCTCCTTAGTCTCTTTTTTAATTATAACCTTTATTAATATTTATTGTTATTTATTATTATTATTATTATTATTATTAATAAATAAATGTTAATTATTAATACAATAAACTATAATTATTAATAAAATAAAAATTAACTAGTTATTACTTCAAAATAGAAGGTTAACTAGTTATCGATAAATATTAATTATAGTAATCAATATTAATTAACTTTAACTTTAAATTAATATTAATTATTATTTATTTTGAATTATTGTAATCATATTAATGATTTATTATTATTAATTTTTAATTGTTAGTTTTGTTACTTGATGTATTAAGTTATCAAAAATCAAATATTATGATTTTAAAAATGTTTTCATATAAGTTAATATAAAATAAATTTATATTCATTTTTTTAATATTCCTTTTTTTTATTAACCTGGATATCCAACCCGCTATGCGAGCGACTAATCTCAGGGCAATCACCTGCTTTGCAGATAGCCCAAAGTCACCGCATTTAAACCTCCGTGACCATAAGAGAATTTTTATTTCTCTTTGAATTTGAACCTGAGACATCATGTTACTTTTGACCTTTAAAGTCAAATTCAGACCAATCAGACACCACCCTTGTGATTAAATTCTTTAATATTCTTTTTGATCATTTTACATGTTTTTCAGTTACTTTTTGTTAAGCATCATTTGTTCATTAGCTATCAACTAGTTTATCAGTTACCAATTAGTTTATTGTTGTAAAATTACTAAATTACCCACAAATAATTACCACAATATTGGACTTGATAATCTTTGAGATTTGAGATATTATTTGTTAAATGGTTCATGAAACTTTTGAAGAATGCAGACAAAGAAAATGCTTAAAAGGAAAATTACGAAGTTACCCCTTTAACCAACAATCATTATATTATTAGTTTATTGTAATGTTCTATTTAATAAATGATTTGAAATATTTTATTATGTTTATTTGTAGTTGGAGTGTTATGGAGCCTAATCAAATTAGAACCAATTAGTTTGTGATAACCGTGAGGTCTAATCTCAACCACAAATCAATAGATAAATTAATAAATTTATAATTTTGGTAATTTTGAACTAAAATTTTATTGTAAGAATATTTTAGGTATTTTAAAACTCTCATTTCTTCTCCCTCCATCCTCCGGTGATACCACAGTGGTATCACAATGCATCTTGTATGTGCTTATGTATCACATTGAGGTCTTTTTATGGTCTATCGGAGATATAACACAGTGGTATCACAATGCATCTTATATGTGCTCGAGTATCACACTATGTCTTTTGTTTAACAAAATCACTATTTTTAGGTATCACAGTGGTATCACTGGAAGAAGGTGGGCGGGAGGACGGAGGACAGAGAGAGAGAAGAGAAGGGAGGAGAGAAAATATCTAAAATGTTATCGCATTAAAATTTTAATTCAAAATTACAAAAATTATAAATTTTCTAATTTATCTATTGATTTGCGGTTGAAATTGGATCTCACGGTTATCACAAACTAGTCAGTTCTCCCTTAAATGAACCATGTAGCGTTACACTTGATAAATAGTTTGAAGTATGTTGAATTATTCACTTATTGCCCAAAGCATTTTAGGAAAAAATTAAGATAAAAATGATATGACAAAATTACCCCTGTCAAAGGAATTTGACTTATTGTTCAAATATGTACAGGTATTTGATTAGATTAAAGAATTAGCTTCAAACAATGTAATTTACTAAATTGCCCCTATAATTTTTGGTCTTGTTGGGTATGATTGCAAAAGCAAAGGTCTAAATTTGATTTTTAGCTCATCATAAGAAGCGCTGTTTACCAATTTTGTATGAATAAATTTGTCTGTTTAGATAAACAAGTGTTGTTTATTTTTTTATTTGATCCAACAGTCTGAATAACATAAATGACCGATTTATCTCTCAATATTAATTATTTGAACATCAAAAACAAAAAATCATAAAGAGACCGATGATGGGGTGTCTCATATGGAAAGGAGGCGGCGTTTTAAATAAGAGATAAGGGTGTCATTTTTATGGCTGAATGAGGATGACACACCATTTCTGTCTGTTGCGGTTATGCCATGTTCTGTGCGAATAAGTCGTAAGTAAATACGAATAAGCCAGATAGACCAATAAACATAATTAAGCCACAAGTAAACAACCCCTAACTTATATTTTGAGTAAACGATTTGGATAGGAGCTTTTAGGGGGTGTTTGGGAATGCTTATTTGAAACTGACTTATGTTTTTTCTACAAAAATCTTTATTAATTTATTATAAGTTAGAAAAGTTTAACTTCTTCAAAAACTTCTTATTACCGATTTGACACCATTATAAATTGTTTATCTAAACACTCAAGAATGCTTATTACCAATGCAAACACCCCCTTGTCTCTTTTTTAGTTATAACCTTTATTAATATTTATTGTTATTTATTAATAATAATAATAATAAATAAATAAATGTTAATTATTAATGCAATAAACTATAAGTATTAATAAAATAAAAACTAACTNTTCTGTTAGAATTTAATGATTATATTAATTATATTTTAGATTTTTTATATTTAAAATGAGATGTTTATCCTGTATTTGATTGTGTTTATCTGCAATTAGACACGAATTCAGATATGGGATGAAATCGGATAGGGATGAACGAGTTTAAAAGTTTTTAAGAGTTTTAAGAGTTTTAAGAGTTTTAGCCAAATGCTTTATAAGATAGTATAGATATATAGGGCTGTAAACGAACCGAACGTTCAGCGAACCGTTCGTGAACCGTTCGGCGGGAAGTTCATTTATGTTCGTTTATTTAATAAATGAACGAACATGAACAAATGTTTTTGTTCGTTTAGTTAAACGAACGAACATGAACAAGAGTCTCGTTCGTTCATTAACGTTCGTTTATATTCGTTCGTTTATGTTCGTTTATATATTAAATTTAATATATAATCTTTTATTTATTTACTTTGAAATCAAATAATATTTATTTATGTTCGTTTATGTTCGTTCGTTTAGCATGTTAACGAACGAACATAAACGAACACGAACACACCTTATTTTTAAACGAATGAACACGAACACAAAGATTTCCGTTTGTTTACCGTTCGTGTTCGTTCGTTTGTTCGGTTAAGTTAAACGAACGAACATGAACAAGCCTCCGTTCGTGTTCGTTCGGTTTGTTTACAGCCCTATATATATATATATATATATATATATATACAATATTTTTTCAACTATTACTTAATAGTCAATAACATTAAACGAATGCGTAAGGATCCTCGTTTGCATAAATAATTTCCATTAATCTGAAAGTAGGCTTTACGCAAATGCTAAGATATTTACATAAACGCTGACTAAAATGAAATTATAGTAATTAATAGTAATTAATTAACTAGTTATTGCTTCAAAATAGAACGTTAACTAGTTATCAATAAATATTAATTATAGTAATTAATATTAATTAACTTTAACTTTAAATTAATATTAATTATTATTTATTTTGAATTATTGTAATCATATTAGTGATTTTTATTATTATTTTTTAATTGTTAATATTGTTACTTGATATATTAAGTTATCAAAAATCAAATATAATGATTTTAAAAATGTTTTTATATAAGCACTTTTGAGTGTTTGGATAAACAACTTATACCGGTGCCAAACCGGTAATAAGGAGTTTTTGAAGAAGTTAAACTCTTCTGACTTGTAATAAGTTGATAAGTGCTTTTATAGAAAAACATAAGTTGTTTCAAATAAGCAATCCCAAACACCCCCTAAGTATATTTTAGAAAAAATGTTTTATTTAATTAATAATTATATTTTTTGAAAAATTATTAATTAATAAGATACTTGATGTTTATTAACTTTATTTATATTATATAATAATTATTTAAAGTCATAAACTAATATTGATTTTCTCTAAAAGTTGTTTTAACAAATTAAAATTTTATAATATATATAATTAATCTAGAATTATTTTAATTAATATATTATATTATTTAATTTTTTTATCTTGTTTGTATTACTTAATATATTATATTTTTAAAGATTTGTTTTAGTTATATTATACAAAGTTGTAACTGACTAATTTTTTAAAATATTCTTTTTGATCATTTTACATGTTTTTCAGTTAGTTTTTGTAAGCATCGTTTGTTCATTAGCTATCAACTAGTTTATCAGTTACCAACTAATTTATTGTTGTAAAATTACTAAATTACCCACAAATAATTACCACACTATTGGACTTGATAATCTTTGAGATTTGAGATATTATTTGTTAAATGGTTAATGAAACTTTTGAGGAATGCAGACAAAGAAAATGCTTAAAAGGAAAATTATGAAATTACCCCTTTTAACCAACAATCATTATATTATTAGTTTATTGTAATGTTCTATTTAATAAATGATTTGAAATATTTTATTATGTTTATTTGTAGTTGTTGTGCTATGGGGCCTAATCAAATGAGAACCAATTAGTGTGTGTTAATCGTGAGGTCTAATCTCAATCACAAATCAATAGATAAATTATGAAATTTATAATTTTGGTATTTTTGAATTAAAATTTTAATGTAAGAACATTTTAGGTATTTTAAAGCTCTCATATCTTCTCTCTTTTCTCTTCTCTTTCCGTCCTCCGGTGATACCACAGTGTTATCACAATGCATTCTTCAAAAGTTTCAAACATTAACCAGTTGGATTTTAACCTCGCCCAAATAAGTCATCGACAGACCTAACATTCGGACATTAACCAATCCTCAATTTGAAATCCATAATTGAATCAAGTCTGTAACTAGTACTTGAAGGCCCTATTCCTCTAGGTTCGATTCTTGAACCTTTTGTGCATATCTGTAAAGGGCATTAGTCAAACCAAAAGGGCGGTGCCTGATTGGTTTGATCTTGACTTCAAAGGTCAAAAGTGTCTGGAGATCCCTGGTTCAAATCAAAGGAGGAACAAAAATCCCCTTGTGTCCACAGAGATCCAAAATCGGTGACTCCGGTCGTCCTGGGATTAGTCGGCTTGCATAGCAGGTTGGATATTCTGGTTAATAAAAAAAGGGCATTAGTCATTTTTTTTTCATTACCACTTGCCAACGCTCCTCAACCAGCTTGCCAACACATCCACACGATTCCCGTTTACCATTTGTGCCAAGTGCACGATACGTTCGATATTTTATAAACAAATAACGCCTCATACTCGACCTATCATACAAAACCTAAGTGTAATTTAGACAATTATTTAGTGATTAAATATCTTAATTTAAACTATGTGTTTAAATCAACATCAAGGTGTATATGTTACTATAAATTAATTTTATTTATTGAAAATAATTGTGAAATTTAATTAATATTAATTATTAAAATAAATACATACTTTTTTTACCAACATTTAGGGGCTGTTTGTTTTTCAAAAAAAATCACTTTATACCTCTTATGTCTGAATCGGTCAGACCTTGAGGTATTAAGTGCGTTTGTTTTTTCTTTCAATTAAGAGCTGAATTTGTCTCATTTTGTCTGAATCGGTTAGATGTAAATTAAACTCTGAAAACCTCTTATTTTGATTTCCCCTACCTCGTCGCTCTTACCTCTCCATCGCCGCCCCGGTGCACTCTCAAGCCCTCGATTTCTCTTGCT
The DNA here is from genome assembly GCF_001531365.2 of Cynara cardunculus var. scolymus. Taxonomy (NCBI): domain Eukaryota; kingdom Viridiplantae; phylum Streptophyta; class Magnoliopsida; order Asterales; family Asteraceae; genus Cynara; species Cynara cardunculus. The sequence goes on from NC_037541.1 coordinate 12,038,495, forward strand.
CTTGATCGATCTCTCTCACGCAATCAATCTCACAGACCTAAGAGGGCCAAAGTCTTGGATCTGCACAAGCACAACCAGAGGAGAAGCTGCCGCCATTAGAGGTATACTCCATTGTAGTTTTCGTTTTCTTCACGCTCCATGAATCAAATCRATCTGTTACTACATCCACCGTTTTTAATCTCTGCTTTGCGACCAAAAGGAAGTTCATATAAACCCTAAAATTGGATGATTTTAAGATGACGATCGACTCCTCTTTTCAGAGAATCTCAATGCTCGATTAATACTTGTGCAGTTTACGTTTATCACAAGTATCGATTTCAAACGGAAATCGACGATTTGAAGTAGTTTTGATTTGGAAAATTGTGGAATTTGTGTGCGATCAATATCGATTTGCTGTTGTTTATGGTTCATAGCAATCGGTCTCTCACGCAATTGGTTAGGAGGTCATTGGCTTAAATACTACATAGTGGGTGGTAAGACTGAAGGATCTTTTGGAGTTGAGGGCTAATGATCACTGTGTGTTACCTCTTCTTGTTGTCTTGAGATATTAAGCTCTGTACAAAATATAAAGAAGCTACATCAGATCAATTATGTCTCTGTATTAGTAATGAGGTAAACTCTCAATCATGTGATGTGCATTATGAGGCAACAAAGTAAATGCTGGTTACTTGTGTATGTTGAGCTTAATGGGTTATGCTTTGTCCTTTTATCTTCTGGAAYTGCTGAGGAGTGTCTCTAATTCTAATCAACATGGTAATTAGCAAGCCAGCTGCATTTGGTGCCATTTTTTTGTGTAAAAGCAAATTGCCAGGTTGTTTCTCTTCACTTTTGTCATTTTGATTGAAATGGTAGKTGTTGGAGTTGACATAACCATCTTGGTGATGATTATTTCYTTTGTTGCCTCACCATCCCACTTTATAGATGATCATTTCTTCATCTTTTGGCTAATTGTAAGATTTGGCTAAATGTGGGTCTTTTTGTTTTCTACATCTATGATTGTTTCTTGTGATAGTGCCTTGTGGTAGTCAATTCTACTAGTATAGCTTGAGGATCATAAAGAACTCTTGTTTTGTAGTCTATAAATAGTTTCTATATAAATTTCATGTTGTCAGTTTGTTTTGTCTTTTTAATTGACAAGTCTTCAAGACCGTTAAATTCATCTTTTTATAACAAACAAGTATGACCAAACACCTCTACAATGTTGATTTAAAAGTTCTATCTTTTTTGATTGATTTTAGTCATGGATGAGAATGTGCGTGTGAAGTGGACAAACGAACTTACCAAACGGTTTCTAGAGACTTGTATAGAAGAGGTCAATAARGTGGGTCGAAATGGAGGTAGTCTTCGCAAGGAGACTTGGGTGCAAGTGGCAACCAAACTTGAAGAAGTTTGCCATGTAAAACTCACCCAGAAACAACTGAAAAACCAATATGATTATTTGAAGGGAAAGTATTCGGGATGGGTGTACCTAMRRAATAAAACAGGGAATCTTTATGACCCTGAAATGAATACGTTCACCCTAACTAATCAAGAATGGGAAGATTTTTTCTAGGTTAGTTTTTATTTTTTTTACCTTTTTAGATATTATAGACAAAAACACGAGCAACATTTAAATAATAATACTTAATTTGGATGCAGGGACATCCAAAGGCCCGAACATTGAAGACAGCACCATTGATATACCCTGATTTATGCATAGCTTTGTTCGAGGGGACTTCTGCTACTGGATCTCGTGTGTAT
>NC_037541.1:12040679-12044811 GCF_001531365.2 Cynara cardunculus var. scolymus
AAAATATATATTTTTTAGTATTTTTTTTATAGAATTAAAAATAATATTTTAATAATAATATATTTATAATTAAATAACATAGCAAAAGAAAATTAGTATAAATAAAAGGCAGCAAAAAGACAAAAAAAAAAAAGAAGTAATGATTCAATAAAAGGTAGGGATGTTATTGTTTCTCAAAGATGATGGTCTATATACTAGGCATGAGAATGAGCCTCGATCCGTCGGGAAACTCGGTCCATCTGCTCTAGTTGGGGACGGGGATTTCCCACTATATCGGGGATGGGGATGGGGACGGGGACATGGATCCCCGTTTGTCTCAAATCGGGGATGGGGACGGGGACGGGGACGGGTATGGTACTCTCTGTCCCGCCCCTGTTATACATACATGTATATTAATTAATAAATATTATAAACGCACACACATATATATGTGTATATTGTTTATTTCAACTAAAACGGTAATTCATAATTTTCTATTTCCTAGGTTTATAATCTAAAATTGTTATTTTTTGGATGTTAATATGTAATATTTGGATGTCAAGTCAAAATACCATTATTCGATAAGTTTTGTATATTACTCGATATGGTTTTATTACTCAATATCTTTTGGTACATGTGACTTTAAATAGTTTTGGATTAAATTGATTTTTTTTAGGTTATTAGTTCTTAAATGATGTTGTGGTTTTTTTATATTAAATTAAATTCATTTTTGTTTTAGGTTTATTGAAAATGTTTGAGATTTAAACATGTATGATTTCTCACATATTTAATTCAAAATAACTTATATAAACGGAAAAAAAAAATCTCCGTTTTCCCGTTGGGGATCCCCGTTCCCCGTTAGGGATGGAGATGGGGATATGATTATAATCCCCAGTGAGGATGAGAACGGAACGGGAATAGAGATAAGCAATGGAGATTGAAGTCCTCGTCCCATTTTCATGCCTAGTATGTACAAGGGATCATGGCTTTATTGAAGCGACACATGCCACGAGAGAATAACTTAAAGGATATTTTTGCCCTCAATAAATAATTTATATGACGCTTTTACCCCCACATTGGCACCAAGGTTTTTCAGTTGGTTGAAATTTGATATAAATGATGGTTGACTATGTATGTATTATTTCTTTTGTTAAAATCGGATTATTTCAAGGTTTGTATTTAGGGCTTCTTTAAAAATATTATAAAATTACAATATAAATTATATTATTAAAAAAATATAAAATATTTTATAAAATATATTTTTTTCGTTAAAAAGTAATTTTTAGAGAATTTCATCTTTTTCTCATATTTTTTCTATTTTAAAAAAATCTGTTTTTAAAGAATCTAGATGTCAATATATTGACTAGGGGTGTTCACGGCCCGGGTTGATCGGTTTGGAGTCGTTTTAACAACCCAACCCAATGTTGACGGTTTAAAAAATTTCAACCCAACCCAACCTAACCCGTTCGGGTTGATCGGGTTTTTGATCACCCCTACATGGAAGGGTACAAAACAAATTACTAACTGCGAATAGTAAATATAATTAGTAATTATAAGCATCCAAGTTTCCACAGTTTTTGAAGATTAAACAGGGAATGGATGTTTGTAAGGTTAGAAATCCTAGCTTCATTACTCTACACACAAAAATGTTCTCTAATCTGTGTGAAACATCGTTTTCCGTTGATGCGCAACAAGTCATGCTCCGAACATTTTGTTGGTTAGTCATCGAACATGAAGGGAAAGAGACGCTGTTGAAGTTCCTGTATGCTCCAAACCGAAGTAGAGAACTTCGGTTGGAACAAAAGGCTGAAGTAAAACCAACTTGATGGCTGGGACAGTTGTGAAGAAAGCTGCTTGGGCTCAGCATCCTTGTCACAACACAGTAGCAGAAGGTAAGTTTCCATCTCTAGTCAAAATATTTAAAGCATTCCCTTCACCCTCAAGATCATGTTTCCTTTTAGGGGGTCTTCAACAAGAAATGCAATGTTCGCTTTCTTGGGAACCTTTAAGCAAAGTTGGCCATTTCCCCATATCAATCATTACAAGAGTAGTTATGTTCAATTTTTTTCACAAAATTTTACTTTTTGTTTGATCATAGGAGTTCTATCTCTGGGAATCAAGGGCTTTTGACTAGTAGTTAATAACTTTTCACATGCTTGGAGGGCTAAACTTTGCATTTCTTGTGAGTCAGAGGAAGTATACATATATAAATCAAAGTAAACATTACTTACAAATACATAAATATGAAAATATCCAACAATTTATGAACTGAATGTTCTTAAAAGATCCTCAAACGCCTGTAACAATGTGACAACAAGATTTAATAACTATCCCTGAACCCAAACATAACACAGAATTATGTAATAAAATGTGACAATTTCTRAACTAAATTTTGTTTTGTGGTTACTTCCGGAACAACATTCCAAAGAGGCTTTCGAATTAAACAGTAAAATCACCATTCTGGCTTTTGAAAACAGAATCTACAAGGAAGCTTATATATGACCACCAGAAAAGACGAATAACTATTAACATGTAACACCATAYTAAATGTTAATTATAAGGATCTCGTTCCCAAACTAAATTTAACCTAAAAATCTGAAACCAACCCCATTTAAAACAATGCATGTTCACCAGAACTAGTCCATCTCCCATAACTTTTTAAAAGAATGCCCGCATAAACTCTAAATCGTCTGGAAAACAAAAAATGGAATGAAGAACGTAGTATAAACTCTGAATACACAGAAAACATGTGCAATCAAACTTCTCAAAATCCTTCCTTTATAAAATCAGCTATCYAGTCCAAAGTACAAAAGGAGGCAAGGAGCAGACAGCAGAGCATCTAGGTTAAACAAGAGGGTTCCCCATTCGTTGTGTTACCTTATCTGTGTAAATCGAAGGATGGCTCAACCACTCAAGGATGTAAATCGATGTTTCAAACTCGAAGGCTATGTCGCAACTCGCAAGGCTGTGTCGATGTATCGCAACTCACACACACAACTCGCTTCTTGGCCGCTGCTACTCGAGTGTGTTGCTCTCGGCCTCTCGCAGTCTCGCTTGCTGGCCGAACCGCCGAGGCGCCGAAGGCTGTCAATCGATCCGCTGGCCGCTGCTACTCGACTGTATTAGGGATTCAGTGTATTGTGTTTGTGTTTGATTTGAGTTTAGGAAGGAGCAGAGCATCTAGGTTAAACAAGAGGTCCCGGTTCCCGTGTGTTTTGTTGTTTCCCATCGGGTCATCGGGTTGGGTCGGTTTTCATTGGGCCTAAACCAATTTCAATCCAATAGAGTCAGGTTACTTAACTTTTTAATCAATCAACCTTCGGGTTACCTTGGGTTAGTTTTTTTTTTTTTAAATCGGGTTGGATTGATCGGGTTCATCGGGTTTTTGAGCACCCCTAATATTGACATAAGATTGTACAATTTTTTTTATTTTAGAGGGTAGGGATAGGCACTATGCTACAGCATGTGTGTAATATAACGTAATACATTTGTATTTTAGATCTTTCAAGTTTATTTTATGAATTTGTATGTTTTAAAGAATCAAGGAAAATGAGAAAGACAATCTAGTTCTATGAAAACCGACCAATAGCAGTTTATTTAGAGGTTTGATTTGGGATTTTATTTAGTTTGGTTATGTTTAGCAAACTAGTTGATGGTTAATAAGTTAGCTGATGAACAAATTATGTTTGACAAAAACTAGCTTATAAGCATGTAAAATTACCAAAATAATGTCTTGAAAAAATAGTCAATTTATAATATTTTATAATATAATTCAAATAAATTTCTAATAAAATAAATTTCTAAAACAAGATAGTAAAGAAAATTTAAATAATATAATATGTTAATTGAAAGAATTTAAAATTGATTAGTATATATATACTATAAATTTTGTATTTGTTAAAACAAATTTTAGAGAGAAAAAAAACCTACCTTAATCAATGATTTTAAATAATCATTATATATAATACTAGTTGTGTACACACGCAATGCGGCGGGAGCCATGAATTTTAACGATTTTGAAGTTCAACTGGTTTTATAAGATAAGATTTAACGATGATATATGTTACACTTGGTCTTTACATATTAATACAATTTGAATAAATAAGAGTTATGGTTCCAATTACAGACTATCGATGAAAAAAATTGTATGACA
>NC_037541.1:12044941-12046056 GCF_001531365.2 Cynara cardunculus var. scolymus
TTACACCAAGAGCAAAGAACCAAGAAACTTGAGTTTTAAGATAAACACTCAAAACCAATAAAGAAAACTACAAATTTGATAGATCATAAGCCATGAAAAGACCAAAAAAGATGGGTTTTAAAATGAAATTTCAACTGCTTACTTTCTTTCTTGTCCAGAAACTCAGATTAAGGTTGAATTAATACATGTATATATATATTTCAAAAAAACCCAAAAACATATTAATTTAGAACATATTATATAGTGCAATTTGGACAGCCTAACCCCAAAATATATAGTATATATATAAATAAATAACTATAAAAGTATAAATTGTAAATATTAAAAATATTTTTTCACAGTATACATAATATATAATAATATAATTAAGTCAAAAACTATTCAATATTGGACTCATTTCGAARGTATTAACGAGACGATTATAATGGTGTAACCTGTTAAAATAAAAATGTATTTTTTTAAACATGTTTTAATTGATATACGATTATGATGTTAATTTGATAAAAGTTTAAAATGAAACATTTAAAAGTAAATGACGTAAAGTAAATTAATTAACTAATTATAGGGGTATAAAGTGTAAATTTAAAATTATAATTTTAAAAAAATCGGTTGTGAGAGGGTGAGTGTATGTGAGGGGGTGAATGTATGTGAGGAGATGAGGGGGTGAAAAAGTGAAAAAGTGGGTAGTATAAAGGGTATCTTGGTCATTTAGTATTTTAAGACTTTAAGAATTTTACTAAATTTGCTTAATAAAATAGTATAGATATATATAACAATAATCATAAAATATTTAAGTTTTTAACTGAAAAATGAAAAAAAAATTGTCAAATTACTAAAACACTGTTGACTCAACAGAGTTTAAGTTAGTAAAGTTAAGAAAAGGGACCTAATACATGACAAAAGTGAAAGCATCATAACTATAGTAATTATTTGGTTATAGGGATTCAATCTATAATTTTCATATAACCATAGAGACCAAATTTGTAACTTACTACAATTATTATTAGGAAAAAGTACAATAAAAACCAATGGACTTTCTTGTTTGGAATGATTAAGTCCTTAGACTTTTTTTTGGAACAAATAAGTCATTGGACATTTCAAAACATGTTAAATAA
>NC_037541.1:12046851-12051656 GCF_001531365.2 Cynara cardunculus var. scolymus
TTATTTGTTCCAAAAATTGTCCAATGACTTATTTAACATATTTTGGAATGTCCAATGACTTATTTGTTCCAAAAAATTGTCCAATGACTTATTTAACATGTTTTGGAATGTCCAAGGACTTATTTATTCCAAAAAAAAATCCAAGGACTTAATCATTCCAAACAAGAAAGTCCATTGGTTTTTATTGTACTTTTCCCTTATTATTAATATTTATTATATAACTAGTTTCGAACCCGTGTATTACACGAGGTATTTTAAATGAGGAAAATGAGTTGAAACTTTTCCTCAGGTCTAAAAAAAAACTCTAAACATTAACTCTGAAACACAAGAATTCAGAGTTCTATTGTTAGTCTGGAAAATAACTCTTGACTTAACTCTGAATAAGAGGAATTCAGAATTATCTTCTAAGTTTAGAAAGTATCTATGAGCATAACTCTGAGTCACAAGAATTCTGATTTCTCAAAACTCAGAAACGTAACTCTGAACTTCAACTCAGTTCAGAGTTGTATTCTAAGTATGGGAATAAACTATGGAACTAAGTCTGGAACAGAATAATTCAGAGTTATGTTTTAAGTCTGAGAAATAACCAATATCTGATGACTTCATATTGGTGATTTGTATCACTAATGTCACTTAAGTGTAATGGGATTAATTTGTTGATCAATGTAATCATGATAAATATCGAACAAGTAAGGAAGGTGCGAAGTGCACACTTTTTTGAGTTTATTTTGATTTAGGGGCGAAGCCCCTAAACGACGGGGGTTCGGGGGCAGTGTTCCCGGTGGCGGGGTCCAAGGGGCGGCAGCCCCTGACGGGTAATATTGCTTTGTGAAAAATGCTTCAAAAATCCGAATTTGAAATTTTAAACCCAATTTTGATGACCATTTCAGAGTTAAATGCAGACTTGCAACTCTGAATTTCCCAGAGTTATGTTGTAAGTCTGGAGGCCACTTCGGAGTTAAATTCAGACTTATAACTCTGATTTTCCCAGACTTTTATACTTGTATGTCTTATAAGTCTGCAAGATAACTCTGAAATTTAACTGAGAAAAAGGAGTTCTGACTTGTCCTCAGACTTTTATACTGGTAGGCCTTATAAGTCTGGCAGACAACTCTGAATTTTAACTGAGGAAAAAGAGTTCAGACTTGTCCTCAAGCCTACAAAGAAACTCTGAACTTTAACTCTGAAGCATAAGAATTCAGAGTTGTGTTGTTAGGCTGGGAAACAACTCTCGACTTTAACTGGGAAAAATGGAATTAGAGATACAGTCAATGATGTAATTAATCTCTTGACATTTCTATTTGTGGCAGTACAAAATGTGCCAAATTTTCTATCTCCTGTTGTTGCTTCAATGAATAACGGTTTTCTTCTAAACATGGGGTCTCCTGGTGGTAAGGTTTTTGCTGAAAAAGTCTGGAAAAGTCTGTAGATATCAGACTTATAATCAGTTGTGTTTACAAGAACAGATGTCAATTAAATAGGCTCATTTGAACCAGTAATGTAAATTGTGTTTACATACATGTTTAGGCGGAAAATATCAATAACCGTCACACAGAAACATGACACGTATCCCCAAAATTACTTAGGGTTATTTATAAAAATAACCGGTTTACACAACCTTTTGCCACAAAATAACCACATTTTAGAGGTTTTGCCAAAATAACCACTCGGATCGCCCCCGAGGGAGATCCGTACACAATGGGGGCGATCCCGGGTAAAAAAAAAATTCCTCAAAAGTCGAGATTACTGTTCACCTCGTTGACCGTGTTTGACCTCGCCCCCGGGAGGGATCCGTACTGTACCTGGGGCGATCCGTACTGTTCACCCGTGTTTTTTTTTTTTTTTGTATTTTTTATAACATTGAAGTTGTATTTTTTAACTTTTTTAGAACCAAATTTCATGGGAAAAAGTTTAAAAATAAATCTTTATAATTATGAAGACGCAAAAATTATTTTTCTCTGTGTTTTTTAAACCAAATTTTAACTTTTTTGTGTTTTTTATTTAACAATTAAGGGGTGTTTTTAATAAAAATTGAAAAATACATAAAGTGTGTCTTTTTACATATTTAATTTTAAATTTCACGGTTTTTCGTTATAAAATAACCGGATGATAATTGTGGTTACGAAAAAAAATATTTAGTTGATTTTTGGAGAAAAAATCACACATTATATCTGATTTCGCGGTTTTTGATGATATGACAACTCTATGACATTATATCTGATTTCATGTTTTGTGATGGTTGATTGTGTTTAGTGGGTTAAAGGTTGTGATGGTTTATTGTTTTTAATGGGTTAAGGGTTGTGAGAGTAAAATATATGAGAAAAGAAATAGAAGGGAATGTGTGAAAAATTATTAATTAGGAGGTTGGTATTTATAGTGAAATTGGTATTAGAAAAAAAATCAAAAAAAAAAAAAATTTTACCCGGATCGCCCCCGGTACAGTACGGATCGCCCCGGGGGCGAGGTCAAACACGGTCAACGAGGTGAACAGTAATCTCGACTTTTGAGGAATTTTTTTTTTTTACCCGGGATCGCCCCCATTCTGATCTGTTACTAACATTTTATAGGTCCTAGAAGAGATGTAAAAAAAGGTCATCGGTTAGTACCAAAAAATCTATAATATATCGTTTTTATCATCAGAAATAGCATTGAACTCAATAAATACTAATAATTCGTATAAACCATTTTTTTGAGTATTCCTAGATTCAAAATCAACCAATCTCACCTCAAGTTAATGTTTTTCATTACTGTTTTAAACTTTCAAAACTATCAATAAAATCAAAAGCCCATGTTTTATTATAGCTTGAGGTCTTATTCTTGTTTTGAAGATAGAAGAGTACTTAAAATTCATACACTCAATATTAGGTGATCATGAGTCAATAGTATATGAAAAAACAAGGGTGGTTTTAAAATCTTAAATATAAATACAAATTGAAATGTCTCTCATATGGTTGGTAATTTTTTTTAAAAGGTAGGAGTTTTATTAGTTAATACCAAGAAATCTACTATATTCTAATACAAAAATTAGAATTCATGTGGATGGCATAATCAAAAAAAATCCATGGAAGATGAATGATAAAAAATGCGTCAAACTTTTTTAGAGAAATAGTTTTAAACTTTGGTACTAAATACAAAACTTAGAGAACCAATAAAATAAACAACCAATTAATTTTTTACATATTCTCTTTTTTAAAATAATTAATATATATATATATATATATATATAATACGAATGGTTTTGGTGCTAAAAGTTTCCCCGACTCGTGGTATTAGACGTTTTGGTCTCAAAGGGAAGCTCAGCCCGAGATATATTGGTCCTTTTGAAATTCTGGAAAGGGTTGGAGCTGTGGCCTACAAGTTAGCTCTACCGCCACAATTGTCCCACGTACATAATGTGTTCCATGTCTCTTCATTGCGAGGATACAACTACAATCCCCTACACGTCATTGAATATCCTTTGGAGCATATAGAGCCTGATCTATCTTATCGCGAGGAGCCTGAGGCAATTCTTGATCGCGATGAGAGAGTTACACGAAAGAAAGTGATTCCTTTTGTAAAAGTTCTTTGGAAGAATCACTTGGAACGTGAGGCGACGTGGGAAACTGAAGAACATATGCGGCGGGAGTACCCAGAATTCTTCAACTGATGTAAGTTCCCTATCTCTAAATTCGATTTCGGGGACGAAATCTTCTTTTAAGGGGGGGAGAATTGTAAGACCCGAATTTTAAAAACATTATCGTTAACTTACCCGAATTGTATCGTACTTAAGTAACGGTCGGTAATTGTTAAGGGGTTAAAATCGTCAAATTACTAAACTTATTATAATATATATGAGAGTAAATTACAATCCATCGTATGCATCGTTTCTTAACCGCCTCTTCTCAATCTCAGTTTTCTCTCTCTAAAAATCTCTCATCTTCTCTCTAAATTTCACGTTCAATCGTTGAAGGAATCGAAGTAACGATTATATATTCGGAATCCACTCTTCGAATCCTTCATAAAGGTATAAATTTCATTCACTTTTATTAGGGTGTTTACGTTAGCATTTTTTAGACCGGTTTATAAATGATGTTATGTCTAAGTTTACGGATAGATATTGTTATAAGTATGATATATTCCATGTTTAGAATGATAGGATTGATTAAATTGATGTAGAAATTAAAAGGGTAGATTATGGTTTCATTATGGTTAGATTTGGTGTATATGTTTTACGGTACACCAATTGTTCGATATAATGCCGAAAAGAGTAAAATTGCATGATTAAGCTTAGGTTAGCGACCATTGGACTTGTTTTACGGTTTAGTATGTTGAAGCATGTTTATAGCACGTAAATATAGCGAATCATGAAAGTTGGATTATAAAAGTTAGTCGCGAATCGCGGAATCGGATTTTACTGACTATGCAGGTCCATACTTTGACAGTGTGTAACTTGCAAACCGTAAGTCGGAATAAGCTCATATTTTGCAGTTAGAAATCCCTTAATGTATACTACAACTTTCATGTAGGGTCGAAAATCCAGTTATGAATCTAAGTGGCCCAAAAAAGTGTGTTTTCGGGGCTGTTTGCAATGTATTTAGGATTGATATGTTGTTTTGTGAAATTCGTATAAAATAGATGGATAATCCAAATGAGGTGATTCCAAAACCAGTAGTTTCATCGCCTATCACACTACATCTTTCGTTTAGACAGTATTTTCTGTATTGATCTCTAAGTGAGGTAAAAATGCCCCCGAAAATGACGGTCAAAAACTGTTAAAGTCGAATTGGAATTATATAAAGCCAAGTGTTGAGTCGATTTCTCAATGC
>NC_037541.1:12055626-12071319 GCF_001531365.2 Cynara cardunculus var. scolymus
AAATAAATTAAAGAAATTACATAAAATATAAAAACTTTTAAATAGTTGATTGAATATTAACATTGATATATTTTTTTTCAAAATTTTATTATATTTTCAAATTTATATTTTATTTAAAAATAAAATCATTATTGCTTTCTTAAAAACATATAAAATCGTATTATAACGTCTACAAAGACACATAATAAATAGAATATTAAAATCGAGATGTGTCTTACTGTATTACACAAGTACTCTTCTAGTATTTATATAATACGAATGGTTTTGGTCCTATTAAATGCTATATGTAGTGTTATTTTTTACTGCTACTAGTATTATATGGTCAAAACATATGGGCCCCTACCCCCCTCTATGTTTGTGAATATGCATCTGACATGTGGCTGTGCACATACATATGCATCAATCCAAAAGGAAATCTAACAAATCACAAAGGAGATGGAACTTTTTTTTTTAATTAACCTGAATATCCAACCCATTATGCAAGTCGACTAATTTCAAGACGACCACCTGCTTTGCAAATAGCCCGGAATCACCGTATTTGAACCTCCATGGCAACAAGGGGATTTGTATTCCTTCTTAGATTTAAACCTAAAACCTCCTGGTACTTTTAACTTTTGTAGCCAAACTCAAACCAATAAAACATCATCCTCATGCGAAACAAACCACAGACTGCAGAATAATTGGAATTGGAGAAGCAGCAGCAGAAGCAGAATATAATAGAGAGATACATAATATCATAAATTCCACCATAAAAAACAAGGTGGGTCACCTACCAGCTCCAAACCAACATATCATCTCAATAACACATAAAAAAAACACCAAAATTAAGAAACACCATCATCCTTATTAATTCTAACCCCTTCCCTCCCTTCCTTTACAAATCCATTTTCTTGTTCACCACAAAATTGACCCTTTCCCTCCCTCAAGGTGCTGCTGCTGCCGGCGGCAGCATCGGCCACCCCAGCAGCTGCGGCGATCCAATCGGTGTAGAATGCTGACTCGGAGAAAACAGGCTTAGTTCCACAAACCCTCCCGAATGATCGTCTCTCTCCATCGTTCGGAACGAGATCGATCCTTGTTTTGCCGATGCAACCGAGTTCCTCCCGCTGCTCGTTATAAACTCGTCTAGTGGGCTTTGGTTAGCGATTAGTGAAAGAGTATCATTGTATTCTTCGATAATCCTTCTCCTATCCTCTATATCTTGCAGATTCTTCAACGCCAATGAGTCCGCAATCGGCAGGTAAACAAGCATACAAACCCCCAGCCCGGCACAACACAAAAGAGAAAGGAAAGCCAAGAACGCAAGAACCTCAAACACCGTTTCACCCGGCTTCGATAGAACAGATAAGCCAAGTAACAGAACCCGTAATGGAAAGAAGCTAGAAATGGAGATTATCAATACAAAGATCCTCCTCTGCATCCCTTTGCTGATCACCAAACTCAGTATTCGCCTCCCGAGCCAGAACAAATAGAGAGTCAACACGGTGGCGAAAAGACCAAGAAAGATGGTACTCAGTAAAGGATAGTAGCAGCGGGTGACATCATCCTCGGATGTAATTTTGAAAAAGTGGCCCCATTTGTCTGTTCCCAAATTCGTCTTATAGTGAGGTCCAACTAAAACAACCATCATCTGAAGAGCAAACATCGGGAAAGAACACAGAAGAATGTAAATGGCTGTTCGGAAGTTCCAATTCTGGCTCAACGGGCCCGACTCGGTCTTCTGTAAGGATGCACGGAGAAGAAAAATGAGGGTGAGGAATAGACATGGTTCTGCAAACCCTAGGTTCGACATGATGTAGCATTTGCAAACAATATCCGGCCATCTTAAGTTAAGGGTATGTAATACCCGACCTTCAGTTCTTAGAAATTCAAGCCGTAGAATCTCTCCGAAACCCCACCAAATTGCAAACAAGATGAAAATGATGCGAACGACCCAAGGACCACCGAAATATCCAAGTCGGTTATAACCTTGACTGCGAATGTGAGATCGGAAGTAAAAAGAGTACAAGATGCAGAGTAAACCAATAAGACCCAAAACAGCAACAAGTGATATCGTAACCACACCAAGTGCATCAGCAACTAATCTTGTCAGGGGCATCACCCAAAACACAGATTCCACGCATGCTCTCTGACAGCATGGATACGCAAAAAGCGCAGTTTCAGCTACATGTACCGGAGACAGCTGAGTCAGATTTTGATGGGAAATACACTTTCTGAGCGCTACTAGCCAGCAGACACCTATTGGTACAACTTTTTAAAGCTGTCCCCTTGCAAACCAACCATTCACAGATGACCAAACGACGGTGTAATATAATCACTTTACTCCAGGTGATTATATCACAATATGACCCGATAATTTAGCAGCTAATGCCTGTAATCACGAATAATGAAGGCCTATTAGACTTGATACACAGGCGTGGCAAATTAAGAAGAGCAGATACATTAACTCATCTCATATATGGAGCGTGAAAGCATCACATTGAATAAACTATTGGACACTACAATGGAGCTTTGTTGGATGTAAACATTGACAGATTCGTAGACATACAACAATTTGGTAGCAACAAATTATAATAATAAGTCTTTAAATTGTTTTTGAGAGAGTCTCTACAGTACACGCACACTATTACCTGCACATGTAAGCCAATACCTTGTTGATTCTAATCTAAATTCTGCCCATCTTTTCCACAAAATGTCAGGATAAAATCAAGAAAGGGGGATATTAAGGGTGTACTTTTGTAGTGATCAGTATCGATCTTAAATTTAATTGGTTAAAATGCTCTCATTATTATATAGGGGGATACAGCCTATATGTATGAAAATGGACATGTTGGTACATAACACTTATATAATGGATCAATGTTCCATAGCTGAAGCAATGTTACCTATTATGTGGCCCATGAACACAACGATTATCTCATTCGATACATATATAGTTCTATCAGTGTGTTGCTACAGGTTTTTTGGAAAGAGGATGAAACCTCAGGCGTTAGCAGTACAGTTAGCTTTTAACTTAAATGTCATGAAATCAGAGAAGCCACTTTTCAATATGTTACCTTAGAAAGGAGTAATAACTGCTAAAAGATCTAAACTAAAAAAACAGACAAAAACAAAGTAATGATAATTTGGGGATAAAAATAGATAAGGTAACTAAATTGGATTTAAGTTTCTGATTTCTTTCTTGCCGGCTTCAGTTTCATTTCATATTCGTCAGTATTAACAGATGTAAGATTAAAAAATAACAGAATTACAACTGATCAGCCAATAGAATGGAAGATAATTTATTGACATTTAAGATTTTTAATGTAATGAAAACCTTAGGTCAGAAAAGATTAAGATGGTATTAAACATTAAGAAGAAAAGAAAGAACATGTCATGAAATTGTCTCTCCTGATCAAGTTTTCTCCCTTTCCCAATATGCATGCACTATTTTGAATCCTACAAGAAAGCCCTACTAATTTCTTACAAGAAAGACAACAGTTGAGAGAAGTGACCTATTGCAATCAAGAAGCTGTCTACTCAAATACATGCTCATTTTTTTTTCTTTCGATAGGCCTTCGAGTTCTTCTCATTTATGAGCATCATGTAAATTGGACATACACTACCTGACTTGGATTTACACGACAGGGCTAGAGATGTTGTGTCCCTGAAGCCACCCGGCTTGCAAAACAAAGAATAAAAGAAACAAGGAAGCAGGCTACAGGCGAGGAACATGAAAATATGGCAGGCTATATATTATGAAAAGCCGAGCAATCAAACAAATAAATAGAAACCCTACACAGTGCTAGGCCAGATTTAGGCACTAATAACTAGCAAGACAATAACATTCCATGTTATGATTGTTCTTAACGCAAATTTGAGCAAGTCAACTTATGATCCGTTCAAGGTTCAAAGCCCATGATCTTGGCTAACCAACTTTCCGAGATTTCGGGCCTAAACCAACAGATAAGAGATGATGCAGATAAAAAGGGGTAGATATGGCCAGAAAATTGATCTATCTTACACACTTTGGAAATAAGTTATTCCTTTCTTCTCTCTCAACATTCTAAAAGGCTTGTAATTGCATATTGTGACCGATGACATTTTTGTACGAAGCTATGGAAGTCAATCATTACCAAATAGTGGAACAGTGATGTGATGTCACCTGTGGTAAACCCCCGATCTCACAAATCGTACTTATTCGGTCTGTGTGATTACCGATCCTAATAATGCCAGAAGGATCAAAGTAGACAAGTAAATAGTATAAGCAGTCTACAAATATGTACTCAAGCAGCAGAAGCAAAATCATATAAATGGATCATATACTTGAACTTCATAATTCAGTTTCGTAATGGCAAGTTGTATACCAATTAAACTGAAATTTCCAACATACCTTGTCTATAATGGGCTCGTTAGAAGTTAAATAGTTCCTGCCTGTTTGCATATTCATATAATTTTTCATTAAACACAACCTGGGGTTCTTTATGAACCAAAACCCCATCTTCCCCATAAGCATCCTTCAAGAAAATAACCCAGTTCACCTCAGTTCTTGCCAAGTAATAACTCTGGGGCTGCTTCAATAGCATAGAATAAGTATGCTTTGTGAGACTCAACTCCTCTTTGAATTCCACTATATGGTGAATCAACGCTCTTTTCTCCAATGTCAAGCTCAACAACTCATGAAGAACCCCTACCCTATACTTGTTGTCGGCCTCCAAAGTACAAAGATCCAAACTCTCCCCATCAAAATAAGGTGAAACAAGAGAAAGAGTGTTCAACAAATTCAACTTCCCCTCATCTTGTCGAAGGACCGGTAATCTTACCTGGTAAGAGGCATGACAACAACCGAAGTTTTTACCCGGTAAGTGAGGGAGAGAACTCTTACCCGATTAGCGCTTACCAGGTAAGAAACGCTTACAAACAATGCTGATAGCCGAGAATGTTATCCCACATGGTAAATAAGGGTGGTGATTGTTGCGGGTAAGTGCTTACTCAATAAGCATTTGGTAAACAACCCCTAAGTTGTACATAGATTCGTTATCAAGGGGATTTTAAAAGTAGATTTTTGGTGATTTCATGCGTTTATTTGAAACTGATTTAGGATTATTTATTTTAATTTTAATTTTGTGAAGTATATTCTATGATACTGATGAATCTTAGATCTTGTACTCAATCCGATCTCAAGTGAGTTCATAATAAGGGTGATTTTAGCTTAAGATCATCTTATCAAAGTTCAGCTAATAAGATGCTTTTTAATTGACCCCAATAATGGATTTAATCGTAATGACTTTCCTGTCGAAACCTGAAGTGTCAGACTATCTTTATTAATAATCCAACACCTTGCATAATCCATACCTATCCAAACCAACTGTCCTCGTATCTAAGCTATTGTATCTGACCCAGTCGGTATCAATTGACTATCTTTGTATTGCCAATTAATTCAGACATTCATAGTCATTCAAATACATAAAAACCTATTACAAATCAAACATTAAAAACCAACAACTATGAGTCACATGTTGTTCCCATAGAAATACTCATATTTTATACATTTGAAATTGAAACAAACAAAGAAAAACGAATAACAATTAAATCACAGCTAGGGTTTCACTTAGGGACGAACTCGAATTATAGGGAAACGTGGTTTAAAATAGGTAAAACCCACGGATGACATCACATCACAGTTCCACTATTTGTTAATGATTGACGTTCAAACCTTCGGACAAAAATGTCATCAGTCACAGTATGCAATTACAAGCCTTTTAGAATGTAGACAGAGAGACAAAAAAGGAATAACTTATTTCCAAAATGTGTAGATAGATCGATGTTCCAGCCATATCTACCCAATTTTTACATACATTTCTAAAAAGCCAAACCACCAGTTTTTTTCTATTGCACACAGTTAACAAACAGAAATCCAGTTCCAGCTTACTATCAAAAACCAAGGCAGTCTTTGATACTCATTTGGTTTTTAAAACTAAGATTCAATCTAGGACCAGATGCATGTCCATAACGTATAACCTTACTAGCATACAAGAAGCAAACTCTACAAATCCAATGACACGGGTAATTTATGTAGCGAACCATCGCCGAAGGAACCCAAAATATCTTTCCAAGGACACCTAAGGCCAACCAAGTTTTCATACAACCAACAACTACCAGAAAATATTCTACACGAGAAAAAATAGTCAAAAACTATGAAAGCTCCTGAAGGTGTGATAGTGTCATATTGATTCAGTGCCCAAGAGGAATTCTTTAGATTTGAATATAGTTCCTATGAAGTTTCTTCCACATGGCCAGCAAAATCCAATAGTAAGAGAAAACTTATGATTGTTGTCTGAAAATAGCATTTATGTTCATACAAAATTCAACTTTTCTACCTAGGATCTATCAGTAACCCACACAACCTCAGGCCTTGAGATAAAACCTTCAGTGTATAATAAAATAAAATAAAATATCGGAGTCAGGACAAAAAACCGCAGAACAAAATAGGCAAATACTTATTCACCAAACACGATAACTTGAAATATTTCACAGGTTTCCTCCAGACTATAATTAGTCCAAAACATTTTTACCATTCATAAAATCAAACACGGAAAACACAAACCGAATTCCTTCGTTCATTATGAGCATGTTAATAGTCCACGTCGATTACGATAATCAAATTTCATCAAAAAATACAGAGAGAAAACTACCAAAAGCAGTAAAAAACAGAATCAACAAACAAACAATTTATTCTTCAAGGAATTAGACGGATAATCAAGACTTGGTTTCACAGATTTTACTATGAAACCCTAAATAACAAAAACAAAGCAGTTATTCAACATACATAAAACCGGTACCCAGAGATAAAAGCAGATCAAACTTACGATTGCAAAGTAGAACTGGGGATGGGTTGAGCTGAAACCAGAATCAAAATCACAAATGTAAACCCTAGAGGGAGAAAGAGACAGCCTGAGAGAAAGAGGGCGAAAGAGAACGTAAGGTAAGGGGAGGACCAAGGCAAATAGAGAGAGAGAGGGGCTTTGTTGATGACAGCCTGTCTCCAGCAAATACACCATTCATGGAAAAAGAAATCTAAAAATAGAAGATAAATAATTATTTAACAACTAATGGAAAAATAATCAATAAAATATAATATTTTTATTATATTAAATTTATTTATATTATCATTTATCGTCTTTAAATAATATTTTTATATATCTCTTCTTTAGTATGTGTCGGGGGTGTTTGGGATTGTTTATTTGAAACAACTTATGTTTTTTTACAAAAGCACTTATCAACTTATTATAAGTCAGAATAGTTTAATTTCTTCAAAAACTTCTTATTACCGGTTTGACACCGGTATAAGTTGTTTATCCAAACAGTCAAACACTCAAAAGTGTTTATTACCGATGTCACATCAGAATAAGTCAGTAAGTTGTTTTTATAAGCAACCCCAAACACCCCCTAAGCGTCCTTCCTTTTTGTTAAGTATCAATTATTTATATTAAAATATGTTTTAAATTCAATATTTTTAAACACATGATAATTACGAGAATACAGACTCGTTAAATTTTAAAAGTTCGTTTTGTATTTAACTTAAATACGTTCAGATTACCATCATTGAGTCGTGATCCAAACAACAAGCATAATTCAACTGTCGTTATCATAGAATTTATTCTTAAACGCTCTCGATGCTAAGTTTTGACCCTTATAACAACCCCTTGTGGTTCAAATCACGTCATTGATTAAGCATCATATTACTTGAATTCTCGTTACGTAATAGACCAGCGCGTTTATGACTTGTACGGAGAAGACTTCAGGTACAAAAGATAGGTTTTATACGATATTGAATCACAATTGTCGTTTATATTGGTATTCTGTTGAATGAAGATCGGTTTTTTATTACTTGGCCAAATAACCCATGTATGGTATGTTTTTTAAGAAAACAACGTAACACGATGCATGCTGAATGGGAATTCTTAATGATCTCGGTCGTCATTTTCATTCGAGAATGGGATAATCATACAAGAATTTTTTAATTGTATTTCTATTTATGCTCGATAAAGTATGTAATGATTTTAATCTTAACCATCGGTAACTCGGTTTAAATTTTAAAAAGGAATAAAGCCTAAGCTTCGTAATTGATCGATGTTGAGTCTACGAGAATACGACAAATAAGTGTTTGCAAGGTTGAATATGACAATTGTTGAGACAAGACAGTTTTACCTGTAGTCTAGGTGGTCTCATGCCATCACTCAATTGTCCCAACGTAGTGGGGAAAAAAATGCAAAGTGACATCAATGTGTGCCACCATATGGCATCATCATTGGAAACTGATATATGCACAATTGCATACCAAACACTGAATTTAAGTTTTGATGATTAACAATGATGGAACACCAAAAAAAACATGACTGTTGATCGTTCAAATTTGATCTGATATTTTAGTGTTACTGTTTTGTGTCAGAACTGAAGGAAAAAATAACTGGATTCATCTATACGTCTAAGATCTTTTTTCCCTTTTTCTTGATGCCTTAGAAAACTCAACTCCGTCAATTATTAACCATATTGGGCATACATGTTATGTATCCTCATAAAGCCTAAGATGGTCAATTACAGCAATTGTAGATGACGTATCAGTAGTCACGCTTATTTTAATCAGATATCGTCCACGCATACTTCATATGCAAAAACGTGTATTCTACTTTCCATTCTTATCCCTCCTTCTGGGTTGCTTCACGAGGTCCCCGTATGACATTAGCATTTTTGTCGTTGTCTTGTGAAATAAGACATAGAAACGTAGGTTCGTATCTGCTCACTATGTCAAACTCATTCAACATTTCACTTTATACTTATCTTTAAATGTATCATGTTGATAATATGTAACCCAATATGACAATTAAATGTAAGTACATTCCTTTTAGATTTAATTTACCATCTACCAATTACTTCTGATACCGACTTTATATATATAGGGTTGGATTCACGTAATACCAAAGATTTTTCTTGAGATCCGTAAGACCAATTTATGTTCATTGATCAACTTTATAAGCTAATGATCTAATGGCTTAAAGTTGCACGGTGGCAATTTTGTGATTATTGAGAATCTCGTGGCAATTTTGTGATTATGAATGTTCAGATTATAGATCTAATCAAAGGGTTAAAAATTGGTCTTACGGGTATCACGAAGAACCCTTGGTCTCACATGATTCCAAGTATATATATATATATATATATATATATATATGTGTGTGTGTGTGTGTGTATGTATGTATGTATATGTATTTCTTCTTTGTGCATCCTTATGTGACGATAAAACTACGAGTCATTTATCATTTCTAAAGTACACTTGCACAAAATAAAGTATTCTTGTTGTTTGAAAAAATAGCCTTACGATTGTCGCTATGAGCCTATGATTGTCAATTGCTAGAATGTATACATGATTTCAAGAGACGTCTTTCGTATATATCATTATAAGGTATTGATAAACTTGATCATGACGGGTAAATTTAATATAGGGAAATATACACATTTTGATGTGGCTTTATTTGGAAAATCACGTAGGAAATATGTTTTTTACTGTATATTGAATGACAATTGACAACTGATGTCGAGAAAGTTAAAATCTGCATTACCTATGTCCATTCATTTGTCTTCAAAACTGACTTTTCACATCCATTACCCCTAGCCTATAAATAGAGGTACCCGATTTTGAAATTCTTTTTTTTCATTTAGACCGTTCATCCAGATTTCTTTTATTCCCAGTTCTTCTTGATTATGAAATCTTGTAATAGATATACAACACATATTGAGTTCATCTAATTAATGTGGATGTGTTGTCGGAGTTAAATGTCATTATATCATGCGAGGTAGACATACAAGTATCTCTAATATGAAACAAGGGACAAACTCTTTTTTTGATTAACCTGGATATCCAACCCGTTATGCGAGTTGACTAATTTCAAGGAGCCCGAAGTCACGGCATTTGAATCTCCGTGGCCACAGGAGGATTTTTATTCCTTCTAGGATTTGAACCTGGGACCCCATACACTTTTGACCTTTGGAGCCAAGCTCAAACCAATCAGGTACCACCCTTGTGATTAACGAGGGACAAACTTGTCTTAATGAAATTGCGTTCACCTTATAACTCAACATTTGCTTACATATTAAATTTCTTTTAATTTTGCTTAACAAAAATATCTAATATTTAAGAGTATATTTACATATTTGGTATGTGGGTTTGTATGTTTTTCTTACGTTTCTTGCCGGAGTCTAATCCTTAGTAATATTTGGTTTTTATTTAGGAAATAACATAACTTTAAAAGAAACTTAATTATTTACACCTTGATTAATTAAATTTATTTGAATGTTTTAGACTCGAATATAATAGTATAAATATCAATATAAATAATGTAAAATGTCTACAAAATCCAAACCCTAGTTTAATTGGATGTAATCGTTGATCTTGAGATATTACAAGTTGTTTTAACTTTTCATATAACATACGTATAAATTATAATTTGTTTAAATTTCTAAAAGGTGGACCATATTAAATTTCATATCAAAGTACCATTTTAGTCCGAGTGGTCGTTATTATTTAACAAAGTGTGACGTTGAACAGTCGGACATCGTTCATCCAAAATTCCTAGCTTCGCCTCTTATTAGAGGTATATATTTTCTTTAAAAAGGATTTGATTCTTCTCTCTAACATCAATCCCCCATCTCGGTTAAATCCAACGGTAAATTTCCTCCATTTTGATAATTCTTCTCTTTAATTAAAAAAATGTTAAAATGGATCAAACATACAAAATGACTATATCTATACTATATTATAAAGCATTTGACAAAAACTTTTAAAAACCATTTTTTATGCATGAAGTACTGTATATTAATGCATATTATTTAAAGTTTAAGATTACAAGTAAATTGTGCGTAAGTATAACTTATTGAAGCTCCATTATTGAATTCGTATAACTAAATGCAGATAAACGTAATCAAATATAAGATAAATATCTCATTTTTAAATATAAAAAATCTAAAATGTAATTAAGATAATCATTATCTTTATAAAAAATTTGTTGTTAAGCCAAAAATAAATTGCTTCATTATTTGACCTAAGTTAAATTATAATAAACAATTGAATTAAAGAAATTGTACATACAAAAGAGAATTTGATATTAATATCGATATATTTTTTCAAAATTTTATAATATCTTCAAATTTATTTTTATTCAAAAGTAAAAACATTATATTTCTCAAAACCACATAAATCATATTGTATCAACAGAGATAAAAAATACAATGAAACATTAAATAAAAATATATCTCGTTATATTATGCGAGTATCATTCTAATTATTTTTAATAAAGAGGATGAATTGCTATTAAAAAAAACCAAATATCTGAAAAAGTAAATACCCTTAATTAATTAAATAAAGTTTAAAATAAAAAAACCACCAAATCCAGAATTTACTTTAATATTTAAGTATTAATAAAATATTTGTATTTATTAAATTACACCTCAAATACAAGTTGTAATTTGTTGTAGGGAGATGGGCATAATTAATAAATAGTAAATAATAAATAATAAATAATTAATTAGAGGGAAATGACAGGGTGTACCCAGCTGTGAAGAAGCCTGCATGGCAAAATGTGGGTGTTGCGTCGTCTGCGCCTCAATGTTTTTTCCACATATTTTCTTTTTATTTCATGTTTTTGTTTATGTGTCAATGGTCCCCACTTACAAGTCATTTAGGTAAATGACTTTAAATGAGTTTTTAATTAATCATGACCTCCAGGCTAATATAATTAAAAATGGGTTTATACTTATGAGAAAGTCATGGATTTAATTAAAATCTCATTTAGGGTTATATACATAAAAATCTCCCACCACTCTTTTATATCTCTCCTCTCCTTCTTCCCCAAACCCATACATGTGTAAAAACCTCTTCCTTATAGCTCTTGATCTTCTTCAACAAACGCTAGCGACGCCGATGACCGTTATTTTCTCCCTCTGACACCATCATCACCACCTTCCTTTTCCCCCTTGTCACTCACCGGCAGTGCTACAGATCTGCTATCAAGCACCGTCTACAACTGTTTCGGTCGCCCCTTCTTTTTATGGTAATGGTGAATGGACCTTCAACTTTCCTTCTTACATCATACATCCCTCACAAACTCCAAAATATCCTAGTATCCCTTACGATTATGCATCTTCTTCGTTGGTTTCGATTTCGAATTCAAATGGTCATCCAAATCTACGATTGGATCTTCCAGAGGAAGAGTTGGTTTGTTAGAACGAGATTCTTCTAATCAAGGTCTCATTTTCATAACATAACTAGATTTAGTCAAATGAGTTATAAAATAGACAATTATTGTTATAATTAATATGTATACTAGTGTCAAATAATAAATTATTATCGAATTAACCATAACATTTAATAATAATATATTATTATTATTATAATTCCTTAACTCAAAGGTATATGAGGGCCATCAAATGTTAAAACATTGTACTCCTCATTGCCATCATTTCCTAGGCCTTGAAGCTGACTTTAAATGCAACACGTTCTCTGCAATGCATCTGTTTATCGTGGTCTTCGATCTGGTTGTCTCCATCTGCCATCTCTCTTGATTTAGTCAGGGATTCCATCGACGATTTCATGTTTGCTTGGTAAATGCAACCCGCATATCCACGACACATATGTTCATCGTCATCTTCAATCTACTTGTCTCGATTTGTTTGCATCTGCCGTCTCTCTTGATCTGGTCAGAGATTCCATCAACGATTCCATTGACTATTATCTATTTTGTAGTTTGAATTTTCCAGGCATTTGTTCCTGTATTTGTTTGTTGGGTCGAGATGTATTGAGAACTGGAAGCAAACTTCGAGGCAAGGTATAAGCGAACAAGAGGCATTTAAGTGATTAGGTTGCCACTTTTTTTATCTAGATGATTTTAAGTGATAAGAGGCTTTGAAAAATGAGAAAAAAGAATTGTCTGAATTTTAAAACATTTGACCGAATCAGACATAAGAGGTAATTCAAAGGCAAAACTGAAAAAACAAACAACCCCTAAGTGTGATTTTGATAATTTTGAGTTTCTGATCCTAATTATGTGATGTTGTCTCACTATATGAAACAACACCGAGTTAACAGTTATGTGAAAAAACTGTATAATGAAACAACACATTAATTAATACTTAAGCCTTGTTTTCAATGTAAAAATAAATGTATTTAACGGGAAACACAACTTAAATGAAACACGATGTGAAATGCTGATGTTTTATTTTATTAGGTGAACAAAACATGAGTTAAATTTACTATAGTGATTCATATGAAAATTACAATTATCAAAAATTTCAAAAATATAATGATGTTGTTCATTTATTTGATATAGTTTTTTAATTAAAGTTTTTTTTTATTGTGGTTAAAATATTAGATTTTAAAAAACTGTGTTTTATTTTAGTTTAAAAATAAATAAAAAGTTATATCTGATTAATTAAATAAATAAAAAGTTGTATTTTGTCTTTTACAAGTTTGATATAATTAACCTTATAAGTCGTTGATATTACAAATATGTCAATTAAGTTAAATGATCCTTGATTAAATCAATATAGGGAGTAGATTGATTCTTATGGTTCTCAATCTTTTTAAGGTCTTCATTTGATTTAGCTCATATATACGATATTGTAT
This sequence comes from Cynara cardunculus var. scolymus, assembly GCF_001531365.2. Lineage (NCBI taxonomy): Eukaryota > Viridiplantae > Streptophyta > Magnoliopsida > Asterales > Asteraceae > Cynara > Cynara cardunculus. The sequence goes on from NC_037541.1 coordinate 12,069,284, forward strand.
GTGCATGTATACATAATATAAATAAATGCATAAAAGGTATATATACATACATATATATATATACACACACACATAGTAAATACAAAAGAACAAAAATGGAAGTTGAGGGGTTAATTTTGTTATTATGCTTAAAATAATCTAAATTCCCCCACCACCTTATGCAATTTACTTGAGATAATTATGTTATCTCATGAGGGTTTGGGAAGTAAGAAAGTCGGTGAGAAAATCTTTCTCTGTGTGTGTGTTTTGAATCAAAGCAAATACAAAACTGAAAGAGGAAGCGAGTATAAGCAGTTTTCTGTGATTCGTATTCTAGTTTATGGCTGTTGAATTTCATCTTCCTATCTACATGTCTGTGTGATTCAAGGTGAGTTTTATTTTATAAAACTTTCTTTTTATAGTGACTAAAATGGAACCGTATGGTTCTTTATATGGGTAATTTTAAAACTGTTACCATGCTACTTTTAGCATAATATTGTATTTTGATATGTTAATATTAAATGATTGGAATAAGGTGGTATAATCATGAGATGTGTATTTTGGATATAAGGATAATATAATCATGATAGGTGTATTTTGGATATAAGGGTGACATAATCATGATATGTGTATTTTGGATATAAGGGTGGTAAAATCAATCTATATGTGAAAAACTTGGTTTCTAATCAAGTTGGCAGTTTGTTTGTCGCATCTTTATGATGTGTTGATCCTCTCTCTCAGTGATTTGATGATAATCCCTTTTTCCTTTTACGTTGTATTTGTGTTTCTGTATTTGCAGTTCCAACGATCATCACTGAGTATGTTCAGTGATTGCTGAAGAACTTGCATTGTAAATCTATCAGAGACAACAATACTTCAAGAAGACAACACTCACACCAAAGATCCTTCAGCAAACGTCGAAGACTGAAACTGAAGATTAGAGACTGGCGAGTACGTGATCTGAAGCGATATTCAGTGATTACAAGCCTGTCTACATATGTGTGAAGACTGCTCTAGCTTCAGCGAATGATTGATGAGACCTCCAGGTCATTCCAGCATTCAGCGATCAAAGGAAGCTTGCTTAGCACGATTGTTGTTGTTTTGTCTTTATGCACATAAAGGACAAACTCATACCCTTACAAAAGTTAATACGGTATGGAGCCGATTAATCGACTCTTTGTCCACCAACTTTAGGCAAGGATGTCTGCTCAGAAATAGTGCTTTTGTACTATTCATTGTAGCGAAGGACAAGCCTTCCTCTTAAGGCTTGACACGCACTCTAAACCTACCATATTGCATTAAATGATTATTTAATGCACTGGGTATAAATAGAAGTGTTTCTTCTCCATGCAGAGAGCGCACATCTCTCTCTAACCTTATTCTTACTTCAAGCATCTTCTAGCTTAAGTAAAGGATTCTTCTTTTAGCAATCTCTTTTCTTGTATTTGCTAAAGCTCTGTGTGTAACCAAAGATTGTTTAGATAGGTTTTCATTACCTTATCTTTCTGCAAACAGTCTTGTAAAATTTGTATTGATCTTCTCTATCAATATATATTTTAAATTTGAAAATACTGTGTTTGTATTCACCCCCCTTCTACAAACTGTTTCTATTCTTGTAGACCCTTACGGGACCAACAAGTGGTATCAGAGTAGTGTTTTCTTTCTTTCCTTGTGTTTAGCTAATATTCTATATTAATTTATCTCTTCTTAGATAACTTACTGCTTACAAATGGCTTTACAAATCACAAAAAAAAAACACACACACACACACACACAGAGGATAATGGCTCTCTTGCCAAACCACCCTCCGTGATAATTTTAGTCTCTGGAAGAACCGGATGTCCCTATTTTTGGAAGGTGTGGATCCTGAAATTCCACATTGCATAGAAAATGGACCATATATTCCATATGCTATTGTTACGGCTGTTCCAACAATAGCTACGACTGCCACGATTCCTGAACGGCAGATTCCAAAGCTTCCACATCAGTGGAGTGATGAGGACAAGAAGAAGATAGTTATAGACACGCGTGCTCGGTCTATAATAGCTATGTCTCTT
>NC_037541.1:12071419-12146142 GCF_001531365.2 Cynara cardunculus var. scolymus
TAAATAAAACTCTTTCGAGGGAGAACCGTTAATCAAAACAGAAGAAGAAGCCGACTGAAGACAACCTTTAATCCACTTAATCCATTTGTGCCCAAACCCCATTTGCTTCATCGTAGAGAGGAGGAAGTTCCAATTGACGGTATCGAAGGCTTTTTCAAAGTCCACTTTAAAAAGGAACATTCTTTTCTTTTGTTTTTTCGCCAAATGGACTAACTCATTTGCCACTAAACACCCATCAAGAATCTGCCTTCCGGGGATAAAAGCTGTTTGGTTTCCGGAAATCAATTTATCCATAACTTTAACCAAGCGGTTCGCCAAAAGCTTAGCAATGATTTTATAAAAACCCCCCAACAAACTGATTGGCCGAAAATCCGAGATTTCCATGGGATCGATTTTCTTAGGAATCAAGGCAATGAAAGAAGCATTACAACCTCTGCCTATGATACCAGTGTTTTCAAAATGCCAGACTGCCTTCATAAAAGAGTTACCAATAATAGGCCAAAAAGTTTTAATAAAATTAAAATTAAGTCCATCAGGTCCCGGTGCTTTTGACCCATTGCAAGACCAAACCGCTTCCTTGATTTCATCGGCCGAGAAGGGACGTTCCAGATCTGAAGCTTCATCCGGCGAAAGTCTTTTAAAAGAAGAGCAAAAGAAAGAAGGCCGAACGGGGTTGGGGTCATGAAACCTTTCCGCGAAATGATTGAAGATGGTATTCTGAATGACAGAAGGGTCAGTTGACCAAAAACCATCACAGATGAGACCCTTTATCTTGTTCCTTCTCCATCTATGATTCACAAGGGAATGAAAGAAATTAGTATTTTCATCGCCTTCGACCGCCCACTTGAGTCGAGCTTTTTGTTTTAAGTCCAACCTCTCCAAATATTCCAACTGAAAAGAATCGAAAATTAATCCATCTCTTTTAACCCGGTCCTCTTCTGAAATTACACTATGCTCGGCCTTCACATCCCACTCTAAAAGAGCTTTAGCAATATCGAACTTTTTCAGAAGTTTCCTGTCCCTTTCTAGTTTTGCCCAAACTTTTAAATCCTTTCTTAGAGCTTTAACCTTYTCTTTAAGAATAAAATCTGCTGAACCAAAAAAAGAGTGAGAGGACCACGAGAGAAGAACTGCATTTTGAAAACCATYAATCTTTATCCATGAATCGAAAACTCTGAAAGGCTTGGGGCCAAAGTTAATCTCCTCCACTTTTAATAAAATAGGACAGTGATCCGAGATAGACCGATGTAAAACCTGAATAAGTGGGTCTTTCCAAAATGAAAAGAAATTGTGAGTAACCAACATCCGGTCAAGCTTGCTCATCTTCAAGCCGTCTTTGCTAAATCTTGTAAACCTCCTCCCACAAAGTTGAATCTCTTGTAACCCCGWGGAAAGGATGAAGTTGTTAAACTCCCTAGCCTCATTCACATTAAACACGGAACCCTTCCTTTCTTCTCTATACCTGACAACATTGAAGTCGCCAAAAACAACCCAAATAACCTCAGGCGAGCTTAGGAAGATAGAGCTTAAATCATTCCATAGAATGGATTTAAGAGAAGAAGATTGAGGGCCATAAACATTCAAAAGCCCAACCTTCTTATTCACATCGTGCCAAGTACCAACAGCTCCACAAAAATTTGTGTTCTTAAGTTCATAATCTTTAGAAAAGGAATCAGTATCCCACGTGAGAAGAATTCCACCAGAAAACCCTATTGCGTCTTGCGAGACAAAATCCCAATTCTTGTGACCCCAGAGTTTAGCGACCCACTGACGATCAACCTCTGAGAGTTTCGWTTCTTGAAGCCCTATGACTGAGCATTTTTCTTTCCAAAGGAATTCTTTGATTTTCTCCAATTTCCCTTTGGCTTTTAGCCCACAGCAATTAAAGGATAAAACACGCATCTTGAACAAAGGAAAAAATCCTTGAAGAAGAGCGAAAGAGAATTAAACTCCTCGATCATCTCCTTTTTTATTTTCGTAAATAACTCCAATAGCCCTTCCAATCGCTTCCTTTGAAGCCAAAATCGAAAAATTGGAGTCTGAGGAGTCCTTGTTAGATCCAGCAGAATTAATTGAGTTACAGAACTCAAAGCCAGAAGGGCCTAAATTAAACTTAGGATGGTGGGCCTTTGAAGATTGGGCTTTAAAAGTATTACCTTGAGGAAGTGGGCCAGAATTGGCCTGGCAAGGATTAGGAAAACCTTTATGGGCAGGAGATCCCACTTGCTTATCAGCATTAATGGACGAGAAATCATTATTTGGATCAGAACTCGAGGTCGGCGCCTTGGGAACAATGTGAGCCTCCAACCTTGGAGAAAGAGAAGGGACTTTTGGATTTCCAGAAAAGCTCCCATCTCCGGCGATTGGATTCCGACGAGGGGAGTTTTCCGGCGAACAACAACCAATGGAAAAGGTATCTGAAACTCCGTCTCGTAGGATATCGTCATCCTCTTCTTCATCAGAATCAGATTCAAACCTGATGTCATTCTCTCTGGCTGACAAGATCAATCTATTATGTTCTTCAAGAACTTTAACAGTATGAATCTTATTCTGGACTTTGACCTTTATGACTGTATTCACCTCAGCCATTGAACTTGTTACAATTAAAGCACCAAAAGAACAAACCGTAGAGCCCTCAAAAGAGGGTTCGTCCACCTCAAGCACTTCGCCGAAAGACCCCGCGATGTTACGGATTGAAGATTCATTCCAGGCTTCAACCGGTAAACCTTGGATATCAAGCCAAGTCAATCTCTCCTGTAAAGAGAAATTCTCCTCCCATAACTTCACCATTTGAAACCAAACTTTTAAAACCTCCTTATTTTTAATCAAAACTTTCTTTGCCAAATCTCTCGAAWTCCATTCGCAGAGAATGAAAAGACCTCCTAAATATTGGATTTTACATTCACCCATACCATCTTCTTTCAAAATGGCATTAATGTTCCTCAACTGATCAATACCCTTGACTCTTCCCACCCAGCTATTTTTAAGCCTTCTCAGGTGTTCAACATTGATCGGAACTTCGATGATGCCACACTCTTCGTCCTTTGCCTCTCCGTCCCCTGTAACCGCCTGTTTAAAGGTTCTCCTGTCCACGAATCTTGACTCTGAGAGAAAAGTAACGGGTCTTCTTTTAGTAGGTTCTTTGATGGGAACACTCCTAGAAGGTCTTAAGAAGGTGTGACCTTCATTAGAGGTCCTTTTGACAGCCTTACAAAATTTCTCCAGATTAATAACCAACTTTTTCGAGCCAATGATAATCGATTGTAGTTGTTTCTCCAACGACCTCCCATCTCCTTCGAACTTGAACTTCACAAAGCCAAATTTTGAGCCTCTTCTGGTTCTTTTCTTTGCAAGGTATAGCGACGAAACCTTTCCAAAACGTGAGAACATTCTTTCCAAAGCTTCTTCTCCCCAGGAATCTGGAAACCCAGAGAAGAAGAAGTTGAACAAAGATGTTCGAGATCTCCTTCTGCGCTCCACCTTTTGCCAGCCATCATCTTCTTCGATTTTCGTTTCARCTCTCTGGAAACCTCTACGATCTTCTCCTCGGGCTTCTCTCCGGTCTTCACGGTTGCCTTCTCTTCGGTCTTCTCTCCAGTCTCCTTTGAAACCTTCTCTTCGGTCTTCTCTCCGGTCTCCGGCCATGAGTTTTAGTTGTGTTTAGGGTTAAATGTCTGAAATAAAAAAATTATATTATATTTTAATTTATTAATTATTCATAAAATATTAAATAAATATAAATTTCTCGACGGGTCAACATAACCCTATTATTATTTTATATAAAAATTAATTATTTTAATATGTCTTTAACACATCTTTTTTAACTCATTGTATGGCTTATTTAGTTATCGAGTAAATTACGTTTTTCATCTGATTTTTTAAAAACCGTGACTTTCGTCTTTATGACTTTAAAGTTACGTTTTTTTATTAACCTGGATATCCAATTCGTTATGAGAGCCGACTAATCCCAGGACGACCACCTGCTTTGCAGATAGCCTGTAGTCACCGCATTTGAACCTTCATGGCCACAAGAAGATTTTTATTCATATAGTCTGTAATTTATTGTTATTTTGTCTATAGTGACTGACGCCAATTTCTTACCTTTAAGTGTAAAAGATGAAAATAGTAAATCACATGGACGGAGACAGCAATAAATTATACGGGTGTTCAAAAAATACATCGGATTGCTGGTTGCTCAAACCGGTCAAACCAAGTCAAACCAAGTTTTTTTTGCTTAAACCATTATTATGTTTTGGAATGTGGTTTGGGGGGGGGGGGTTAAACTATTCAAACTGGATCGAAAACAGATGAAAAAACAATAAATTATAAATCATACTGATAAAAATTTCAAAAATAAAAAGAGGACTATAATGATTTTTTAACAAACTATAGGGACTAAAGATGTAATTTAGTAAAGAATTTTTATTGGACCACCAAATAATATTTTTTGGGAATAAATTAAGATTTTGGAAAGTAGGGAAAACAACAAAGTTGAAGTACTTAACTTCCAGCTCACTTTTTACTTCTGACATACCTTTTCCTCTCCTTTCGCCACGTGTCTCAACGGACTTTGCTTCAAAATGGGTACAACCTCGGGAATGTACGACTTTTCCTGCTTGTAACTTGTGCTTCATAACTTGTACTTTCATTTAACCACTTTCGGAACCATGCATTTCCTTTCTCCAGCATTAAATTTGCTAATTATAGCCTCATTCTATTCACCGTTTCTTATTTACTAGGAAAGTACTGATACAATGTAATGAGATACATATTAATTTTAATATTTTATTTTATTTTTTATTTCAATCGATGTTATAGTATGATTTTATATGATTTTGAAAAAATAATAATATTTTTATTTTTGAATAAAATATAAATTTGAAGATATCATAAAAATTTGACAAAAATATATCAATATTAATATCAAGTTAACTATTTAAATTTATCATTTTTTGTGTAATTTTTTAATTCTATTTTGTCAATTATAATTTAAATATAATAATTAATTATTTTATTAGAAATCGATAATTATTCAAATTATATTTTAGTTGTTTTATATTTTAAAGTCATATATTTATTCTTTATTTGATTATGTTTATCTGCAGTTAGTTACACGAATTCAAACATGAGCTTTAATATGTTGTACTTATGCATAATTTATCTATAATATTGAATTTTTAGTAATATGAATCAATCTACGATACTACTTCATGCATAAAAAATTGTTTCTAAGAATTTTTGTCAAATGCTTTATAATATAGTATAGATTTACGGACTGTTTGACAGTTGTTAATAGTTTGGTTTAGAATGATTAAGTGGTCAGAATGATCAATAGACTCTTATAATATAGTGCAAAATGAAATATAATTGGTTGGAAATTGTTTACGATGAAATTAAGACGCTGAATGGTTAAGGGATAATTATAATACAAAATCATTCATAATGTTTTAAAATAATTAAGAAACAGACTTTTTTTGCCAAACAAAATTCACCTCTTAACGATTCAAAAACTGTCTTTTAGTGAAATTATTAATAGGTAAACAAACAACCCTTTATTTTTTTAAAAATTGAGAAAAATAATTATTCTTCTTTATTTATTATTTTTTAATTATGTAATGGATTTTAGAGAAACAATATAACACCAAATAAAAAATTTATTAGAAATTAACAAAAAAAGTTCTTTTTAGCAAGACAAATATACTGCAAAATAAAATATAATTGTTTTGTAATTATTTAAAACGAAATTAGAGTGCTGAATGGTTAAGAAAGACCTAAGATATAAAATCATTTAGAGGGTTTATCTCCATTAAGAGACAAAATATTTTTTGTCAAACAAAATTCACCTTTTAACGATTCAGAGATTACCTCTTAATGAAACTATTAAGAGGTAAACAAACAACCCCTTAGACTATTAGTGAATGTTTATATCATATGAAAGTTATTTGAATGTTTGTATATGTAGTGATAATTAGTACAACACATATGAACATGTTATTTGAATGTTCAATGTCGTGGTACATCTAAATCTAGTTGGTAGAAATATGAATATAAATTCACAACTTCATTATCTGCAATTTTGGTACAAAACTGTACCAACAGAAAAAAAAAAAAAGTTGATACCAAGTATTGTTGGCTGATACATGGTATAAAAAATTTTCTTTCAATTATAATTGATTGTTGCATAAAAAAGATGATAAAATGTATTATTATAAAATTGTAAATCTTGTAATTATATTACATTAATTTAATTTGATATATATATATATATATATATATATATATATATTACGTTATAAACCAAATTTATTAAAAGTCTTAAAAATAATTTTTAATGCACAAAGTACTATAAATTTATGCACAAAGTCTTAAATGTCTTAAAAACAACTCATAATGCATTAAATACTACTACTTTATGCATTCAGTTTTAAAATCTCTTAATCTAAAATTAAAATAACATATAGTACAAGTTAACAATGCACATTATTACATTTTATTTTCATGTTACCAAGATACTTTTGACTCCTTTCACTCATGTCTTCACTCTCTCATACATTTATGTTTTCTTCACATCCCCCAAGGTGATATTCAAACTGATATTCACTATGAGTTATTAAAAGTTCTTCCATTCAACCCATTCAATTGCTTTAGAACTCTGGCTCTCGATCTCTTGATTTTTTTGTTATTGGTGTAAATTGAACATATGTGTGGAGTCATTTAAATATGTTAGATTTTAAATATATTGGATTTGAAACTGTTATACAATTTTTTTCATCGATGGACTGTAATTGGAACCATAACTCTTATTTATTCAAATTGTATTAATATGTAAAGATCAAGTATAACTTATATCATCGTTAAATCTTTTCTAATAAAACCAATGAAACTTCAAAATCGTTAAAATTCACGGCTCCCACCGCATTGTGCGGGTACATAACTAGTATAAATTAATAAGTAAATACAAGGGTTGTGTCTGATTGGTTTAAACTTGAGCTTCAAAGGTCAAAAGTGCCTCAAGATCCATGTTCAAATCTAAGAAGGAATAAAAATCTTCTTGGAACCATGGAGGTTCAAGTACGGTAACTCTGAGTTACCTACAAAGCAGATGATCGTACTGATATTAATCAACTCGCATAAGTTAATAACAAAATGTCGACCGGTCAATATAATCCATTTTAAATAATAAAAAAGCTTACTTATTTTGTTTTTTTATAAATTAAATTGAAATATCTAATTATGAGTCTTACATGATTGATTTATGTCATTGTTTTCTTGAAAATTTTCCATAAATATTATAATTGAATCAATTATTTTAATAGTGACATTTAATTAAATATTTTTAATATAATAAAAGGAAAGAAAAAATACACTCCACATTGATGGGGTATTAAACATTCATTAAAATAGACATGGATGGTGTATATAAATTATAAATTATCTAAAATAATAATAATTATTATTATTATAAATTAAAATAATAAAATGGTAAAATGACGAGATGAGGAAAATATTAAAGAGTCGTTTTTATTTTTAATTAACGAATTCTGAAATTAAATAACCTTATTTGATTTTGAAATAAATTTGATAGGTCTAGTTGCAGGGGCGAAGGCCTATAGGGGCCTCTGGGGGCCAGGGCCATACGATTTTTTTTTTAATCTTTTAGGTAGGTAAAACTTAGTATACTATGTTAAAGATTTATTTTTTTCACTTCTTTTTAAGTACGGTCACCACATTTAAAAAGACATGTGTTCTATTACTGTCTAGGTGGATTTACAGGTACAACTATATAAATTCGGGCGCCATTAACCACAAAGGTGATGCCTGATTGGTTTGAGCTTGACTCCAAATGTCAAAAGTACCAGGAGGTCCCAGGTTCAAATCCAAGAAGGAATATAAATCCTCTTGTGGCCACGAATGTTCAAATGAGGTGACTCCGGGCTATCTACAAAGCAGGAAGTCAACCTGGGATTAATTGCTCGCATAGCGGGTTGGATATCCAGCTTAATAAAAAAAAAATCAGGTGCCATTGAGCCCCAAAATTTTGGAGGCCATATTCAAAAAACAATATGTAATATGCTAACAGACGATCATGTCGCAAAAACATACTTAAAATCGTTGGATTAAAATAGATAAACGGTTTAGATGAGTATATTGTTCTTTTTTCCCTTTGTGTTCTTTCTTGAACCACCCGTATATGTATGTATGTATGTATGTATGTATGTATGTATGTATGTATGTATGATTCGATCAAGGCAACGATCTAGCAAAGGTAAGCGAGTGTAAAGTGTGGACACCTTCTCTTCCACACGTGGACAATAAACATGTTTAACATTTATAGCATACAACTTTTTCAAAATTTCATACCCGTTTTAAGATAAAGTTTAGTGATAGCGTGTTGAAAGAATTTACAGAATAAAGTTTAGAAGCAGATGCATATCTGATTTCTTGTTATTTTTTACATAACTATACTGATATGGAATGTATGCTATTTCAATCTTTATTTGGAAGCTTAATATTTTAAAACATATAATATCTGAGATGTAGTTAATGGAACATACTGTGTTTTTACCAAAAAAAAGTTTGTAACCGACAACCCGAGCCAACCTATATCGTGTGAAAGATAAATCAGATACATGTAAGCCCGTTAAAGTATTTCCAACAAATTCTCTAAATGCAGATTTTGTACTTTTTTACTTTAACAGATTATATATATTGTTATCTAGACTTGGGATCATGTGAGACCAGCATGTTTTCGTGAGACCCGTGAGACCAGCATTTTACACTTGAAACTTCACAGCAAAATGCTGTGAATGTGACTTTTTAAAACCTTCACAGTGTTTTTGCTGTGAAGGTTCGACTTTTATTAACCTTCACAGTGTTTTTGCTGTGAAGTTTACGTGTAAAAATGTGGTCTCACGGGTCTCACGAAAACAGACTGGTCTCACGTAAACCCAACCCTTGTTATCTAAAATACAGAAACCAAAAAAGAAATTCGAGTTTAAGGAATTATATAAATTGGAATGTGAGGAAAGAGAAATAATATTTTTAGTATTCTCACCAATAAGATTTTATTATTATTATTTTATATAATATTTAAAGAAAATGTATTGAGATTATAAAATTATGGAATATTTTAATAAACAATTAACTTTAAATTAGGTCTGTAAACGAACCGAAGGAACACGAATGGAGGGTTGTTCGTGTTTGTTCTTTTAACTTAACCGAACAAATGAACAAACACGAACACTAAACGAACAAAATTGTTTGTGTTCATGTTCGTTCGTTTAAGAAATGGTTGTATTTGTGTTTGTGTTCATTCGTTACAATACTAAATGATCATGAACGAACGAACATAAACAAATGAACATAACAAACATGGACGGATAGACTTAAATGAACTAGAGTTCAAGCCATTTGTGAGGGGTGAATTACTTGAGTTTTTAACAGGTGATGACCAAATATATATATATATATATATATATATATATATAGGGATGTTATTCTACACCATTTGCCATTCCTACACTCTATACAACCCTCATCTCAACCATTCAATTTTTAATCAATTAATTGTTTCCTAATATAAATTATTAATCATAATTAATGAACTCTATTCATATTCCATAAATATTCAAATCATAATAAATGAACTCTATTCATATTCCATAAATATTCAAATCATAATAAATGAACTCCCATCATTTCTATAATTAATTGGGTTGCAAGGGTTGTACAAATGCACAAGGTTGTAAAAGAAATATATATATAGGTCCAGGGAGAATTGACTAGTTTGTGGTAATCGTGAGATTCAATCTCAACAACAAATCAATAGATAAATTAGGAAATGTATAATTTTGATAATTTTTAATTAAAATTTTAATACAAGGACATTTTAGGTATTTTTTATTTTCTCTCCTCTCTCCGTCCCCGTCTCCGTCTTTCGGCCTCCAATGATACCATATTATGATACTCAAGCACATATATGATGCATTGTGATATCACTGTGTTACATATTCGATCGACCACACAAACGACATCAGTGTGATATCCAATCACATATAAGATGTATTGTGATACTACTGTGGTATCACCGGAGGAGGGTGGCCGGGGGACGGAGAGATAAGAGAGGAGAGATGAGAGAAAATACCTAAAATGTTTTTGTATTAAAATTTTAATTAAAAATTACCAAAATTATAAATTTTCTAATCTATCTATTGATTTGTGTTTGAGATTGGATCTCACGGTTACCACAAACTAATTAATTCTCATTTAATTAGACATACATATATATATATATATATATATATATAATTAGTATTTAAATTTTAATGTATTATCATCAGTAAACGAGACATTTGTTTATATTAATTTCTTATCATCAGTTTGATTTAAAAAAAAACATACTGTAATTTTATAATTAGATTTTTTTTTAAATTATAGGTTTTTTTTTTAAATTATAAACTTGAAAAACCCCTCATAAGGGTGGTGTCTGATTGTTTGAACTTGGGCTTCAAAGGTTAAAAGCGTCTGTAGGTTTCATATTCAAATCAAATGAGAAATAAAAATCTTTTTGTGGCCACAGAAATTCAAATGCAATGATTCCAAATTACATGTAGAATGGATAATCGTCCTAAAATTAGTCGGCTTGCATAACAGGTTGGATATCCAGGTTAATAAATAAAAATCCTCCTAAAAATGAGAATAAAACAAAAATATATTAAATTTTATAAAATTTGACAATTTCATTCTGAAGTAAAAACCCTGGTGGAAGCCTCCCAATATATAACACGTCTTCTCCTCCATTGTGAGTTGGCCTCCTCTCCAAAAACCAGACCCTGTAAACACTCCATCACACATCAAGCTTTCTCTCTCTAAATATATATATATATATATATATATATACACACACACATATGAAACCCTTTATGATTCATGTGTCCTCGATACATGTTTAACGTGATTGAACCGATACGCTCCCTTTAATCAATCCATTCTCTCTCTAAAGTCAACATGCAGTTGATCTATCGATTCTATTTCTTTATATGAATAATTTCTTTCATTGTTCATCATAAAAGCTATTGACTTCTTTTTTCTACAAGAGTTTTTGAGGAAAAATGAAGAACAACGAAGAGCAATCTCGATCTCTGTTTGGTATTTCTCTCTCTGATCGTCCAAAATGGCAGCAATTTCTCATTTGTTCTTCTGGGTTTTTCTTTGGGTATCTCGTTAATGGTGTTTGTGAGGTAATTTTCTCAAAACCCCTTTTTGTGTTTTTGATTGAATTACGAGTATTTTTTGTAGCTGGTTTTGTGATGTGAGAATTTGGAAAACCCCCATTTTAGATTTAATTAGATATTTTGAGAATCGGGTTGTCTTCCAAAACCCATGTTTGATTTGCTTAATTATTCCAAGAACCGAGTGTTCTTCAAAACCCCATGATTGATTTGATGAGATATTTCCAGAATCGAGTGTTCTTCAAAACCCCATGTTTGATTTGATCAGATATTTCAAGAATCGAGTGTTCTTCAAACCCCCATGTTTGATCTGATGAGATATTTCAAGAATCGAGTGTTCTTCAAAAACCCATTATACGATTTTTCTAATTCCTTTTCAAGAATTGGGTTTTCTTTAAAACCCCATATTTGATTTCTCTGATGTTTCTCAAAAATTGGGTGTTCTTCAAAAACCCCATGTTTGATTGCTAAAACCAGCAAAACCCCAAGTGAATTAGACGATCAAACAAACACATAAGTTTATGGGTTCTTACTTTGGACTGTTGTTAATGGGGATTATGGTTTGCATGCAATACTTTATGCAATCTGCCTGCATAATTTTGGATCTTTTTAGGCTTTATTGACTATTTCTTTATCTTAATTATGTAATTTTATCTCTAATTGAAATTAAGATTAATATTTGATTAGTTTCGGTGAATCTTAAAAGGGGTCCTACAAAACGTATCGAAATAATTCTTATCTCAACTTGGTACCAAAGAATAATCCGTCCAAAGTTTGTTGCTTCCAATTTTCATGATGTCATCATTCTTTATTTGGATTTAAATTATTAAATTCATAATATCTCTGTTACTATTCTTGATCTGTTCTTGGGTCATCATGGTACATTTTGTTGTTAAACAATCAAATCAGGTGAAATATACAACTTTTACTGCTTTAACTACAAGTTGTCAATCAAGCTGACCAATTTTCTTTTAGCTGAATTGGGCTATTATTTAATGTTCAACCAGTTATTTGACTTTTTAATTGGTCAACTTGTTTGATCTTGAGTTTAAAATTAACAAGTCCCAAACTTGGTGCTTACAAAATTCTAATTCTACATTATTGTTAATCACTTGCATCTGGATTGAAGTTACAAAATATAGTATTTGACCATCAAAAGTCAAAATCTAGAACTGGCATTCTGTTTGGGGGTTATGCAGTATTAGTTTCCTTTTGTTTTTGTTGATTGATGCTAATAAGTATGCACATATTTGTTTCTTTTTCTCAGGAATATGTATATAATCGGCTTAAATTCAGGTGGGTTTTTGTTTTATGCATCAAATCTTGAATTTGAGCATTGTTTTTGCTTAAAAAATGTTGACTTTTTTTTTTTTGAATTTTTTGTAGTTATGGCTGGTATTTTACATTCATTCAAGGATGGGTTTACCTTGTTTTGATTTACTTGCAAGGGTTCACCACGAAGCAAATGGTGAATCCGTGGAAGACTTACGTGAAGCTCTCGGCTGTACTCATGGGTTCTCATGGACTCACCAAAGGGTCTTTGGCTTTCCTCAATTACCCTGCTCAACTCATGTTTAAATCCACCAAGGTAAAGTCTTGATTTCCTCCATGCTTAATTTGGTTGTACATTGCATCTTGATCTTCACTGTGCATTGTCTGGTTGTACATTGAATCTGGGATTATTAGTTCTTGATCTTGATTTCCACTTTGCATTGTTTGGATGTACATTGGATCATGAACTCGGGATTTTGATGCCCCCAGATTAGAGAACCGAAATTCTTGATGTCTTTATGCATTGTTTGGTTGTACATTATCACCCCAACATTGCATCCTGGATAATGAAGTTAGGATCTTGATTCCTCTATGCATTGTCGGGTTGTACATTGCATCCGGGATTATAACTTCCTGTTCTTGATTTCCATTGTGCATTATTTTGTTGTACTGTGCCATCCCAAAAATGGCATTATTTTGTTGTACTGTACCATCCCAAAAATGGCATTATTTGGTTGTACGGTGCCACCCCAAACATTTTCTTGGATTAAGAAGTCTGAATCTTGATCACAATATGTCATCGGTTGGTGAATTATTGTACCTTTATGTGTCAGGTGCTTCCTGTGATGGTCATGGGAGCATTTATTCCTGGTTTAAGACGAAAATATCCTCCTCATGAATACGTCTCTGCACTACTTCTGGTAGCGGGTCTAATTCTATTCACACTGGCGGATGCAAACACTTCGCCAAATTTCAGCATTATTGGTGTCGTTATGGTTTCTGGTGCTCTGATCATGGATTCATTCCTTGGGAACTTTCAAGAAGCTATCTTCACCATGAATCCCGATACAACGCAGGTTCGATTCACATGTGAATTGTTCCGTTTCGTGTCTTCAGGGGTGTGACTAAAGCGAATTTGTCGAAAAGAAGTCTGACTTTTTGACCTTTTTTTTTCTGGAAATGTTGTGCAGATGGAGATGCTGTTTTGCTCAACTGTTGTGGGTTTGCCCTTTTTGATTCCTCCAATGCTTTTGACAGGGGAATTATTCAAAGCTTGGAGTTCTTGTTCTCAGGTGAAGTTCTCTCTTTGTTTAATTCTGTTTTCTTGGTTGACTTTTGAAGTCAAACTTGGTGATTTGCTTGTCTGAAATTGATGTGGATTTTGTTACAGAATCGGCTTTGTTTTTTAGCTGGAGAAATCTTGAAAATTTTGATATTATTTTTGTCGAATTTGACCTTGCAACCTTGTTGATTTGACTCTAAAAGTCAAAACCGGACCTTTTGATCGATGAGATTGATTTTGTTTCGTGGGTGCAGCATCCTTATGTCTATGGTGTATTGGTGTTTGAAGCAATGGCAACGTTTATCGGTCAAGTCTCGGTCCTTTCGCTCATTGCCATATTTGGAGCCGCGACCACCGCCATGGTATGCTTTCTTTTTTCCAAATCCTCATCTTAGCTTCGAATCTTGACTTTCACTACAACAAGATCGGCTTTTACAGAACGTCAGATATTACTGAATGTTCTAATAAACTGTTTTTGTTAACATCCATCCGTCACCACCATATTCCAGACATAATTATGAAACTAAGATAAGGTCTGTATACATCTTATCCTTTCAAATCCCACCTTTGGGTGGGATTCTGTACAGGGTTTGGTTTGGTTTGGTTTGGTTTATACTGAACTTGTACTGATACGGAATGACGTTGATAGATAACAACGGCGAGAAAGGCGGTGACTTTGTTGCTATCGTACTTGATCTTCACAAAACCGTTAACGGAGCAACATGGGACCGGTTTGATTCTGATATCGATGGGGATCGTGTTGAAGATGATCCCGGAGAACAAACCGGCTCCACGAGTGGTTCCGAAGGTCGAAAACCGAAGGAATGAAGAGGAAGAAGAAAGAAGAAGTTTGGTGTAAAAGATTTGATTGGAAGTAGGAGAATTTATTGGAGATGGTTTGTGGGCATAAACAAATGATAATTACAAAGTCCACAACAATAATTATATTTGATTATTTTTGTTTAATTTCATTGTTTTTATAAATCTTTAAATTAAAAAAAATGTATATATAAACACAAGAAATGTATTTGAAATGATGAGGTGGCAAAAAAAAATTCATTTGGATTTGTATAATTTTAGAAAAAAATTATATTAATTTGTGGTTTTAAATAATAATTACATGTAATGTGAATAAAAAAATAAAATTGACATTTTCCTAATTAATTAATAAATTTTTATAAAATATAATTAATAATTAAATTAAATATTTTATTGAAATTATTTATCATTATTTATGAAATAAAATAAATTTAAATTAGTTTTTTATGAAACTTATATAAATATTTATTAATTAATATGTATTAATAAGGGTTATAATTGAAAAAAAAAAACGCTACTTCAAATAGCATTTAAATAAGCTATTTTATGTTTACCAAACATATAGTTGACATTGAAGAGAGAGAGAGAGAGATGTTATTGTAATTGTTTTCACTAATTAGGAGGGTGTTTGCATAATATAGCGAGATACATTTCAATTTTAATGTGTCATTTTATTTTGTTATCTTTATCGATATAATACGGTTTTTAGTGGTTTTGAGAAAAACGATAATGTTTTTATTTTTGAATAAAATCTAAATTTAAAGATATCATAAAAATTTTAAAAAAATATATATATCGATATTAGGGGACAAGGGGTGTTTGAGATTGCTTATAAAAACAACTTATTGACTTATTTTGGTGTGACACCAGTAATAAGTATTTTTGAGTGTTTGGATAAACAACTTATACCGGTTACCAAACCGGTAATAAGAAGTTTTTGAAGAAGTTAAACCCTTCTGACTTATAATAAGTTGATAAGTGTTTTTGTAGAAAAGTATAGGTTGTTTCAAATAAGCAATCTCAAGCACCTCCTTAGTATCAAATTTACTATTTGATGTTCTGATTTTTTTTGTATAATTTCTTTGCTTTAATATTTTATTTATAATTTAATTTAGAATTAATAACGAAGTAATTTATTTATCGTTTGATAATATAATTTTTATAAAGATAATAATTAAGTATTTTGTTATAACTAATGATTATCCTAATTATATTTTTGATTTTTTATATTTAAAATGAGATGTTTCTCCCGTATTTGATTATGTTTATCTATAGTTAGTTACACAATTTCAAAATTGAAGCTTTAATAAGTTGTACTTACGCACAATTTACTTGTGATTTTGAATTTTAAGTAATATGCATCAATAAACAGTACTTTATGCATAAAAAATGTTTTTTAAGAGTTTTTGTCAAATGTTTTATAATATAATATATATATGGTTGAATGTGTTTTAACTTTTTTAAAATGTTATTACAATGATGAAATTTATATAATATTTCAATAATACGATACATGTGAAAAAGAATGTAATTATTTATAAAGATTTTGATTTTAATACTTTGTTTTTTAAAAATTTATCGTCATAACTAAAGGATTTTAAATCAATACATTCGTAATTCATAACATATGAAAGCTTTTATAAACTAGTGATTTTAAATCAATACATTCGTAATTCATGATTTGATCTGAATCTGACATAAAAAGGTCAAAGGTGGACCCACATGAAATGATACGGTGGCATAGCCCACTGTCTTCAGGAAATAAGATTTTGTTTCTGAAGGGTCCAACTGTATTGTTCTGTTGGCTGTCATCATATAGTTTTTAAGTCGCATGGTTGTCAGACTCGTTGCTTTTTAGCTTCTTTCGATGTCTTTTTATATACCTCTCGTGTTTATAAAATAAGGTGCTCCAGTAAGATATTTTCAAAATAGTAACATGTACTACACTTAATGCACTGAGTACAACTCCGAACCAGCCTAATACATCCGAACCCCGAAAAATTTAATACGAAACACTAGAATCAGCGACCCTTTCGGTTTCAATAATTCAATGAGTATCTCAAAAAATCATCATTCAAGAAAGTCAAAATAGTAAAGTCATCACGACTTGAGTCGTTTCCGATATGGTAGTTAGAAATAAGGCGAAAAGTCGGTATGAAAAGGTGTGTTTTAATTAGTTGCCTTCGCTTAAGGCTAACTGTAACGCGTGTTCTGCTTCTTTTAGGAACCGTCGAGTGAGTTGCTTTTGACCTCGTCTGTATACTATGCTTGACCATTTGTTTCGACCGAGTTCTTGCTTCTTAGATGCTTCATCGGCGCCATTGCTTCAATAAGAAAAATTCAAAAAAGGGAAAAAAAAAGATTGATGTTAGAGATGCAAAAGAGGTTTTTTGGATCAAATCGTAAAAAGGGCAAAATGCATCAAAATATAACGAAATTTGACTTGTTCCTATTTTTTGTGTTAACAAAGAATTGCTTTTCTCAATCAATGTGAACAGAGTCGAGATTTCCTATTTTTGTACCTATTTTGATCGTTAATCTACTGATTTTGCAACATCTGATGACGTGAAATGTCAAGTTTATCGCCATTTTTGCCATAAACCCGTCATAAACGCGTATCCCTATTGCCAAATGTTACAAGATCAACAGGCTACAGGTCACAACTCGCAATGACTACAAAATAGAAAATTTTGGAACTTTTGGGGGAAAAATGATTCATTTCACTAAATAGGAACCGAACCAAACCAAACTTTGTTGTATTTGGATGAGTTTTCTCATCCTAAAAACATGAGAGACGCGAAGAAATCTTCTGTTCCATGAAAATTGCAACGATTGACTCGACATGTAGCTTTTAAAGTGTGTTCTGAGTATTTGTTAAATGTCTAAAATACCCTTCAATAATAACAGAACAAATAGATGGAATTTGTAAATCAAAATTTCAGTTATAACCTTTTGGCATCTTCTGGTGTTTTGTAGGAATAGACCTTCTGAAGCAGTTCAGTGTCAGAATCTTCTGTTCCAGAGCCCTCTTCAAGATCCATCATCCTTTAAAACCACAATCAATTTTGATTTGTTGTAAGCCGAGACCGAAATAAGGGACGAATCTTGGGGTAATACAGGTTTAAGTCATGAGAGGGTTATTTAAGAGAATACCCTTCTGACAGATTTCTTTTAAATGTATGACCTTCTGACGGATTTAAGAACGACTCTGCCTAACAAAAGAACAAGAATGCCTCAAAATCTATCAGAAGGTTATGCATTTAAAAGAAATATGTCAGAAGGTTATTCTCCTGAATAACTTGTCACAAGAATGGTCTTTGTGCAAATTGCAACAGAAAGACTGCACACAGACTTCCTAGCAAAATTGAGGATCCTTGGTGTATCAGGGTCGCCACTTCATGATCCAAATACTCATGGCACAAACCAAACCGGACCAAACTAAACGAGCCCAGTATATCCCACCTGAATGTAGGGTTTGGGAGTGGGACGTGCACAGATCTGACATCTACCCTAGAGAGTAAAACAGTTGTTTTCTATGACGTACTCATGGGCCATGGCATAGAACACCGCCAGGGTCTTCAAGAAAACCACCATTGTACTCTTTCATGATAGAGGTCAGGTCTGCATACATCCCACCGACCAGAGACCCCACCTCTAGGTGGAACATACTGAGCTTGTTTGGTTTTATGGCATACAACACCATAGTGGGATATGGTAACGTGTATAAGAAATATTGGTAGTTGGATAATTATCCAAGGAGAATACCTTGTGCTAAGAAGATCAACGAGCAATTGTAGGGCGCCGGAATCTCCACACACTTCCCAAATTGCTGCACGGACTTCTGTATCCGATGGTTGCCTCTGCCCTTCAGAACCAACAAGCTTTAAGAACAAACATAAGTTACTCAATAATCACAAACATGATATGGTTGTATATGTGGAACAAGACAAAACATCATGGTTTGCAACTTCGGACTGATCAAAGGCAAAAACCATATTCTAATCATTGTGGTTTTATAATTTATCACTTGTGGTATTCTTGAACTCCCATATTGGTTACATATAGACCAACAAACCTATATATATAGGGTTGGGTTCCGGTGAAAATAAGAGTGATGGTGAGAATACTTCTAAGCCATTGGATGAGTTGATTTTTTGATCTAATGGCTAAAACAACCGTAGACCTTCAATTGATTTTTGACCAAAAACACGAACCTTCAACTACATTAATCTACCCTCATCAACCTCCCTTCAATCACTTTCACATGCATGAATTTGTTACAGTTTCAGTCATGTGACAAAAATAGGTTAATGAAGGTAGTTGAAGGTAATTGTCGGTAGATGAAAGTTTTTTTCTCAAGTTCTCACCATAACTTTTATTCTTACACGATCCCAAGTGTATATATGTATATGTATATATATATATATATATATATATATATATATAGGGGCAGGTTCAAATGAGAACCATAAATATCTTGAAAAGCATAAATATTTTGAGAACGGCGAACAATCTATTTTTCATGTATCATTCATGATGAATAACCTTGAATAATCACGAATATTATTCATTGTGAATATGATGCAGTTTTTATCATGAACATTAACTAATTTTATCATGAATATCATGTATTTTCATTATTAATAATTTCCGTCATGAATATCTATTACGACATTCATCATGAAGAATTCTCATTCTTTAGGTTTATTCAAAGGAGTTCCAAATATCCTAACATTCATGAAACTTGGTATTATCAAAGTAAAGGGGTGATAGGAGTGTACCTCTTCGAGCAAAGACGAAACCCGATAAATCTCATTCTCCCGCATGGATATAGTCCTCAAGCAACTTAAGAACTCTTCAGGAAAAATAAGCTTGTTCAAGTAAGATGGCGTCTTGCGTTGACCACTCCAACTATAATTAGGCACTTCAATCTCTTTGCATTTATCATTGGTTTCTTTTTTATTCGAGAAGAACCCACGATCAAGCAAACTTTTAGATAAAAGACACCTCATTTCAGCTTTCTGTCGATTAAACGACGGAGCACGATAAGTTAAACCGTTACAAAGGTGTTTAGTGTCTTCTTCATTCATACAAAGAAACCTTAAATCTACAACTCCCCCCGTCTCATGAAAATTATATCATTTGACTAGGGCACAATCTATAAAATGCCCTTGAAGACCGAGTAGGGCATTTTATGAACCAAAATAAGTAGCATCTTCACGAAACAACTGCTTTACTTCTTGGGGTAGAGGACAGGTCTGCATACATCCCACCCCGCAAAACCCCACCCCGGGGTGGGATATATTGAGATCATTTAGTTCAAAATTTGCCGAAGATATGCAAACATCTCATGTGGCATCCCGAAAAATGGAAGTTGAATTAGTTTTCACAAAACAAAGAGAGCATAAAGGATGTTTTGCAACCACAAAGGTGGTGCCTGATTGGTTTGAGTTTGGCTCCAAAGGTCAAAAGTGTCTGGAGGTCCCAGGTTCAAAWCCAAKGAGGAAYAAAAATCCTCTTGTGGCCACGGAGGTTCAAATGCGGTGACTCCGGGATACCTGCTTTGCAGGTGGTCGCCCTGGGATTAGTCGGCTCGCATAGCGGGTTGGACATCCAGGTTAATAAGAAAAAGGATGTTTTGCCAACTCATATAGCGGTATCAGAGTCTTAGGCCTCCTAGGAGGTCAGGGGTTCAAACCTCACCAAAGGTGAGGAGGGTGTATGAGTTTATTTGTTGCATTTGACGTATATAAATATTATAAACTTAAGAAAAATGTATCGATCAAATATTGATAAAAATTCATAATGCCATATAGAGGAGTAATGGTGCCGACTTGTGCTTCAAGAAGTTGTAGTTTGGTTTCAGAAAATGGTACATCCTTGATAGCTTCGGCTGGATAGTGAACCTGTGAAAATGGCATTCGCTTTAATGACAACAAAATGCAAGTAGTGGAGTTGAAAAAATGGTAAGCAGAAAAAGATTACCATGATATAATCATTAGGATTATTATCAATGACAAATCCATATAGGTAAAGAAGCTCCTGCAATCAAAATACCGACAATGGCATATATATCATAAACGGGAGGAAAAGTGAAGTGTACGCGTTCATCGTTATGTGCGTTTGAACAAATGTATAATTTGCATGGAAACAACCGCTTTACTGTTTGGGGGTGGAGGCCAGGTATGCGTACATCCACCCTCTGCAAACCCATTTGGATGGGATATATATTGGGCCCGTTTGATTTGGTTTATATGTTTTGCATGGAGCAAAAACATGAACTCCCAGAAAAAAAATCTTCAGGAAGTCGAAGATCATGATGATGGAGATTGTTGTACCTCGTTTCCTTTGTTGCCGTAGCTAATGGATATCTCTTCCCCAATCTGATGATGAGCTTCTTCGACTAATTATTGCCAACGGCAAAAAAGGTCAATCAATATTTGGAAGTCTATGGATCATTCTAGAGAACCAAATATTTCTTTAGACCCATGAATATTGCAGCATTTTTCTTTTCAGAGTGTCCTACAAATTACTCCCACGGTCCCAAAATAAGTGTTCCCAATAAAAAAAATGCACACGGTTTTAGAAATGTGTAATTATTACACTTTTTAATTAAATAAATGACAATTTTACCCTATAATAAAGAGGAAGTATTGAGTTTATCCATTTCATAATTAAGGGTAGGATTGGAAAGTAAACACTTATTTTTGAAAGTGGACACTTATTTTGAGACAAACTAAAATAGAAATGTTGACACTTATTTTGAGACACTTGACAGATAGTCAAAGATTATACTCGAACTATGTGTTAAGTCAAGCGTTGCAATTTTCATGGAACAGTAAGAAGTTTGAGGATACCAATTTAGGGATAGAAGAGTACCAGAAAGAAGATACATGGACAAAGGAACACTGGTTGCTGATCCTGTTCCATCAACTTCCCATGTTGCTGCAGCCTTTAAATCTGAAAAAGAATATATTCACTTATGAATATTCATCTTAGACCCCGTTTCTCAATTTTTAGATCCACCATATTCCCTCAATATAATAAAAAATTAGAAGATATATATATATATATATACACACACACACACATCTATATATAGGGTCAGGTTCAGGGGAAAACAACAAAAAATTGAGGAACACTCTATTGTATGGTATGCACCTGTGCATAAAAGTAATTCATCCGGTATGCACATGTGCATAAAATGCACACTTGCATACAAACAAGAAATATTTTCAATTGCTTTTATGCACATGGGCATTACCGTCCAGATGAACGATTATTAGGGAGTTCCTAAGTCTCCCTTTTTTTTGTGGTTTTCCCAAGAACCTGAGTGTGTGTGTGTATTTGCATGGATACTATAAGGTCCTAAAAACTTGCCTAACTTCATTTTCTTTTACTCAAATTGTAGATAAAAATCCTTTATTGATGTCTTGTTAAATTTTATGGAGCCTCTCAAGCTAGGTCTACGTACATCCTACCCCCGAAACCCTACTATTGTGTGGGATATACTAGGCTCGTTTGGTGATTATATATTCGAATAGAAGTGCGTAAGAAGAAGAAATTCCAATGGCAAATAAAATGGAGTACCATGGTTGCAAAAATCAATGCCGGGGACAAGACCCTCAACCCAAACGGTCTCTCCTTGTATGGAAGAAGAATCGACGCCAACAACTTGACTTTCAACCTCATGTTCTGAAAAATGGAGAAAGGAGTGCAATATATTGGAATGAAGTAGAACATATTATTTCAATGCAAAGCATAAGCCGGAAAATAATCCGACTTTTTTCTTGTTATCAAAGTCATAAATTTTGAAGGAAATAAAAAAGAAAACCTCACTTTTGCCATCATCACCATTACCCAACTTGGAATTGGATGCATGATTCTGTTGCTCATCTTGAACTTGGGGAAATACAGAAGAGCGAGGAAGTGGTATACTCAAAGCACGGGTCCAAAATATTGAATTAGCCCTACAAAAATCATTCGTGTTGAATTAAGATCATACTCCCTTCGTCCCAAAAATAAATGTCCACAATGAAGAAGGCACACAGTTTTAGAAATGTGTAATTATTACACTTTTTAATCAACCAAATGACAATTTTACTCTTAATAATAGAGGAAGTAATGAATTTCTCCATCTCATAATCAAGGTCAGAATCGGTAAAGTAGGTGCTTACCTTTGAAAATGGACACTTTTTTTGAGACAAACTAAAATAATGAATGGACACTTTTTTTTAGACAAACTAAAATAGAAATGTAGACACTTATTTTGGAACGAAGGGGGTAGCTTATAGAGAAAGATGCATACCAAAGGAAGTTACTGAAACAAACTTCACTGCAAAACAGAAAAACTGACAATTGCTATCAGTAAATGAATAAGATCACAGTTAAGTATTCATAAGATTAGAGAAGAGAAGCATGTTTATATAAAGCAAATATTATTGAAGGATCAAAGTCAGATATACCTTTCTAAGTCACCATCAAGAATCAAAAGCTTCTTCACCAACCTTTTCACTTTGGCATCGTACAAGGACTGCAAATTCTTCTTCTGTAACATAAACCCGTTGACGTCACATAAGCTGTGTAGTAAATTGACAAATTTTAAGTAACCAAAAAGTATCAAAGATACCTGCTTTAAAAGAACTTAAAGAACAAAGATGATTATACCCAACAACTTAAAATTTTAGAATAATAGTGGGAGTGGTGCAGGTTCAAATGAGAAATGTACATATTTTGAGAGCTTAGGAACCAACAACTCATGCTTTATTCATGATGAATGCCCTGATAGATATTCATCATGAAAACTATTCATTATGAAGATACATGATGTTAATGATTATTCAAGGTTATTCATCATGAATAATACATGCAATAGTTGGTTCGTAGGTTCTCAAAATATTTATGATTCTTATTTTATAACATTATTACAAGCAAATTATATGAAATCCTGTGAAATACCAACTAACCCCACGGGATTTCTAAATCCAATGTTTGTGGGATTTCAATTCCGGACATTGCTTTAGACCAAACGCAGGATTGGAATGGAATCCAATTCCAAATCCTGGAAACCAGATGGGGCTGTAAGGGTTTTCAGGAAAGACCATCTTTAGATGAACATTCCTGTTCTAACTATATCCTAACAAACGTTTATGTTTCGGAAAAGAAAATGTTATTATCCAAATCCATATTAAATTGATTTTGTCTCTGGTTGATCTTGAATCATTGAAAATTATAGAAAGGCTGAACCTTTTTTCTTATTTATTTCTCGGGCTTACTACACATTATTCATACTAAATACAAAGAGAGTAAAACCACACCTGCAATTCCGTTGCCTTAAACAACGTGGTTCCTCTTAGCTCCAAAAGCTCATCGTTAGAGAACCAAAGTGGATTTCCAAAAGTAGTTGGAAGTACATCAAGGTACCTACCAATTCCATTTTCACTTCAATATATCAAAAAACAAAAAAAAGAAGAAATGAAATAAAATAAAATAGC
The DNA here is from genome assembly GCF_001531365.2 of Cynara cardunculus var. scolymus. Classification (NCBI taxonomy): domain Eukaryota; kingdom Viridiplantae; phylum Streptophyta; class Magnoliopsida; order Asterales; family Asteraceae; genus Cynara; species Cynara cardunculus. The sequence continues at coordinate 12,095,518 of NC_037541.1, forward strand.
ATAAATCGAAGTTTATATATGTACGGTTTCCATGAAGAATTCTTCCTCAAAGACTCCAAAGTAAGAAACAAAATTATCAAGAATCTGTCATCCACTTCCCCTTCCTCAAACATCGCTGAGCAAACAGGTCCAAGTATAGGATCTTGCAAAACCCTCATCGGAGTTATAGCCAAATTAAGAGGAACCACCAATAAAACCCCTGAAAATAATTTCCATATGATGAACTATTAATAAGAATCCTTCTACCTCACCACCCACACCCTTGAAAAAGAAGAGCTCGTATAAAAATTACACAAATCCAAGTGAGAAAACTGCACACAATTGAGCAGAGAGAAACATTTTGAAAGCTCGTCTAATACTAACATTTGTATCTTTCAAAGTTAGTCTACCTAGTTGTAAAATGACACTTTGGTATAACCAACTAACCAGTAAATCCCACCTGGGTATGGAATGCATAATATCAGCCACTCTGGCCCCAACAAACAAGTCTTTTTTGTTTTACTTTATAGATTCAAACCTAGTACTTTCCAATTTCAAATTGGACATTGGTTACTTCTTGATTTCCAACTTCCAAGACATCTCTATTCTATTAATTTATAAAACCAAACCAGACCGGACCAAACAGACCCAGTAAGTCCACTTGAAAGTAGGGTCTTGGAGGGTTGAGATGTATGCAGACTTAACCTCTACCACAAAAAGTAAAGTGGTTGTTTCGGTGAAGATCCTTGGCTTGTGTAAGAGTATGAGCAAACAGGTAGGACTGTAGCAGGAATAAAGACTAGCATATGGTGAATGTAGCAGGAGAGAAATAAGTAAACAAAAAAAGTACCCAATTATGTACAATGGGCACATACAAAAAGTAAGGTAAGCGATGAAGAAGTAAGACAAAAACACATCCCGAACCTAAACTTCAACCCTCTACCCCTTCCCAACTTACCCATCTTCCTTTTGCACAACTAGAATAGTTATCGGACCCTGAACCAAGTATGGGACCTTAAACCTCTATCTCCAAGTACTATCAGAGATCAAGTCCTCGGAAATATCTAAGAACGCCATGTCAAACCTTAATTTCTCATCTCACGTCCTCCTCGGCCTTCCCCTCCTCACCCCCTCTGTTGTCCCCCTTTCTACTCTCCTCATTGGTGCCGTCATCGATCTCCTACGAACGTGTTCAAACCAACACAATCTTCCCTCTCTCACTTTAACCAGTATTGGGGCAAATCCCAACTCTGCCAGAAAAACCTCATTCAGAATTTTGTGTGACATGGTCCGAACCTATTACTTATAGGTGAATGTGTTTATGAGAGCTTTCTACTCACATAAGCGATTCTTGTCAACTGTGAAACTGAAAAACAAATTACCAACTCCAAAAGTCGAATGTGGACATTATGGAACAAAGGCAGAATATATGCTAAAATTGCTTCGTTTTAGAAGGAGATATCGGTCTAGATAACAATTTTGATAGAAATCAAAAGGTAATGATTCAAAATGTTATTGACACCATCAACGTGTACCTCCTATTGGACCAGGAATGCTCGATTTTTTACTAAACCATAATAATCAAAAGGTTTTGACAATTAAAAAAAATGGTAGAATCAATAGATTCCAACATTTTTGGAAGATCACCTTGCTAGGATCAATAATTACACACACAATAACTACTGCGGGAATGACAAATTAAACATGATTGGCTCTCTACCCCTTGGGGTATAGAAAGATCTGCCTACATCCGATCCCTCCTAGACCCTACTTTCAAGTGTGATATACCAGCTACATTTGGTTTGCTTACAGATCAAACATGATTCAACAATTTCTGCGTTCTCATAAGAATCCTTATGACACTTATCGATAAAGAAAACAAGTGATCGACTTTCTCAACAACTTTTTTCCAAGATCACTCATCCTCACAAAAGGGTATTCTTCTTTTTTCACAATTTCACAAGGATGATTGTTTTTTGTAGTGAAAACCCAACTCAATCAACCCAATAAAAAACTTGTTACAGGCATGAATACTCTTGTTTCTATAACATATTGCAATCTCATAACCCATTTTCAACTTCATTTCAAACATCCATACCCTAATTTCTCTAACAAAACAAACACATTTAACTTGTTTAAATTGCAATAGTTCTTTCCAGTCTCCTCACATAAATTCAGTATGAACATAACTTACAATTTAATGAATAGAAATCGAAATTATTACCATCAGTGGCACCATCAGATGAAAATAAACCAAACCCTTTGTTCGAATCGCTGTAATTGATGTTACAACCGCGAAGTTCCCCTCCATTCAACTGAAGAAATTTGAATAAAAGTATCAAATAAGCAAAAATTATTATATAAAAATATGTTAATAAATCAATAAAATATGATATTTAGAGTGTTGATTGGGGTTTACCTTTAACCATTCAAGAAAATGTTGGAGCTTGAGTTCTTCAGAGCTTCCCATGGCTGCGAATTATACTCATTTTTCTTCTCGTGGGGTTTGGCTTTTTCAGTTTCTTTTTTCCATTCGTAAATGAAGCCCTTGTACTTTTCTTTAATGACACTATCAGTCCTTGCTTTTTTGGACACCAACCATACCATCATTGTTCTCGAATTTTGGAAAAATAAAAATAACTGAAATGGATGGAAAAGAAAGAAAAAGACATACAAAACTTAAAATCTTCGTAAAAGAATAAATTACATGAAAAAGTAACGTACTTTAACTTGATTTATATTTTAGGTAACATACTTTCATAACTTCCATTTTGATATCTAAGATGTAAAATTTGAAACATTTAAGTATCCGGGTAATCGGTTACACGAATTCAAACATGGAGTTTGGATAAGTTGTACTTATGCACAATCTATTTGTAATTTTGAATTTTAAGTAATATGCATCAATAAACAGTACTTTATGCATAAAAAATGGGTTTTTAATATTTTTTTTTATCAAATGCTTTATAATATAATATTAATAAATACATGTTTATTTATTTCTAGAAAATATCATTACTTTAATTATGTATTTATTTTATAATATGTGTATATTAATATACTTTGATTATATATAAAGACCTTTGTTTTGATAACGAGATCTTTGAGAACTAGTACATCATGTGATGATTTATATATATAGATATATATATATATATCTATACTATCTTATAATGCATTTGGTTAAAACTCTTAATCTCTTAAAAACAACTTTTATTGCTTTAGGTACAACCTACTAAAGCATATCTATCCTAAACCCCCGTTTCTAAACCCAATCCCATTTTATCGCCCCTAATTCCCAATCCCATTTTTATCTATCGCAACCCTAATCCCAATCCCATTTTATCGCCCTAACCCAATCGATGAAATCGTTTAATTCTCAATCCCATTTCAAGCACGCTCATCGCTTCCTTCCCAAAGCGGCTCAAAGATGTCGATTGAATTCAAGACCATATATCAATGCGGTTAGGGTTCTTTTCGCTTCTTAATGCGATCCATCATTCCCGATTCCATGTTGTTAGGTTTTTTCCATTCGATCCATCACACTTAATTTCATACGGTTTGTTCGAGTTCTATTTTTATTTATTGTTCTTATATTTATTTATGTTTGAGGTTCTCAATGTTGACATATATATGCAATGATTTAGGGTTTTACCTGTTCGGATATACGTTTATGATATGAGTTTGTTTATGTTCTACMGTATGATTTGATTTTGCTCTTTTTGCAGTTTTCTGACCTGGTTAGGTTCCTTTTTCTTCTATATGTGTCATGATGCAGGTGATTCAAGGAGGAGGGTAAAAAGGTTGGAAAGATTCTGTAAGTTATTCAGTTATATCAATTTCTAGCTTAGAATGTGTTGAAGATTTTTGTTAATCTTTATAGCAAATTATACATGATATTTGTTTGCTGAGTTTATACACGATATTTGTTTCTCTGGAGTAATTATTGTGTAAATAAATGTCATTTAGGTTCTTGATGCTGATTCGAAGTGCATTGAGAATGTCATAAGATGTGGAGGGTTAGCCCCAACAAAGGCTTCTTGTATAAAGAATATGTTGAGTTGTCTGTTTGAGAAGAGAGGGGAGTTATGCTTGGAGTACCTGCGGGACTTGTCAGTTGATGAAATAAAGATGGAACTCTCTCGATTCAAGGGGATTGGGCCTAAAACGGTATCTTCAGATTTTAATGCTATTATTCAAAAATCATTATGTAGATCGCAGGAAGCTCAACTTTAGGACCTCATAACATTCTAAACTTTAACAACACTCTGTAGAGGTAGCTAGAATATTGCTAAAATAACAACTATAATGCCTTATGTTATCTTAGGTTCATTTTATCATCCTAATGAATTAAAATTTCCAACTTAATGAGGATTGAAATCATGAGAATAAGAAATTTAGTTTCGATATGGACCTTCGTCGTGAGGCAGCTGCTTAGTAGTTTGCATAATTGATTTTTATATAGAAATTATTATCGAGTGTGGTTAGCGGTCTAATTGAAGTGGCTGAGAAAGTCGCTCATCATGTGACCAGATCATAATCCCCAATTGGTCAAGAAGTTTTATAATTTTAAATGAATTGCAGGTGGCATGTGTATTGATGTTTAATCTTCAGCAAGATGATTTCCCAATAGATACACATGTAAGTTGACTCAACTATTTCAAAGAAGCATGGCAATTGGGTTTTTAGCTAACTTTGGGACATCTCTACAGATTTTTCAGATTGCAAAGGCAATTGGTTGGGTGCCCATAGAGGCAAACACTAAGAGGACATATCTTCATCTCACCACAAGGATACCAAATTTTGAGAAGATGTAATGAAGTAAGATCTCTCCGCATTTGATTTTCAGATTTTCATCCGTCTGCTTGTATGTCCATTAAACATGTTATATCGTCCAACTCGCTATTGCTTCCTTAGAGTCATACGCAACATAGTCCGCTCTCCTTCATATGCATGAGAGCTCATTTTATTATAGAGGTTTAGCTAAAAGTAACTACTGCAATTTAATTAARAGTAAATGAATATATGGCTACATTTGAGTTCATGACTGTTGAGCAATACAAGGCTAGAAATATAGCCCATCCAGTGAATTTCTCTTGCTTTTTAAACAAACTTACTCAGACCCCCCCCCTCCCAGCATTTCTTTACATCTTTTGGGGACTCCCCCAACACAAATCAGTTGGAAAAAAGAAYAAATTGAATTAAATCCAACTCTGCATGTACAATATTAGCCTATGTTGCAAGCACATGGTACAAATTTCACCCTGCTGTGTGCATTACAACAGGCATATATGGGTTAAATAATATGGTTACAAACCAGAACTTACATGCTTGCTGTTGGATGATTAGTTGAACTTTTTTAAGTCTGTAGATACTGTTCACGATCTGATTAATCTACGRATCACGTTTATTTTGACCTGTTCAAGTCATTTCAGTATTTTGATGATGCTAATTAACTAAGTTGAAGTGGATCAAATATGAGAAAATTTTGAACTTCTTTCAAGTTCTTTTCAAGAGGATTGGTGGCATGTTGACAGGTTAGAGTTGTGATGTAGAGTGCACGCCTTAAGCTTCTAGCATCATTCCTGCATTAATGGGTGAAGAGAGTGTTGCTTTAGGTAGATGACAATCTAAAGAACACCAAGGTATTAGTTGCCTTAAGCTGCTAGCACCATTCCTTTACATTAATGGTGAAAGGAGTGTTGTTTTAGGTAGATGAAATCTAAAGAAGAAGACCAAGGTAGTAGTTATGGTTTGGTTTCTGCCATGAATAAAATATTTCGTTTACTGTTTTGCTCACTTCTGGACTGCTATGCTTTTGATATTGGTTATAATTGAACATAGTATAAAGGCGTCGGCATCTGTTTGATTAGGGATGGTGATTTGCCCCGACCCGGTGGGGAACCCGGTTCACCCGACCCGAACGGGGACGGGGATTCCCCGCTAAAACGGGTCCCGGGGCCAGGGATCCCCGGTAGACTCAAACCGGGGACGGGGAATGTTACTCAAAACGGGGCCGGGGTCGGGGCCGGGGATCCCCGGTATAATCAAACTAAAGCATACTTTTTACCGGGTTTTGACCGGGGATTGCTAGAATTTGACCGGGGACGAGATGATAATCCCCATACCCGCCGGGGACCGGGGCCGGGGCCGGGGGACGGTATTACAAACCGGGGCCGGGGATTACAAAACCCGCCCCATCCCCGCCCCGTTGCCATGCCTATGTTTGATTACACATGTGCAGTATTACTTCAAGCTCTGTCGATGTATATACCATCATATACATATTTTTATATATACCGCCAAACCCTAAACTTCCGAATATAACAATGAAAACGACGATAGAGGTTGTCTTTAAGAGTTTTAAGAGTTTTAGCCACAAATGCTTTATAAGATAGTCTATATTTTTACAACATGTATTGTTATATAATTTACTTATTCTAAATATATTTTTTCCGGTACAGTAAAATCTGGATCATGATTATGTTTTTGCTTTATATGGTTAGTAAGAAGGAATTTTGTATAAGGATATTTGGATCTTCAACATTATAATAATAGTCTATTGTTTTGGAAAGGTATTTTATTTTTATTTTGGGATAATTTTCACTTGTAATTCTTTGTTTTGTCTTTTATTTTGTTGGTTTGTTTGTCTTAATTTATGAGCTCATCATGTTTTGGATACGATTGTAGTGTGAAGTGTTAGTTGAAATGTTAGATGCTATAGTGTATTATCCTTACACGGCTTGACATATTATTCTTGATTGAATATTATTGTGCTTTTAATTTATAGGACAACAAAATGCAAGGATTTAGAATTGTTTGTTTTGTTTGCAATGCTTAAGGATTTAGTTCTAAGATCTAATTTATCTGATGAAATATCAATTTGCAGGTGATTGTTTGTTGCATGCGACATTTGCAGGTCTAACCTTTAATCTACAATAGTTCTCTTTTGAACCTGATAAGGTACAAAGCCTTCTGCATTTCTGACTTTTGGTAAGGTACCAAGTTTTTTCCAAGTTTTTTTTTTCCAAGTTGCTTTCTCTAACTTCCTTTATGATCATTTTGTGGATTTTAGTTTGATGCTTCTAGCTTGATAAACTTATGTATTTACATGGCTCCATAAATCTGTTCTTGTTAAGTTAAAATTTTAATAGTATATGTTTGTGCTAAGTTGCATAGCTTAATAAATCGCTTGATTTACTGCCCAGTTGGTATATTTCTGAACTTCATGTTAGACTTGTTTCCCGTGCTATTGCTTTATCAACAAGGGTTTGTAATTGACTAAAAAGTGCTTCACCTTAATTTATTTTTATTTGTTTACTAGCTGGTGGTAAATTTGGCTCCATAGCTCCATAAATCTGCTCTTGTTGGAGATTGATTGTTTCACCAGCTTAATCATTTAAATGAGGTGGTGATTGAACATGCACGACATAAAGCTCTCTGCAGATTACYTCTTTTTAWAGCAGATTRGGCCTTACRGATCATGATGTTATTTTGTTTTTKCTTTATAAAGATTGTTTTTGTTCTTTTAATTTTAGCTCTTTTTGCTAACTTGGAACTATCACAGGGCATATTGAAATTAACAGATGGGAGAAATTCTCACATACCATATAGGGAGTCAAAATTGATTAGGCTTCTTCAATCTTCCTTAAGTAGTCATGGAAGAGTATCCGTAAGTCTTATATCTGAGTTTAAGGTTATTAAAGAAACATGTTTCGTAGTTGCTTAATAAAAGCAGCTCTTGGTTGTATGGGACCATTATACTATTTGCTTATGGATGCCTATTTGTTGTTTCCTTCTCTTTCAGCTAAATTGCACTATTACTCTCTCATTTTTTTGCCATATACTAACATTTTTTTCGTGCAGGTAATTAAATTTGGTTTTGATATGGTCTTTAATGCTGGTAATTTGGAGTTTGGTGGAAACCTTGGGTTTATTCATTTCTTTTGGAGATGTCTCTTGTAGGAGTCATTTTGGTCGGTTTCTCCTTCTGTTTAATTTCAATGGTTGGGATGGAATATATACATGGTGCACAAAACATTCATACAGCCCACCCTATTTTTTTGGTAGGCATGTTTTGATGCAAAAACATCCCTTTTTTATATTTTCTATCTACTTGTTGGTTGTTATGATTAGAAGTTGGCCCTATGTACATTTTACAGGTTTATGTTTCTTGTTTATAACTTGATTGCTGGTTGATTTATGTTTTGATTTTTTTGATTGTTTATAATTCATGATATGAACTATGTAAGTTTTTTATTGCTGTATTTCATCATGATAATTGAGTGTTCATTTGATTTTTATTCATAAAGCTATATAAGTTCATCCTTGATGCGTTTGAGTACTAAACTGAGATTAAATTGATCAACTTGTGACTGGCAGGGGATTTTGTTTCTCAAGTAAATTGTGATGAGAAGGATATTGAAATCTGATGAGCTATATGGATGGAGTTGTACATGATAAGCGGATTCAAGATGGGGGTAGAGAGGTAAGGGTACAAAAGCATAACACATCTTCAAGTAGTTGTTCTCTAAAAACAACAAATCATTGTGTCAAACTGCCGGTTGAAGCTGCAGTCTCAAGTTGATAAATACTGCTTAGATGTTTCTTGTAATTTACTCTCTGATTATTTAATGGTCAATTTGATACACAAGATAAGATGGATATGTGCTATCAATGTCTATGTATGATATAATAACAATATTGCTTTATTTCAATGGTAATTTGTAGACATTTTTGGCGTCCACTAAAGCCAGTTTTGTCAATTATATCATTACTCCGATTGTTAAGGCCTATGCTATGCTTCTAGCCTTTTTTTTAATACGATTTTGATCAAGTATTTTTTACACAGGGTATATGTACAGCTGCAATAAGGGAAGTGAAAGATGAGGTTGGAGTAGGTTCTTCTGAATTTTGTCTTCATATTAAGTAAAATTATAGAATTTACAGTGGACCCATTTTTGCCATCGGGTGTGTAGCTCAGTTGGTAAAGGAGCACGATGACATTGCCCAAATACATAACAGATTCAGTGGTAAAAGTCTTTGTGGTTCTTGCATGTAAAATCATCTTTTTATGGTTGGGATATATTTATATTACCTTTTTCCACCTATATTCCAGTGGATGCCAATTGAAGAATATGTCAATCTGCACTTTGTAAAGAAGAATGAATCCTTTGATCGCATTGCTAAGATATGCATGGGAAAGAAAGATAACAAATATGTTGGGTTCACTGCCTTGCCTACATCAAACTGCTACATCCGCCAAGAAGAGCTATTTGTATTCCAATTATCAAGGACATTTGTCTGATTCTTAAATTCAATATGTATTTTATGTTTTGCTAAAGTAAGTTTGAGTGTCGAAACCGTTAAACATCTATCGGGTAAGCATTTGGGAAAATGACCTTAAGTTAAGTCCCACATTAGGTGTGTGTAGCTTTTATATTGCAGGGGGTTTATGAATTTATGTGTACATCTTATATCACTTGGATCCTGATTTTGAGTGAGATACATCGAGTATTTTTGAGGTGTCAATTTCTCTATTCATAATAAAATTTGACATCCCGCCGCATTGCGTGGGCACACAACTAGTATATATATATATATATATATATATATATATCTATTTCATTCATAGTTAGAACTTAATGTAGTGATATACAAATATTTATTTCAAATGTACTCGATTCACAATATGAATTTTTTTAGCGTGTTTGTGGAAGAAGAAAAAAACGTAAAAAAATTACATTGTGAACCTAATACATACGAAACAAACATATTGTAGACAAATATATGTTAATCAATACATTAACTAAACAAGACATAACTGAACAGGCCAAGAGGGCATCACATAATAGGACTGGATGAGACTGGACTGTACATGACAAATGTCTGCCTCGTATTTGGTACGACTTAGACTGCAAAGGACAGAACAAGACAAGTTGTCCGTAAATGTTATTTAATAATCTTACATATCATATAATAATTGTAAAGGACACATGTAAAGTAAATATTTAAATAATTTAATTTATAAATATTTTTACACAATGTAGTCGATTGTGGTGGCGGAGTTGGACGTGGCAGGGAGTGGTATGGTAGCCAATGATGGTGGTGGGGTTGGACGTGGTGGTGGGGTTGGACGTGGCGGTGGCCAACGGTGCTAGTGGTGATTGGTGGCCGAAGGTGGCGGTGGGCAGCGGTAGCCGATGGCTGGTGCTGGTGGTTATGTTGGAGATGGAGGTGGAGGTGCCTCGTGGTGGTAGTAATGGTGGCAATGGACGATGATGGTTGGTGGGCAACGACGGTTGTAGTGGTGGTGGTCGATGGAAGAGGAGGTAGAGGTGGCCGACAGTGACTACCAATGGCCGCTGGTGGTGGTTGCGGTTGCTACTAACGGTGGTGACCATTAAAACAATTATCATATTAATGGTATATATTGAATGAGGTTAGATTAGTAATATTTTAGTTTCTGTCATATTATTGTCCCATTTTGTTTCACCTACCTTTTTTTTGTCTCATACTGTTCCACCTTGTCCCAATTCCATGTTGCACCACAATGAGTTTTGTTCCTTCTTGTCTTGTCTCGTCCTATATACCAAATGCAGTTCAAATAATATATTTAAATAATAATAATAAAATCATATGAAAGAAATCTTTAAGGTGAAATTATAATATAAATCTTTACAATAATATAAAGTATTTGACAAAAACTATTAAAAACCATTTTTATGCACTATGTACTGTTTATCGATTCATATTATATAAAATTCAAGATTACAAGTAAATTGTGCGTAAATACAATTAATTAAAGGTCCATGTTTGAATTCGTGTAACTAATTACAGATAAACATAATCAAATAGAGGATAAAACATCCCATTTTAAATATAAAAAAAATTAAAATATAGTCAGGATAATCATTGAGTTCTACAAAATACTTAATTATTATATTTATAAAAATTATATTATTAAACCAAAAATTAAAAATACATAAAAAAAATTACACAAAAAGATAAGAAATTTTAAATTGTTAATTTGATACTAATATCAATATATATATATATATATATATATATATTTCAAATTTTCATGATATCTTCATATTTATATTTATTTAAGAATAAAAATATTATCATTTTTTAAGAACACATGAAATCATATTATAACATCGACTAAAAAACATTAAAATTAGGGGTGTTCCAAAAAACCATTGGACCGCTCAAACCGGCCGAACCAAGTCAAACCGGACTGATTTTGGCGGTTTGAGCGATCTGCTCTGGTTTGAAAAATAGCAAAACCGGGCGGTCCGGTCTGGTTTACGGTCTGGAACTTTTTTTAGGAGGTTTGGACCAAACTGGCCTCCAAACATATTTATTTATTTATTATTTTAGTATTACCAATCTCAAGTTTTTTTAACTTATAGGCTATGATCCAAATATACCCCTAAGCCCAACATAAAACCTAACATCTAACATAATCAAATTCAAATGAATCGCCGCCTAAAAATCCCTAAACCGATCAAAATAATTACACATTTGACATTGACGGTCTCCAAATTTTGAAATCCCTCAAAAACTCTACAAATCTATCGATCTTTCCTAATTCATGGTTTGATCTCGGCGCACATCATCAAGACATGAACCAAGTGATTCAACCAACTAAGATTTGTCTTCTATTTTGTTTAGTCAAGAATTGAAGGTTGTGAAGTCGCGAATTTTGTTATTCAATACTCATAGATGAATTGTAACTTTATTAATTTGTTTATTTTTTAATCTGTATTATATATTTATTTGTTTGGACTTTGAATTGTTTGGATTTTGCACTCAAAAGTTGTTTAATCAGGCCCGTTCCTGACAGTTTTTAGGCCCCGGGCGATTTGTAAAAAAGGGCTCTCGATAAGTACGATAAATTTTCAATATATTGTTTTTATCATCAGAAATAATATTTAATTCATATAAAACCGTTTTTCCGAGTATTCCAGGATGCAAAATCAATCATTACTCATTTGTAAATTAATATTATCTACTAGAACATTTTTATGTAGTATCAGTAATTTGTTTCATCATCAAAAACATTCTATAATATACTTTTGGTACATAGAATGACATCATTTGAGGTCACAAAGTCAATTATTCTGATTTCCGAGTGACACTATGTAAATCAATGTAAATAGATTGGTTTTCCATGTCATCTCATGTTAATGTTTTTTAACATCATTTTAAACTTTTATATTATGTTTTCGAATTTGGAAAGGAAAGAAAAGAATGAGAAAGGAAAAGAAAAATAAAAGAAAGGAGGATTTTTTTTTTTTAATAGAGAAGAAAGCGGGAAAAAAATAATGAAATAAAAATAAATTTTTATACAAGTTTTTTCCTTTCCCTAAAAAAATCTCGAGAACAGAATATTTTTCTTCTTCTATTACTTTCCTCACTTTCCTACGTAAAAGAAGATTCAAGAACATATGGTTAGGGTTAAAATAAACTTTTCTGTAATCATCGATTGTATAAATTAAAAAACTCATGTTGGTGATAGTTTAAGATTTTATTATTCTTTTAGAGATAGAATAGTACATATGATTTATACACTCAATATTAGATAATAAAAAAACAACTATGAAAAACCATTATAGTTTTATTATTCTAAATATAGATATAAGTTGTACCATCTTATATGGTTGGTAATTCTTCCAAAAGATGGAGGTTTTTATTAACTAATAACAAGAAAATCTATCATATTCTAATATAAAAGTAGAATTCACGCGAGAATGGAACAATCAAAATAGTCACCGGGAGATAAATTATAGAGAATATATCAAAGTTTTTGAAGCAAGTAGTTTTAGACGTCGGTTTTAGATAAAAAAAAAAAACTTAGAAAATCATTAATTAATATTATATAATGAACGACAAATTAACCTTTTTATGTATTTTTTTCCTCCAATATATTTAATTCATACATGTTTGGGTTTTTAATAGTTGATGAAATATCCAAATATTTTCTTGTCATATTAGATACTACTTTTTTATGTGTCTTCTATTACTAATTTCTTTGAACTACTATTATATATATTAAAAAATTTGAACCCCTAATTTTTATGGGTCCTGAATGTACGCCCGGCCCGCCCTCCCCCAGGGACGACCCTGTGTTTAATTATTACATTTATTTGTTTAGATATTTTGTTTTGTTAAATGAATATTTAATCTAAAATTCTGAATTATATATGTTTTTTAAGTCTAATATTTAAAGTCCATTAAAGGTCCAAACCGTCTAAACCGGTCAGATCTGACCATCTTTTCGTGGTCTGGTTTGACCGGTCTGGTCACTTGATGTCAAACTGTTTGGTTTGAAAATTTTATAAACCGTTATTATGATTTGGTTTGTAGTTTGAAAGGTTAAACCGACCAAACCAGACCTCAAACACGCCTGATTAAAATTGAGATGTATTTTCCTCTCTTGACTTCCCGTCCGAGTCCAAACTTAGCTTCCAAGCAAAAGATGGTGGACCAGTGCCTCTATAAAGGAAACCCCAAATCACAATTCATATTCACACCTTCAATCCCTCATCCATCCCTCAAGATTCTAACCCTAATCGTAAATTTCACATCTTGATCGCGTTGATTTTGATTACTCCGATCCCTCGAAGGCTTCATTAGCTGTTTCAAGATACGTTCAATCAACAGGTTTGATAGCTTATCGCGGCTACGATCAATATATTTCTCGATCTTTGTTACCCTAGGACTTTTCCTGTTTTAAATATATACATGTATCTCGATCAAATTGTCGACCTTCTGTTCTTCATGGGACTGCGACAAATGATTGGATCTGATTCTCACGATTCAAGATGGTGGTCCAAATGTCCAATAGATTGAGGATTTTTCCGTTAGGGTTTTTGTTTATTTACGTGTTATGTGTTGATTCTTCTGATCTTTTAGGGTTGGGTATGGATTGGGTTTGATTCGTTATTAGATTATATTTGAAACTGTAACTTGAAAGCATCTATGGAGGCTTGTGATGAATGATCGGCTTTCTGGAACAAATGGGTTCTGTCATCGATGTTGTTTGGGACCCTAATGGATGCAATGATCAACAATTTTCTGACTTCGAATTCGAAACATCGTTCATGAGTCATGAGGGTTATGATCATGGGAAGGACTCTTGGATCGAGGTTAATTCGGTTACTGTTGTGGTTATCTTCTCGAAGAGAAGGAATCTGTTCGATAAGAGAACTAATCATCAGTGTCTATTTTATTTAGTATGTCAAAGAAAGCGGATAAAAGATTCTCCGTGAAGACAGATGTATCTCTTTTCAAGAGGCTTGGAAAAGGAAATCAAGAAAATATTGCAAGAAATCATCAAGTGCAAACTGCAGTCTGCAAATATTGGTTGGAAGGAAGATGCACCAGAAATCCATGCAAATTTTTGCACTCACAACCAGCTAAAACTTCATCCAAACAATCAAAGTATACTTGGAAGAATCCCGTTTCTTTTAAATCTGAGAATTCACCGCCCATTGAGAATGCTCAACGAACCATTTTGAAGAACAAACTGGACTGTTGCCAAAATCAGAGTAAAAGTACCCTGAAGACCCAACAAAAGTTGACCGAAGTAAATGTTGGTCAAAGTAAAAGCATCCCAAAGATCCAGCAGAAGAAGCATAAGTTGTGTAATTACTGGGTGACTGAGAGCTGCAAAAAGGGCGATAAGTGTGAAAACTTGCATTCATGGTTCAGTGGTAATGGGCTCTCAATGGTGTCTCGGTTGGAAGGGCATACTAAGGTAAATGCATGCCAAGTTTTGTCATTTTTCTTCGTTCCGTTCTAGATTATGAACTTGTTTATTTATCAAAGTTTTTTATTCAGGCCGTAACTGGGATTGCGTTGCCATCTGGATCCAACAAGCTTTATTGTGGTAGCAAGGACAAATCTTTGCGAGTTTGGGATTGTAATAGTGGACAGGTTTGTTTGATTTGCTTAAATCGTTTAGCCTCGTGGAATTTCACAAAAGTAGTCATTGTAAGAGCCCACATCAGTTGGGGAGGGGAACAAAAGTTGTCTTTATTAGAGACTGTATCAGATGCGATTTATAAACCGTGAGTCGACGATATCTGGTACGGTTAGTACATCCCGCTCTACTTTTTGGAGTAGAGGTCAGGTTTGCATACATCCCACCCCCAAACCCCATATATGAGGGGGATATATTGTGTTAGTTTGGTTTAGCCTTGTGAAATATATTTTTCGTGCTCATATGACTGACTTATCATGATATTGGTACTATCTTTTTGTGTTGGTCATGAAAACTGTTGCTCTACTCTTTGGAGTAGGGGTCACATTTGCTTACATCCCACCACCAAACACCACCTCTGAGTGGGATTTACTGCGTTAGTTTGGTTTAGGCTTGTGATATTTTTGGTGCTCATATGATGACTTATCATGATGGTGATACTATCTTTTTTATGTTGGTCAGTGTGGGGCGGTTCTTGACTTTGATGACGAGTGTGCGACTTTGGTCAATGAAGGTCCGTGGATTTTTGTTGGGCTGCGAGATATGATTAAGGTAGATCCACATGCTGATGGATGATTTTGAAACGTATATCGTATTTTATTGCAAAGTATCTAGTAGCCGTTGGTGCCAAATCTTGTTAACTATATGGGTTTATACTTGTGATACTCTAGGCTTGGAACCTCAACACACAGCATGAACTCGTCATTCGAGGAAATGGTGGTCAAGTTAACGCAATTACTATGTTTGAAGACATTCTTTTTGCTGGAATGGAGGTAAACAAACGCCTAACCGTATTGATGTGATCGTTGTCTTCAGTTTGTTTTTTTTGTTAAGTCATCTCCTTTCTTCAAATTCTTCAAAGGAAAAACTCGAGAAACGTCTATGTACCCCCCACCTCCGAGTGGGATTTCAGTGCTTGTGTGGTTCGGTTGGTGTAGAAGTTGATATTAATATGTATTTGTTTTTTTTTTCTTGATGCAGGATGGTACTGTATTGTCTTGGAAATCTACTTCAGAAACCAGTTTCTCCGGAGAACCAACATCTTTGGTGGGTCACACCAAATCCGTACTTTCGCTTATTGTTGGAGCTAAAAGGCTCTTCTCGGGTTCTGCCGACCAAACTATACGAGTATGTTTTGCTTCAATCGTTATATTTTGATGATCTTTTCTTTAAAGATTCATGCATACTTGATTACACACAAACACAACTTCAATATGCCACAGTATGATATATATATATATATATATATATATATATATAGGGTTTATTTCAAATACAACCTATCGCATTTGTACAACCAATACAACCCAATAAATTGAAATATTTATGGAAATGATTAGAGTTCATTTATTATTATTTAAATATTTATGGAAGATGAATACGGTTCATTAATTATGATTAATACTTTATATTAGAAAATAATCAAAACCTCTATAAAATCACATATTAATCAAATGAAATGGACGGTTGAGATTAGGTTGTATTGGTTGCACAAATGACAAGGGTTGTATAATAACCAACCTCTCTATATATATATATATATATATATAGAGGATTTGGGTGTTCGCATCAAATTGAGATTTTACCGTTTTCAAATGGCCTTTTTATTTATTATTTAACGTAAATGAGTGAAGCTTGGGGTTTGTCGGGACCAATGCCACGAGCTTCTGGAATACAATTGGATCTTAGTAAAATTGCTATGCTTAGTGTGTGACTCGTTGATTTTTTCTCAAGTTGGGTTTTTGAGCCCTTTTTCTGATTGTGGTTCGACTTCTTTCACAGGTGTGGGATGCTGAATCTCTAGAGTGTGTGCATGTTTTAAATGGGCATACGGATGATGTAACAACGGTTCTATGTTGGGATCATTATTTGTTGTCGGGTTCCTTGGATAAAAAGATTAAGGTTTGGGCTGCAACCGGAAGTGGCAACATTGAGGAAGTTTACGAACATGATGTGGATGATGTAAGTAGTTAACGTCACATACATTTGTTTTTATGGGTCTAACCTTTTACCAGGGGTCCTCATGAAAACGGTTACTCTACTCTTTGGGGTAGGGGATTAGTCTACGTGTATTTGACCCTGTACCCCAGCCTCGGGATGGGTATACAGAGTTTGATAGTTATGTTTATGACCTTTCTCTCTCATCCCGTCAAATAAATGGTTTCTTTTGTCGATTGTTGCAGGGTGTTCTTGCTTTTTGTGGGATGCATGATGCAGAAGCGAAGCCGATCTTGCTATGTTCATGCAAAGACAATGGTGTCTGCTTATACGATCTGCCCTCGTAAGTCTTCTTGCCTATATATGTGTGTGTATATATATATATATATATATATATATATATATATATTATATGGGGGAGGGTTCATCACTGTAAATTTCATCAAAACATGTATATTGATGAATATATTCACTTGTAGTTGTATTCTATCAATGAGTATATTCATCAATGAATCTACACTGAAAAATTAGTTCATTGGTTTTTAAAGTATTTGCGATTCTCATTTGAACCGAATGAGAATCGGGCTCTCTCTCTCTCTCTCTCTCTATATATATATATATATACACACACACACACACCATCTGTCCTGAAGTTTGTGAGGTGGTTCTTGACTGTAACTGGAGTCGGTAATGAAATCTACGGTTTGTTTATAGGTTTGTTGGAAGGGGTCGAGTTTTATCGACGGTGGACATTCAAACAACCCAAATAGGTCATGGGGGTCTGTTCTTTACGGGTGATGCGGCAGGGTTGGTCTCGGTTTGGAAACTACATGGAGAACCCGAATGCAAATCCAGTTAAACGCAAACGAGAATACGTTTAGTCGATAAGTTAATTCGGTTAGTTTGAAGCAAAATTTGCATCATAGCTCGAAGGAGTAAATTGTAAATTGACACAAAGGTCTGAATGAATTCAATTTACATCTTTTGACAAAGTAGGGATCTGTTTCATATCATCTTTGATTGATCCAATAATCATGTTTGTAACTGGCAACCTTCGAACCAATCCAAACTGGATCGTTTTTGGCGGTTTGAGCGGTCTAGTCCGGTCTGGTTTGTTTGCACCTTTTTTGAGCGGTCTAGCAGTGGCGGATCTAGAAATTATTATGGTTGGGGGCACGTTTAGGAGGGTCGAAAAAATTTCGAAACCGAACAATTCGTCCGAACCAAAAAAGGTTTCGAGTTTCCATTTTCAGGATTAAACTGTTCGGTTAACCGAATAAAGATAATTGATGCGGTTGAAATAAGCTAGGCATTGACTCTACAAATGCATTGATGTGGTGGAGAGTGACTTCTAAGGCTTATGTTTTAATCTTTTAGTACTCTTCTAAGGCCTATAAAACTAACCCAACATTTGACATTATCATTTGATTTGCCTACAAAATTGCCTATAAAATTAACCCAACATAAAGCATTTACCAAGTCACCAATAAGCAAGCAACAAAATCAAAGAAGTAATCAAAATTAAAGACTAGAATTTGGAAATTAGAATTTTTACCCAAATTATTTGCTTCAATCCAGTGACTCCAAAATTACCTACAAAATTAACCAACAAAATTAACCTAAAGCATTTACCAATTACCACAAAATTAAGCAACAAAATTAACCTAAAATATCTAACCTAAAGCATTTACCAATTACCACAAAATTAAGCAACAAAATTAACCTAAAATACCTAACCTAAAGCATTTACCAATTACCACAAAATTAACCAACAAAATTAACCTAAAATACCTAACCTAAAGCATTTACCAATTATCAATTACCACAAAATTAATCTAAAATACTACACATTGAAGTTGGAAATTAGAATCTTTACCCAAGAGAATTAGAGAAAAGGCCAGACCAAGAAGGAAGACGGCAGCAGCCAGTGGCCCAGCAGCACTGCAGCAGACGGCAGCAGCACACGGTGTCCGGTCCGGTGACTCACACAGGCGGCACAGGCGCACAACAGTCAGCAGGTGAGGTCGCAGGCTCGCAGTCGCAGTGATGAAGTCATGAAGAAGAAGAGAAGAACTGAAGAAGTGAGGTCAGCTGGTTGCCTGGTCAGGTCGGCGGTCGCACCGTTGAAGACTCGCAGCGGCAGCCTCGCAGGCGTGTATGCGGTAGCCACCTTGCCGGTATGTCTTCACTCCCTTCACAATCACAGTTCACTCTCCGACTCTCGTTTCTTCCTGCACTGAAGAGGGGCCTCCTACCTCATCTTGTTGGGGGCCCAATTACACCTAATCTCAAAATACAAGTAAATTTTTTTTGGGCTTTCATATAACATTTTTGTTGGGGGGCCAGGACCCCTACGCCCTCTTACTGCATCCGCCCCTGCGGTCTAGTCCGGTCTGGTTTGTTTGCACCTTTTTTGAGCGATCTAGTCCGGTCTGGTTTGTTTGCACCTTTTTTGAGCGGTCTGGACCGAACAGACCGCCAAAAAAATACACGTATATTAATTATTAACTTTATGTTATAGGTTCAACTTTATGGTACGGTTAAAAAAATTTGTTTAATTGTTTTTCGATTTGCTCAATGATTTTTAATTATAAAGAGATATTTTTTATAGCTAGAATGGTACTCGTGCAATGCTGCGAGATAAATCTCGATTTTGATGTTCAATTTTTATTGTGTCTCTATTGATATAATACAATTTTATGTGGTTTTAAGAAAACGGTGATGTTTTTATTTTTAAATGAAATATAAATTTGAAGATAATATAAAAATTTGAAAAGAAAATAGATCGATATTAATATCAAATTAACTATTTAATATTTCTTGTTTTTTTATATAACTTTTTTAATTCAATTTTTTATTATAATTCAATTTAGAATTAATAACAAAGTGATTTATTTTTGATTTAATAATATAATTTTTTATAATATAATAATGAAAAATTCTGTTAAAACTCAATAATTATCTTAATTATATTTTAGATTTTCTATATTTAAAATGAATGTTTATCCTGTATTTGATTATGTTTATCTGCAGTTAGTTACATGAATTTAAAATAGAGTTTTAATAAGGTGTACTTACGCTAAATTACTTGTAATCTTGAATTTTAAGTAATATACATCAATAAACAGTATTTCATGTATAAAATAATTTCACAAGATGATGTTGTTTTGACATTTTTCAGACCACGTAAAGGTCGACCCAATTGTAACTTGACACCATCGACTGTAACCTTACATTCCGACAATTATTGTAGCATTTCATTATTATTGTAAACATACATTAAATATGAAAGAACCGCGAAAACTTATTGTAATTTACAATATTTTACCTTAACGTCAAAAATAAATGACGCATACTAAACTATATATTACGATCGTATGTTCGCTAAGATAAATCCGACCTATCTTTAACCGTTCGATATTCCTTCTCATCGATGTTGCGGATTCAAATCAAGTATTGATCGTCCAACACAACGTCAAGGGAGCGATCTAAAACTTTATCGCCTTTTTCTTTCTGAGTTCTAAATGTTAACGAGATCCGATGATAACTCATCTAACAAATGATCAAACACCATTGACGCGATCTCGATGCCAATTTCTTGTTTATCCTCTTTGAAATCTTTCAAGTTTATGATCTTTTCGATTTCTCGAACACACATTTCTCTCGTACCCTCTATTTCCCACTCCAAAGATTCATCGGATTCACCTCTAATCCAAGATTTTGCCACCCGCAAAACCCTTGATTCGAATTCACTATCGGTTTCTAATCCCTTTTTGGTAAATAATTCATCCCTAAAGAAGTCTAGTAACAAATAATCCATGTTTGAGTTGGATTCTTCGATTGAGGTTGTGGTTTTGACCTGATTCATTAGTTCGATCGCTTTTTCTTCGACTATGAACGATTCAACGTCATCTAATTCGATGTTTTTGTTCACTAAACTATGATCTTCAGCCACAATGAGATTCTCAAACTCTTGAATTTGTTGTTTGAGCATGAAATTTCGTCCTATTGAATAAGAAAATCGTTGATCAATATTGATTTCTAAGAAACAAAGAGTAAGAAATTATAGGAATTGGATGATGTATGAAGAACACGTACTGTCCATGTTCGCGAGGATTTGATGGAAGGAAGAGAAGGTTTCTTCATGTTCTTGTGCAAAATCAAGGACTGAAATTGGGCTAAATTGTTCCTCTTCTTCTTCGCGTACGATGTGATCCTGTATTACGATCCAGATATGATCATAAGCCCCAAATTTTATCAACAAAATTTCATCGGAATTATAGGTAATCACCGTGTTTTACCTTTGGATCTCTGGTGTTCTGGCGGATTCTATCGCCGCTGGCTACATTGATGTGGAAATTCTTCTTATCGGCGACCTCAATATCGCCGGAAAATCCACGGCACCATACCGGTGAATCACCGACTGTAAAATCACTATCGCACCAGCTACTCCTCGGCGTTCCGGCCGATGTTGTTGTGGTGGCGGTCGTGGTAGCAGTACATCGAGAAGGAGACTCAACCGTGAAATCCGACGGCCGAGGAACGTTATTCTCCTCCAGATCCGCCAAATCACGGAACGATTTCCACCGTAATATATCCTTCACCGTCACAGAAGTCGATCTCGCCATCGTAGCCTCCGGCAAACCTCCTGATGACCCGTTTTTGTTGCTCCGTGTAGATTTTGAGAAACGGCGGGAAATGCTACGGCGCAAAATGGAGGAGGATTTGACGGAGGATACGGCGGCGTGGATGAAGACGGAGATAGTGGATTTTCGTGGCCGAGGGAACGGTAGGTTTTGGTCTTGCAGAAAATCTTTGAGCCTGCGAGGTTGAATTACGCATTGTGACTCCATGAATGCAGCAGAAACGGAAGAATTCGCCATGCAAGATGAAGTTCGATCCAGAACTCTGTGTGTTTTCAGTGTGTATGGTTGTGAGGATGATGATTAGGGTTTGGATGAGGACGAAGGTGATGCCATATTGCCGTTGATGGGGAGATATATATCTTCATGTAGAAGAAGGCGATTAGAAACTTCTAATAAAACGACAAAATTAGATCAAAAAACACATATTCATTTAAATAATAAAAAAAATCACATTATTTTAATAAATCATATTATAATCACATAATTAGTTGTAATAAGATACCATGCATGAGATATTTTTTTTTTTTTCAGTGTGGGTGTTTGAGTCAGCTTTTTATGCACCGATTAATTCTGTGGACGACCACAAATGTCTTGAAGTCGTTGCTGGTGAACTTAGGGACATTTGACTAAACACCTACCTGATAAGAAGGTTTGGTTAAACGGGCCCTTACATGGTCATAAAGTTTGGCGGTGACTGAATTTGAACCCAGATAAATTGAGATTTATGCTACATTCCCTTGAGTCATAACCAGTGTGTCACAATCCAAGTAGTTTGCATGAGATGATTTTTGGATGTGTTTATGTGGTTTGAACTTGTTATAACCATTTTGCAAAGTGTTCGGTATTTGAAAAGTTGTCACATCAATACTAAGGTGATGTTTTTTTTTTTTTTTTAAAACTCTTATTTTACCACTTATGTCTGATTCGGTCAGACATAAGGCAATTCAGACCGTTTTTTTTTTTCTTTCAGAGCTACTTATCACTTATTTTCCTCTTAAAAATTAAGTGATAACCTAGCCACTTATTTTCCTCTTAAAAATTAAGTGATAACCTAGCCACTTATTTTCCTCTTAATCCTGAAGACTATCCAGAGAACCGATTTCTACTTCATCATTCGATCGACTTCACCCTCTCAATCGAGCGACTTCACCCTCCATCGATCAACTTTACCCTCCTCACCGTCTCAATCGATCGACTTCACCCTCCATCGCCTCTGGTGGCTTCAAATCGACCCAAATCAGATCCAAGTCAAGAGGGTTTTCTTCCCTGTGGGTTTTTGCCACTGTGTGTTTTCGTTCCTGTGCAAACCAGTAGTTGTGCACATTTATCCTCGTGAATCAAGGTATTTTCGTCCCTGTAGTTTTCATCATGATGGAGATTTGCATCGAATTTAGAGATGAATTTAGGCGTTGGATTTTAGAGAAGAGGTGATGGTAGACGGTGGTTGATATTGGTGGGATGAGGGTGGAGATTGAGGATGGAAGGCTTGAATTGGAGGAGAAGGAAGGCTTAAAGGAATCTTGGCAACATAAACAGAAGTGAAATCAGTAATTATACATATTCATATGTTTTGATGGTTACAAAAGCAAACTATTGATTCAGACTTCAGACTTCAGACGTTTGTCAGTTTAGAAAAACAAACAGTTTGACTGATTCAGATTTCAGACTTCAACACCACCTCTTAAAAATCAGAAGTGAAATCAGACTTCAGCACCTCTTAAAAAACAAACGCCACCTAAAAATGGATTCTCGGGCTGTAGTAAACGCTTCGAAGCAACACTAGGGGGAAGATATTGAGTTCAGACATATCAGTTCTTAAAACCATGCAAAACAATCCTAAAGTCTAAGGTGTCATTTAGAGTTCACTTTGCTAGAATAAACAAAATTACGGTTCCTATATGTTAGCTAGGCAATCACAATTCTTTGTTATACCATCCA
The DNA here is from genome assembly GCF_001531365.2 of Cynara cardunculus var. scolymus. Classification (NCBI taxonomy): domain Eukaryota; kingdom Viridiplantae; phylum Streptophyta; class Magnoliopsida; order Asterales; family Asteraceae; genus Cynara; species Cynara cardunculus. Next base: position 12,119,011 of record NC_037541.1, read on the forward strand.
CTGGTGTTGGCTCTCCAGTCTAATGGTAGGAAGAGCTAAATTTCAACCACAAAGGTGGTGTCTGATTGGTTTGAGTTTGAGCTCCAAAGTCAAAAGTGTATAGAGGTCTCAGGTTCAAATCCAATGAGGAATAAAATCCCATTGTGACCATGGAGGTTTAAATGCGATGACTCCAGAGTCCCCGTAAAGCAGGTAGTTGTCTTGAGGTTGGATATCCATGTTAATTAAAAAAAGAGCTAAATTCCTATTGTAATGTTCTGAGCATTGATAAATACGCTATTTTTTTGTTAAAATAATATAAAAATTGATTCGACTCTTCAATAATCATATCATCATAAAAATTTATTTCTCCGAATACTATAAACTAATTATTTTAATTTTTAACATTTTCTATTTTGAATTATAATTATATAATAAAAACAAGGTTAAAATTATCTGAAATACTAAATACACACAATAACATCACTCTTGCCCCCACCCCATCCATATGTGGGGGTTGCTGGGGGCAGGTAGGGTGGGGCGAGACAGTGGGGTGGGGCTAGAGTGGGGAAGTAGGTGGCAGGGTGGTAGCTGTGACGATTACAATATCAGGATGGTGTTAGTGGTAGGGTGGAGTAGGGCAAGGTGGGGCGGGCGGTATGGTGGGGTGGGTAGGGGTAGGTGGTAGTTGTGATAATGATAGTGTTGGGATAGTGGTTGGGTGGCTGGGGGCCTGGCAGTGAGTGGATATGACGACAACAATAGTGCCATGATGTTTAGTGGTGGGTTGGGTTGGGGTAGGGTGGGGTGCGAGTGAGTGCAGGTTGTGAAGACGACAATAGTGGTGTGGGGGTTAGGTTAGGGGCGGGGTGAAGAGGAGGGGCGGGGCGGTGGGAATGGGTGGCGGGGTGGTAGCTGTGATGACGACAATGGTGGGATAGTGGTCGGGTGGCAGGAAGTGGGTGGTTATGATGGCAACAATAATGGCATGGTGGTTAGTGGTGGTTGGAGTAGGGTGGGTGAATGACAGTTGTAACGACGACAACAATGGTGTGGTGGTGGGGGTTAGATTAGGGGCGTGACAGTAATGATAGTAGCATGATCATAGTAGGGATGGTGGTGGTAGGGGGTTAGGGATGTGGCATGACGAACAATAGTAGCATGGTCGTGGTGGGTGGTGATGAAATTCAATTCCTTCCATTATGCCAAAGAATGACGAATTCATTAATTTGTGGAATTCAATGGAATTTGAAGGATTCCATCCATTTCAAGAAATGAACCAAACAAAAGAATTTGAATTTTGTCAAAGGAATTTGTCATTTCAATTCCATCAAATTCCTTCAAATTCCACGAACCAAACGACCCCTATGTTTCTTTCATCTATTTTAAAAACAAACTTCGGTTTTTCTAAAACAAAATTACGTAAACCCTCACCCCTCTTATATAGGCATGGCAACAGGGAGGAGATGAGACGAGTTTTCTAATCCCTGGCCCCGGTTTATATGAACGGCCCTCGACAGGTACGAGGATTAATATCTCATCCCCAGTTTATTTTTTGGTCATACCCTGGTCAAACCCCAATCCTTGTTCTCGGTCAAAACCTAATTTTAAAGAATAAATAATGTATATATATATATTTATACATATATTAATAAAATTATATACCGGGTATGGGGCGGGTTGGGGAATACGCTCCCAGGCCCTGTCCCCAATCCCGGTTTGAGTCTACCGAGGATCCCCGGTCTCGAGACCTGTTTTAGCAGAACGGGTCGGGTGAGCCAGGTTCCCTACCTGGAATGGGCAAATCACTATCCCTACTCTTACAAAACTACATAATGTTCTGTGAATTATGCCGGATACCAGATATAAAGCAGTGATTTCAAATTCAGATATCGGCATTGTTATTTTCGATAAATGACAAAAATATTTATATAGAATAATGAAAAATTAAAATATTATTATAAAATGAATAAAATAGAAAGGATCCAATGATAATACATTGAATGAAGCAAAATATTTGTTTGAGAGACAAGATATGGGTTGGTCTTTGACTGTTCACAACCAGACAAAAGCCAGGAGACTCATTTTGGACCGGAGTAAAAATACCTAAATTTTATCATTATTTATATTTATATATTTATTATTATTATTTATCTAATATTTTAATGAAAAAAAGGGTCGGTGAATATCGAGCGTTTAACAACTACTAAAAGGGTACTCGCATAGTACAGCAAGATAAATCTTGATTTTAATATTTTATTTTATTATTTATCTCAGTCGATGTTATAATATGGTTTTATGTGATTTTGAAAAAACGATGATGTTTTTAATTTTAATAAAATATAAATATGAAGATATCATAAAAATTTGACAAAAATATATCGATATCAGTATGTTCAATGATTAGTTTGCTTGATTCGGCAAGTTTAAGGACTTATTTAGGGCAAATTGCATGAAAAAGTAATGTATCTTAACTTGATTATTATTTTGGGTGACGTACTTTCAAAACTTCCATTTTGGTAACTAAAATGTAAAGTTTTAAACATTTAAGTATCCGTGTAACCGGTTGAAAACTAATTTTAGATTAAAAAAAAAGACTAAGTTTAGATTAAAAAAAAATCCATGTCACTAACCACGCCAGCAAATAATACTGAGTTGAATACCACATCACTCGCCACATCAGCATGATAACCGGTTAATGCTTCAACTGGTTATTTACAAAGAAATTAGGACGTTGAATGATTAAGGAAGACCCATGATACAAAATAATTCAGAAGGTTTTAGAACCATTAAGAGGTAGACCTTTTTTTGCCAAATAAGATTCACCTCTTAACGATTCAGAGACTGTTTCTTAATGGAACTATTAAGAGGTAAACAAACAAACCCCTAACTCCCGTTAACTCCATGAGGTAATTTTGTGATTTTTCAAGGTAAAAAAGCGTCTGTCCAATTAGCAACAAAAATAAGTAGAAACATAGTTCCAATAAAAGGAACTCAATGACCATATTCTTCTCCAATTTGAGTTTTACTCGCATATCAGATAAATTCAAGGACATATTCAAAGAAATTCTTACTGTCGGTCGGAATGGTTTGTTGGTTTCAAAGGGTTACATTATCATATAGTTTATCAGTTAGGTTTTCCCAAACTAAGTTTATCAACTAACAATTTGTTTATTAGCCACCAAAGGTCTATAGCCTAGCGGTATGTGAGTCATTGGTCTCCTAGTAGTTGAAGGGTTCAAACTTCACCAAATGTGAGGATGGTGTGTGAGTTTATTTTTTCTATTTGTCATATATAAATATTATATACTTAAAAAAACTTGTTTATTACCCAACAACTGGTGTTTCAGTTAACAGCTAATTTATTAGTCAACAAATTTATCAAATATAGCAATACGGAGTCGGATTAAACCACTGATAGATAAAGCAGTCCAAGTTTGGAGATTAGTATAAAGATATGGTGTTGATATAAATAAAGACATGGGAAGATGTAAAGAAACTTCACTGCTATCTACTTCCAACTCATTTTCACGTGTCAACTGTATTTCTTTAAATTAAAACCAGATAAAAACACAGATTTGATCAAGATACAGGTAAAAACGTGTATTCAGTATTGTTTTTGGACATATGTCTCGATAGGCATGATTTGAATACAATGTTTTAAATACGAGAAATTAAAATATTAAAAAAAAACAATTTTTTTAGGGAACATGAAGATGTTTCCTAAGACGCATACAAATAAATATATTTTTGATACTGAGTGTGGGATAACGTGGCCTCTTTTTCCTCTCAATAATTAAATATTATTATTTTTTTATTTTTTAATATCTGAATATAATATGTTATTTTGTTCGGTTCGAGATTTCGGCCGAAATGAAATCGAGTCGAATGACTTGGACCCACGTTGTAAATTATCGTACTGGGTGTCTTATGATCACATTTATTGGACTGTAAGATACACAAAATCTCGAGAGTGAAGTGACGTGTGATGTTTTAATTTGACATCGGTAGTTTAGTAATTTACCAATCTTATTCCATATCATTACTTTCTGTTTATATTTTGGTGGGTAAGAAGAAATGCATTTTTGTCTCGTTCAGATAATGCCTTCGTCTTGTCCTATCTGGTCTGATGCTGCATCAAATATGGGACGAAAAAAAACATTGTGCTGCGTACCAAATGCGCGATTAGATTGCACATATTAAGCCCCCTTAGATCGACGGTACGGTTTATGGGTTTGTCAGACTGTTAATCTCTGAGTCCCGTATGATTAAGCGAAGTACGCGTAAGTTGATCTGAACACCCATGGTTATATATATATATATATATATATATAAAATAGATCTTGTGTAACATCTGTTTGAGTTTAATTATCGTTTACAGATACATGATTATTTGATTATTCACATTTTTGTTTATTTTAGACCGTTCTTTTTATGAAAATTAATAATAAAAACGTTTAAAATTTGCGATAAGGATGTAATTTAGAGGATGATATAAAATCGGTAACAAATAGGAACGTGTAACGGGACAAAACCATATCAGTCATAAACTGGAAAACTAAGAACATGGGAACTAATAACAGTTTCGTATGATAATTGTTTACTCTCAAACAGTATTGTGAATCATACTCGGATTGTGAACTAGTGATTCGAGCTTAATTTCTCAGATAAATAACGTTTAACTGAAGTTAAAATGGTTTAAGCTGAAATAAATTGTTAACAGACTATAAGGATTAAGGGTGCTCAAAAACCCAACCAACCCGATCGACCCAACCCAACCAAACATGAAATAACTCAACCCAAAACAATCCAATGTCTAATCGAGTTGTAAAATTGTCAAACTGTAGGTATTGTGTTGATATTGAGTTACTATTATTTGAATCCAACCCAACCTGATGAACTCGATATCCTTTTATTTTTTGGGTTTGATATAATTGTTGAATTTATATTAATATGTACATTAGACAATTACACTATCATGTATGCTCTTCATATATACATATTTTTAATCTATTAACATCTTTACTTATTCGTATATATGTTCAGTAACTGTGAACATATATATGTAAATTGAGAAAATTAACTGAATCTGATATACGTAAGAAATATGGATAAATTGTATCAAATGGTTGATGATGAAAAAGAAATTATGAGTAGAGAAATACTATATTCTAGGTTAAAAGAATATTTTAATGTACTAAAATATCAACCCGACCAACCCATATGGGTTGGGTTAAGATTTTTCAAACCGCAAGCATTGAATTAGGTTGTTTAAATGTTTTCAATCCGATCAATCCACCCCATGAGCACCCCTAAATCCCTAATAAGGATACCAATTTGGACCAAAATGAGAACAATTTATTTTTATGTATTTAGAAGATAACATCGGTTTTAACGTATTTGACATGCCACATTCCATTTTTGACGGTTTATCACGAGTAATGTACATCAATCGATTAATAGAGGGATCTGAACAAATCAAGAACGTTTTAGTCATTTTCGAGAAATTCACGAGCCCAAGTTTGAAAAATAGTTTTGAAGACTTCTCCAGATGAAAACGACGCTCAAAGAATGCCCAAAGCCAACCAAAACAAAGAGTTACGTCACCTAGCCACGCTACTAAAGTCGCGACCTGAAAGCAACATGTTCGATCCAACTCGTGCCTACAGTCGCTTATGTCCCTAGTTCATGTGTTTAAAGTTATTAGCTACGGTTTTATTGATTCATTCATCCTTACAAAAAATACTCGGGTTCGGTACGATATCGGGCTACCTTTGCGATATCAAGAGCTGGGAGAACGCGTCATGATTGAAGATTTGAAGTTGTTCTCGTTACATGGTAGCGGGTATTCAACAAAAACAAGATTTTCACTCTAAACCGTATAMGATTGCGACGTGTTTGTTTTTATGAATTCTCTTACGTTTTACTTGTTTGCTACCATCCTCAACATGAACTAATCTTTAGATGTTGGGGGCTCGACGGATTGGTTTTGCGATCAGTGAAGCATATGAGTTTGTGTTTAACGTCATTGTTTGCCTGATCACCTTGCACATGATGTACTGATTGATGGTGATTTACGGTTAGAATTATCGTTCATATACCTAAAGTCATAACTTGGATATGACTTCAGCAGAATCAGAAAATCCCGAACTTAGGGGTTGTTTACCAAACGCTTATTAGGTAAGCGCTTATAGGTAATAGTAGGGGTGTTCGCGTTGTGTGTTGCTACGGTTTGAGGCCAAACCACAAAATGGAAAATCCTACTGTGAAATGCAATGCGGTATATACAGTTTGTACCTAACGCAGTTTACACCTACAATCCAATAATTATAAGATTAAGACCTTATTGTAAAATCAACGATAACGTGACCGTAGTTCAAACGAATAAAAAGTTTAAATTAAATCTGGGTTTGAGTTGACTCGGTCGTCTCCTTCTTCCTTTTCGCCCTCCCGCTCAATCACCATTCTTCAAAACCACAGAAAGCTATGGGATTACGAGTGATCATGATCATCGGAATCTCAGTTAAACGGGAGCAATCGATCTTTTGTTTAATTTTCAGGAAAATGGGAGTTGGCGGGAAATTTTGGGGTTTACATAAACCCTATTCGCAAACAGAAGGTTCCCATTTGCTAACAAAACAATTGTTCATCATGAAACCTCAATTGAAGTTCTCTATAGAAACCCTAATGGTGGACGCATTGCCTTCCGCGCCATCAACTTCTTATCCAAGGTAATGTAGCACTCAATTTACTCTTGGTCGAGTGATTTGATTAAATTTTGGATGGTTTTTGCCTTTTGGGGTTGTTTATTGTCGGTTTTTGTGAGATGGGTGTTTAATTTTGCTTGCTGAACTTAATTTAGTTTGCATTCTTGATTGTAAATTAGTTTGAAACACTGCACTCCGTATGATTTAGGGTTTTCTTCAAGGCACAAAAATTTCATGAAAATGAGAAAATTTACATCAAATTGGTAACAAATAAGAACTGAGAATTACACACATCAAAGGTTGAATGAGTTATTGTTTCATATAAAATTTATTTGAAAGTTATATCAAATCTATTGAATATTTAATAGTATAGTATAATTAAGGTTGAAATATACAAAACAAAACAATAACCAACATGGGGTGCCTGATTGGTTTGAGCTTGACTCAAAAGGTCAAAAGTACTAGGAGGTCTCAGGTCAAACCCAAGGAGGAATAAAAATCGCCTTGTGGCCACGGAGGTTCAAATGCTCTGACTTCGGGCTATCTGCAAAGCAGGTGGTCGCCTTGGGATTAGGCAGCTCGCATAGCGGGTTGGATATCCAGGTTATTCAAAAAAAATATATACAAAACAGAAAAATTTCTAAAGTTGATTGTATTCTTTTTCTTTTTGGAGATTTTGACTTTTGCTTCTCCGAAATTATAAAGAATTTGTCGGAGATGCTCTTAAAGATTTTATTTGGCCAAGACTCAAGGATTTTCGAGGCCTGACACCGGAAGCATGTTACAGATGAGTTGATGATGTGATGACATATGTACTTTTTCCTTATAAGTTATAACTATTTGAATTTAAGAATTATTCAGCTTTTGTTATATTAATAACATTATGGAAATGCATGTTTTATATGTTGAATTTCTACCTTATAGTTTCTTTTGCCTATGCTGGGTTAGTTCTCTTTGTTATAGCAGTGGAGATGTGTCGAGGCAGGGCGCTTTTGGTCGAACCTAGAGCTTATTCAGCAGGTGACAATCATGCGGTCTCTTAAATTTCATTTTGTTTCACATTACTAGAACCTTGTTTTGTGCAAAAATTGTCACCTCTTATTTTTGGATGTCCCATGACCATTGCAACATTTTTGTTTTCGGAAAGCTCTTGAGTTGCAATTAATGTGACTATTGGAGTCTCATGTCGGCTAGACTTGGACCATTTCTTTTGTATATATGTTGGAAAGCTCTTTTGGAGAGTGATCTAAGGCAGGGTTTACTGGGCTCGTGTGGTCTGGTTTAGAGGGAGTATTTTGTAACACCCCAAAGCCCAAAGTAACAGTCTGGCCATATAACTTCCGATTCAACTTAAAACCATGGTGGAAGTTATTGGTAGCCCACAACTTGAGGCTTATAAGGAGCTTACAAATCCCATTTTCTATTCATGTGGGATGAGTTGTTACATATTATTTTTTGTAACGCTGATAAATTGTATGTGTAAATAAAATAAGAAACAAATACTAGATTTACTCTCTTCCTTCCAATACGTTAGTCACTTCAGGATTTTTGGACCTCATGATGTCACTTGCTTGGCTAATCAAGGACAATCAACATAATTTATCTTTCTGTGTGTGAAGGCAATTAACTATTGCATAACTTACAAGGGTAAAAATGGAGTAAAGTTTTGTAACCATTACAAATCTACCAGTAGTGTGCCAAAACCTTAAACGATTGGGTTGAACAAAGAAGCCCTAAAACCACCAAATCAAACTGAACCATACCAAACCGTTTGATGGTCGGTCTTTTGTAACCATTACAAATCAACCACCCATTTTAATATTTGCTTAACATTTTATTATATTATATGTGTAATATGCAGGCCGTTTAGTGAGTTTCCAATTAGGAGCATGACCTTTTTTTAATCTTAATGACCTACTAATGATCTGCCTCTGCCTCTGGTGTAAAATGCCCCCATGAAATCATGAAAATACACTAGAAAGTTAGTTTTTGTCAAAGTGACTTTTATAGGTTATTTATAGAAATAGCCCTGTAAGATGCTTACTATGCTATTTATATAGAAAAGAATCTACGAAAGCACCTAAAATAACATAAAAAACCAAACGAAACTGATCCGTTTTCCCACTCGAAAGTAGGGTGTGGGAGGGGTGAGATGTACGCACAAGTGACCTCTACCCCAACAGGGTAAACGACTATTTCCATGAAGGCCCCCGACTTGTGCTAGAGTGTGAGTAAACAAAATTGGGAGAAATAAAGATTAACATATGGTGAAAGAAGCCTGAAAAAAGTGACGAAAAAGTAACGAGTATGTGCATTGATAACATACGAAAAGGTAGGAAAGACAGGATACATAGAGCAAAAAAGGCCAAACAACACATCTCCTGCCTAAAATGCCAGCCCTCTACCCCAACCTATTTAACTCCCTTGTGTTCAACCATGGTAGCTCCCACCCTCAAAACTAGTATGCTACCCTAGTCCTCCCTCTCCTAGTACTCCTATTAGAGGTCATGTCCACTAAAATGTCAAAAAACTAAATTGATTTTTTGAATAAATATAAAATTATAAGTAAAGTGAACATGTAGTTAATGGTAATTATTGTCTGAGCGTGAAACTGATTGAAACTGATTGTAAATTGGAATTGTGAGTCAAAGTTTGTAACTTTATAATGCATAGCATAGTTGGGCTCAAACCGCCCAAGTTTTTTGGAAGGGTGTCCCAGGTTATGCCTAGACTAATCCCGGCAAATTGTGACTGCAAGAAATCATCCTTGATAAACTCAGTCTAGGTGACTAATGGAGTTTCCTATCCATGATTTTGTTATTTACTGGAATAATTTGATTGCATTAATATATAGGATGAATCTTTGAGATGGGTAGAAAGATAAAGAGCAAGTGCGATTTCAAAATTAAACCACATGCTCCACTGCTTGTGCGGCGAACGCTCCCAAAGGCGACCCTCTCGAGTTTCAAGGAACAAGCTTAGTCAGAGTTTCAAAGAGTTGGGTGCAAAATACTGTATTTCTATGCACACCATTCCTAGTCTTTAAATTCACTAGACTTTCTCAGTGGAACCAAAAAAAAAAAATTCCACAGTCTGCCACCGATAGGTGGTCGATCGTGTTTCTTTTCGGGATAAAAAAGAAATAAGCCTTGGGTAAAAAAAATAGTGGGTGCAGGTTTCTTTTCACAGATTTTACGAACATAAGTTCTTATATTCATATTTGCCACCTTCCCACTCACACGGCTTCTTCTATTGAAGAACGAGATACGGTTGTCAAATGGGGGAAGAGGAACGGCCTGACATGACGTTTGCTAGGAATCAAGTCTTTCAGGTGCCCACAATTGTTCTATATGCCTAGAATCGAACCCTGGGCAGGTGGGATACGCCACCACATCCCTCTGAGCCTCAACCACTACGCCACAACCCTTGAGATCGTCAAACTACCAAGGTTTTGACCGCAGGGTTGGCTGGTGTTTTCTAATTTTAAACGACCCAATTTTGTTTTGGTCCCATGTAACCATTCAAAACTGACCGAACCAAACATGTTTGGGACCATTAAGCGACTAAGATTTTAGAACATGGAAAGTATGGAAGGGCTAATTACATGGCTTGTGTTACAACCTCACTAATTTAGATTTGAGTGTTTATGAGTAATGCTAGCTTATACAATTCTTGAAGTTATAAATTTATATGAGTAGATTGTCGATAGTCAGATCCATACAAACAAATATGTCTTTTGCTCAAAATATATAAATGAAGACAATGTATAATCATTTTGGTATGAACATTGCCGACCTTACTATAATAATTTATAAGTACCGAAATGAATTTGGTTATCAAACATCTAAAATCTATTTTAATGGATGTGACCAACTGCTAGTCTTATTTCTTACTTTAACAAACCTTAGGGTTTGTTTGTTAGCAACTTAATGAGCTTAATGAGACTCACAGCTTATTTGGTCAGCTTACATGATTGTTTGGTATTGGCTTAATTATATAGAAAGTGACTTATTCAGTAAGCTTCTAAGTTCTAGGGGGGAGCTTTATGCAGGAAGCCCAGTTTTTTCCAAACGTGTCTCTCCCAATTAAAAAACACGCTATTTTCATCTATGAAAAAACCCTCCCAAACAAAAACCTTTCCAATCTATACAGATAGATCAATTCACACAGACAACTTATCCTCACATGACTTGATAGAAAACCAACCAAACATCCCCTTAGTGTTGATTCAAATAGAAATGTCAAAACAAAGTGCTTTGACTTTGATTAGATAAGTTTGACTCCTATTTAATTCTGTTTCTAGCTATCATATCTTAATTACATAGTTCTTTTTTTGGGGCAATATTCAAGCTCAAATTATCTATTTTTCCTCATTGTAACCATATTAATTTTTGGTCCCTGGATGCCCTTTTTGTTGTTGTTGATGAGAATTTCGTATGCTAAACAAAATAGCGAAACAATTTTATAGAACTATTTGTCTAGTCAAACGTTGCAATTTTTATGGGGGCAAAAGAATAAACGATATATGTCTATCTTGTTCATCAATCTTCATAGATTCATTTGGTTTATCGTCTTCTTTTTGATTTTTGATTTTTCTCTCTCTCTTACTATCTCTTCTCTATCATTACCCTTGATATAAATGTCGGGCACACCTCTAATGCATGAGAAACCACCTTATTTCTTAATGGTATGTGTATATATAGGAGCTTAAGGAAATAAATTTCGATAAATCATATCCTCTTTAATCTTTCAGAAGACATAGCCTCTATAACCTTGGCTTCAAATTAAGATAATTCTTGTTTTACATTCTCTTTACTCTCATCGATCAAGAAAATGAACAGAATTAGTTCACTCGGAAGATACACTCAATCTTTTGGAGCCAAAGAAATATGCATATTTCTCGTGAATGATGATTGTATTTGTCGCAATATTGTTGCTGATATGCTTGACAACTGTCGTTATGAAGGTACCAAATAGAATTTTAGAGCGATCCATTGTTGGTTTTTTGTGATTGTCTCTATATAGAATCTATGTGCTTTGATGGTGATTAGTTTTACGTTCTTTAGTCATAATTCATCTTAATTTTCGCTTAGGATGTGCAGATTATGAACATTGCTAATAAACATTCTTATTGTTTTGAAAGATCCAATCTGTTCAACTCTCTTCTTTTACAGCTTTTAGTTATGAAAGGGAAATGGATGCATTGAATATAATCCGGGAGAAGAAAGATGATCTGGAATTGATCTTAACAAACATCCACAGAACATATGCAAACAAATATGGGATCATCGACCATATAAAAAGAGAGTTTGAACTACAAATCATTTGTAAGTTTCATCTTTCCCTTTTGCCAAATTCTTGCTAAGGATTCAGATACAGCGATTCATTGATTTATATCGTTTAGATATAGAGCTATTGAATTCTTGAATCATCATACTTGGCCTTCTGTTGCTAAATAATCTTAGTGCTTGTGGAATTGTGAATGCAAAAAGATCATTGTGTATTTTGCATTTTTGTAAAAATAAGCACAATAGTTCAAAAAATGAATAACTCATTTGATATATATAACATGACACAGTTATGTCCCCGGATAATGATGATATAAAGAACGCTTCAATAAGTGGTGGGAATGGTGTAACGGTATATATTATGAAATCCTTGAGCATGAATGATGTTAACAATCTTTGGGCAACTGCATTGGCACGAGAAAAAGGTAAAACAGAATCATCATCTGGAAAATTAGTACATGTAGAGAATGGATCATCGTCAGTTGCTAGTGAAGCGTGCAAAAGAACAAGAACAGTAGAGATAAACGAGGAAAATGGAAATGTAGAAAAGAAACCGAGGGTTGTTTGGACTAAAGAGATGCATCAAAAATTCTTGGATGCCGTTGCGCAGCTAGGACACGATAGTAAGATAATTCTTGATTTTGATTATTTTTTCTGGGAAAATAATGTATTTGTTTGGGTGTCACTGCAAATTCGGTTGCACTTCGTGTTCCAACAATTTTTTGTGCAAATAAAAGAAGTGACTTGACCAATTTGCCCTTGGTGAAATGATTCTATATTGATGCTCATGAAGGGCATTTGGGTCATGAAATGTCTGTTTTTTTACCATGAAGAAGGATTCGTTGGTAAAAGACGGCAAAACGATATTTTACTAGCAGAAAGGCCAAACAAATATATTTTCTTATTCTTTTTTCTGTAATTATATTTTCTCTTAATTTGTATACAACTTTGATCACATTTATTTCTTTATTTAGAGGCTTTTCCAAAGAAGATAGTTGAACTCATGAATCTCCCAGGATTGACAAGGGAGAATGTGGCCAGTCATTTGCAGGTTTGCTGTTCTTCAACTATTAAAAATTCATTTTATTATCTTTCGGCATATTTTTTGGGATTTATTTATAAATAGAAAAGAAGAAAAAATGGAATTTAATTAAGCATGCTTTATTGTTATTACTTCTTGTGAGCAATTAAAACTAGTAAATATTTGATTTATTACCAAGATTACCTTTGCCACTTATAGAATCTTGAAATATACACATTTAACAATCATTAATAATCGAGATTTGAAATGATTGATTGCTTGCTTCATTGCTTCTCGTACCACCATGGTTCAATTCTTACCGAAGATGCACACCAATGGACCCTCCAATAACTCTATTGAAAAACCAGACCAAACAATCCCAGTATATCCCACTCAAAAGCAGAGTCTTGGAAGTTGGTATGTATGAAGACGTGTATCATAGTTGATATATATTAGCGGAAGAACACTCCATGTATAACAACGAACTAAACAATTCAGTTGGTAGAAATAGCGAATAAACCATGCTGGTGAGTTGGGTAATAAGTGCCAAAGCATTTTGGTTGGCAGAAAGTATCTTATTCGGTTAATCAGCTTAATGGACTCAAAAGCTTATTCGCTTGGCCATTAAGCAGTGTCTGGTTTTTTGTTCTTAAGCAACGGCCGGAAGTGGCTGAAATAGATAAGCCATTTTATCTGCTGTCCATATTAAGTCATCTTATTCCAGATAAGTCTTAGGAACTGTTTATTTTTTTTCCAATTAAGGGCCTGCTTGTTAGCAACTTAATGAGCTTAATGGGATCTCAGTTTATTCGGTCAGGTATATATGACTATTTAGTAGTGGCTTAATGATATAGAAAGTGGCTTATTCAGTAAGCTTCTAGGGGGAGCTTTATGTATAAAGCCAAGTTTTTCCCACACCTGCCTCTCCATCTATGAAGAAAGACCTTCCAAACAAAAACCTTCCCAATCTATACAAAAAAATTAATCCACATAGACAACTTTATCCATTCAGGTCTTGATGGGAAACCAACCAAACAGCCCCTAATCATGTAATGATTAAGTTGTATGTCTCGATAAATTTTTCTAAGGAACGGGAGACCAATGGATTTGAGGGAGGCAAAGAGAAAAGGATGGATTATTTCTGGGGCATTTCTGGTATTAATTTGTTTAAGGTGGCTTAATGGGTACGAGTGAGGGGTCCTGGCTTATTCCATATAGCCATTTTGGATTAATGGCTTAACAATCAAGCTGTAAAGAAATACACCTGTATGGAGTGTTTGTTTGCTATTTTCTGCCAACTAGAATTCTTTTTTGTGGGGTGGGTGATGAGATATAAATACTAACTTATTTTGCAGAAGTACCGGATGTGTATGAAACGAGCTCAAGAAGGATTTACAGGTCCTTCATATGATTTTATCGACCCTTTCGGTTTCAACGCTTCACAAAGAAACTTTCAACAATCCCATTGGAACCCTTTTGGAATCGGATCAAGAAACGCTACTACAAGCCACTTGGGTTTGAATTGTTATGGATCAAGATTGGGAATGCCTCCAGATATATCGTTTCTAAACACAATCCGCTTGAGACCTGACCATAACTTTAGGGTATATGGCGATGAAAAGAAAAGCGTTCTCTTAAGTATTGGTGACAATAGAGCATCCTCAAATACAAATTTTGCTGGTTTTAGATTGGCTGGTGACGGAAAGTCTGTCGAGTTTGGGCAGCATAGTCATTTAAGTGATGGTAGTCGGATCATAAGAGAGAATGGGAGTTACATTCAGCAACAACATTCTCTTTCGGAAGTGGGAAATGACGATTCTAGTCATTGCCCATCGTTTTCAGCCAGCTTCACTTCTGGTGCACCACCAGGAACCAACTGGGCTGACCTGATTAGGTTCAGTAGCAACCACCAGCAGCAGTCTTCTATAGCCGCTCTTCTAGATGTTAAAAGCATGCCAACCATCTTGACTCAGCCGCAACCGCCACCGCCAGTTGCACCGCCAGGGTCTGACTGGAACCAGGTGGCTAGCTTCACTCAGCAGCAATCATCTTTATCTCCACCATGGTCCAACTGGGCTGAGCCCCTTAAGTTCCCTTGTCAACAATCTTCTATAACCTCTCTTCAAGGCATTGACCAAACCAAGACTGCCATCATGACTCCGCTGCAACCAGGTGCAGCACCGCCGGGGACCGAATGGGACGAGGCGGTGAGCTTTACACCTCCGGAATCTGCAGCACCGCTGTGGACCGACTGGACTGAGCCAGCCAGCGGTTCTTCTCAACGGCCAGCAGCATCAGGAAACGACACCAATGCCAATTCTGAGATTTTTAGCGATTTCACCTCGTGCTCACTTCCTCCAGAATTCCGTCAACTGGGGATGGTAGGAGGCGACGATGGCGTTGATGCAACTACGATATGCATATTCGATGATTTACTTTTCGATCGTCAAGATTTGACTTAATTCAATGAATATGTAGTTGACTTTTTTGAGTCAAACATGTAAATATCAACTATATATTATATGGATGATCCATGTATTCTTGAATCTTGATGTATATCCCCTGAAATTGTATTTCTTGATTTTGGGGGTATGAGTTATGAAATGAAGGTATGGAGCTCATTGCAGAATGAGCTAGAGATGCACAAAAAGTTCCCAAGCCCAGTCCGAAAAAGCTTGGGCCTAGTGAGCCTGGGCTAGACCAGGCCTCAAAGCCCAATTAGGCCGAAATATTGGCAGCATGCTTGGACCTAGGCCTGGTCTGCAAAATTCCGACCTAAAAAAGCCTGGTTAAACCCAAAAAAGTCTGATTGGGTCATTTTTCAACCCTAAAGCTTGTCACGGGCATTAAAAAGCCCGAAACTTTTTCCATTACTCACTGAAAATTAGGGGTGAGCATAGACGGGTACCCGCCCTATTTGACAGGAACCGGAACAGATGGTTCTTGAGATATTGGAACCGGAACTGGTTAGAGCGGTTCTTGAATTTTTGGAACCGGAACCGCCCAACTTCTTAAAATATTAAAATTTTATTATTTAAAATAAAAAATAAAACATTGCCTAAACACTAAATAAATAAACAAGAATACAAATTATACGAAATAATGGTTACAAATATTGTTTAACGATTACAAATCATAGTAGACTAATAGTAAATGTTGAAAGTTTAACGATTACATACTACGAATCCAATTAAACACAATTTGAAAAAAATACGAATCATTTTATCTCAAATTCTGAATCTCGTTTCAATTTCTTGCATACTCATCACATCCTCAACCTCGTACAGTACTTGTAAATAATTGAGTGTTAAAAAAACTACACAAACTCGTAAAAAACTGCACACATTTTTAACTAAAAACTGCACATATTTTTAACAAAAAACTACACAAATTTTATATTAAAAAAACTGCACAAACTTTGTATTAGAAACTACACATATTTTTAACATAAAACTACATAAATTACATAAAAAACTGAACAAATTATATAAAAATCTGCACATATTTTTTTTAATACAAAAAACTACACAAAATATGTAAAAAAGAACTGCACAATTGGTCCTGGCGGGTAACGGTTCCGAAAAATTGAGAACCGGAACTGGAACCATTCTCAATCAGTTCCGTATTTTAAGAACCGGAACCACTCATATCGGTTCCGGTTCCGAAACTAGTAGTTCCAAGGTAGTTCCAGTTTCTCAAGTGAGTATCCGGTTCCGCTGCTCCACCCTTACTGAAAATGAGGTGGGATGATCTTATTCTTATAAGCCTAGACCTTATGTATCTCTAGAATAAATACATGAAAAATATAAGGGTTGATATGACAAAATGGTATATATGATCTAAATTGAGTTTGTTATGTGTGTTTTTTCCAATTTACAACTTCACCTTTGAAAATTTAAAATGTGCCAATTAGTCCCTTGGCTTTTCATACATTTACGTTTTTTCTTAAATATGAAGAAAAAGTTATACGAACCAATATGTAACACTCCAAAAATTTCGAATAAGGTACAAAGACCGAAACGGCCATTTCGTGAAAGTAGGAAAGTTCAGGGGGTCGAATGGGGACGAAATGAAGCCATAAGGCAGTGAATCGAGTATGGAATTGCTACTGAGGTGTTCTTGATATGATCAGTGGATTCAAGAATGGATCAAGAAATGAAATGACGATACAAATGTTGTTAAATATGCAAAACTATAAATACGTACGGTGGAAAGGATTCAGTGCAATAAGAAATGAATTAATTTGATATTGAACCGTTAAATACAGTTATGTATGCAAGCAAACTGGACGACGATTGGGCATGATCACACACAAAAAGTCACACAAGTGAATGGCATGAGCTCGTGCAATTTAAAAGACGCGAGCTCATGCTCGCACACAAGGTCCTGTTGATTAGCCAACGTTTGCTGATACCCGTCTTAAAAAAACAAATCTAAGACAAAAGTTCATTTTCTCATATTCATCTTACACTTTATATTTGCTTCTTATATCTGACGTGTTTTTACTTGAAATTTCATTGTGACGACGACAAATTGTATTTAAAAAGCGGCAATAAAGTGAATTAAAGTTGAAGAACTGACTATTTTAGTCAATTTCCCTTGATTATATGGTTCAGTGAAATGTCTACGCCATGACAATGAACGATTCCTCGTCACTGACATGGTTAGAACTACACTGAACCTAAGAGCATGCGTTCATGAACCTGTCAACATCATGTTTCTCTGTCCAACATATTTCTTAAACCTATAAACCAAATTATTCTCAAATCATGATAGAGACTCATACAAATTAATCATGTGTCGGGAACCAGATTTGAACTGATAACACGAGGATTTTCAGTCCTCTGCTCTACCAACTGATGTCTCATCCCAACTTGGGTTTACGTCAATTGAAAGGGTATTGCAAAGCCTCATCCAGATCCTATAATTTGTCAAAAAGAACAACTTTATAAATTTCAGTATGAATAAAAATGTCGATCGTGAATCATTTAAATGGAGATTTCTTGCTCAAAGACTTTTTGGTTTATAAATTGGTCCCTATTTTTATTTCCATATATTAATATATATTGAAAATAAATTATTTATTGCATTTCCCTCCACTATTTGTTAAAATAATTTAAATTATCCAAAATATATAAAAAGATTAATGGATAAATTATAAAAATTACTAATTTTTGAAAATATTGTAATAATATTATTATATAACAACTATTATGAACAAATAAAATATATTAAAGAAATACAACAATAATGAAAAATTAAAATACAATTATAACAACAAATAAAAAATATGATATTTTATCAGATAAAAATCAAAGATAAACTAATAAAATTTAGAGTAAACTATAAATTTGGTGTTACTGTTAACAAATTCTGTTAAATGGGAGATATTTTCGTCTTTTTATCCATTCAAAATCGATTTGTGATTTTTGATCCATATGGGTTTTAATTGGGTAGACAAAACAATCAATAAAAGAACAAAAGTGTTCCTCATCTAACGGAATTTGTAACAGTCGTTAGGGAAGGACTAAATTCAGAATTTTTTTATAAACCACAATGACGATCTTATAATTTCGAAACTACATGGTAGAAAATGTTATTTTAGATAAATCATATGGACCAAATTTATAGTTTACTCGAAATATAACACAATCAATCAACACTAAATAAAAATTCCATATTCGCCATGGAGGTTCAAATGCGGTGACTCAAGGTTATCCACAAAGCAGGTGATCGTCTTGAGATTAGCCAGCTCGTATAACGGATTGGATATCCATGTTAATAAAAAAAGAGTAAATTATGTTTTTAGTCCTCATGGTTTGATGATATTTTTTCTAATTTCATTACTGTGTTTTTATAATTACAATTTTCATCCCTAAGGTTTATAATTCATTGCATTTTCATCTTTATTTTTTACACTTTATTGTTGTTTTCATCTCTTATACTTAAAAGTATGAGTTAGGCTCAGAAACAAAGATGACAAAGAATTGCAAACCACAATAACGAAAACCGCAATTTCAAAACCATAGGGAGAAATGTTGATTTTTAACAAACCATAGGGACTAAAAATGTAATTCAATCATTTTTAAAAATAGAAGGGTTTGACTGATATTTGAAGTCAACGTGGCCAATTGTTTGGTGCAGGGAAAGATAACGGTAATTATACCTATTTTTTCTTACACTTCTTCCATTTCATCCCACCAAAAGTTTCTTCGCGAAGAAGATGACGATCCTGCTACAAAATCTCCCGCCAATTCCTTCTTCTGCTTCTTCCCTTCGTTGTAGAACAAGATCCCCAACAGTTGTGTGTGTTGTGGCCTCTAGTAACACTCACAAACCTGATAGAATCAAACCCAAAACCAGAATCAAGATCAAAGAACCGGATGATTACCATGCCACTCTCAGAGCTCTCAACTCCAAAGGCCGTATCCCTAGAAAAACCCTTGGCCAGGTGAGTTTTATGAGTTTTTGGGTGTTGTTTTTGTATGGGTTTTGTTTGTGTTTACTCCAGAACGGGTTATAAGACGTTGGCACTCGTTTAAACGTCTGGAATTATGTCAGAAACATCTGTTTCTTGTGTTGTACCTGAATTGCGCACCGGGTTTGCAGGTTCTTTTACTTGGGGTGAATGAATAGGTGATGTTTCGTTTGGGTTTGAGTGGGAATTTTTGTCGAGCACTTGGTGGGTGTTTGTTGATTGTGGTAAAAAGAAGCTACATTTTAAACTCAAATGGCCACTTTCTAAGATTGAAGTTATTTTGGATTTTAAGCACAAATTCATGGAGTATGGAGACTCAATTATAGTGAAAAGAAGGTGGTACAAGAAAAGAGAGGGGAGAAAGTTAATATCAACTAAGAATCAATGAAATGATTAACTAAATATTGAGCTGAAGAACTCAAATTCAGTTTCTTTTGTTCCAAGTTGCTCTCTTTCTTCTTTTTAGATTGCTTTTCTTTCTGTCTAACTGGCATTGATTGCACTGGTTACAATGGTGACATTCCCTGTGGTTGCAGTATTTGACAGTCCCTAAAACCATATCCTGATGATTTCTTGTTAACAATAAGATTCTTTTGTAAATTCTTGTATTATGAACTTCACAGCAAGTTATTATGAGGTGAATAATATAGTTGACAGTAAATAAGGAAGGACAAATAATTTGAAAAGTATTTTGGTTGACACCAAAAATCAAGAATTGGCTCTCTATTTTCTGAAATGGACAGAATGATAGCTAATTAGTTGTTATTATTATTATGTCATGCAGCATTACATGTTAAATGGTGAAGTAAATGAACAACTTGTTGATGCTGCCAATGTAAGCGATGGTGACGTGGTGCTTGAAATTGGTCCAGGAACCGGGTCTCTCACCAATGTACTTGTTGAATCTGGTGCAACTATTCTTGCTATTGAAAAGGTTTTTCATTTTCGGCCTTTCTTGTTCTTGCTAAGTGTTTGATCTTACCATCACATAATAAACTTGTCATTATTCATCTTTGTAGTGTCTTGATCAATGTGATATCATCAGATTTGGGAAGTCTTCAATACTTTCCTATATCTCACACCTACAGATTAGTTATAAAATGTATCATCAGTCATTATTATGAAGAAACTTCAATTTTTTCTAAAAAGTGAATGTTCACCTTTTCCTATGATTTATTGTGCATATATTAATATGCTATTTCTGAAGTTGAGGGCATTCCATGTATATGGAATGAATGAAGTATTTTCCCCCTTTCCCAATAGGCTAAAATCCATCATACAGAAAATGATGGAATGCTCATCATACAAGCATATGGATATCTTTGGAACTCCATAATTGCAGCATTGTATGTATGCCATAAATCATTATTTGTGCCCATTTAACTTGAAAATTTTGTGTGAAATGTGGATCAGCTTGTTGGAACAAATTAAATGACATTAGTGTAGTGTAATAATTTCTTCTATTGACTGCTGTGAACTGTAGGATCCTTACATGGCTGCACTTGTAAGAGATCGCTTTGCGAGTACACGCCGTGTGAAGGTAATGCATACTTCTGTTTGTTTTTGCTGCACTTAGCATATGAATCCCTCTCAAATTTATAATATCAATATATATTTCCCGGGTCGATCTATCCTCCCCCCCCCCCCCCCCCCCCGGGTTGGCTAGCCTCAGCCGTTGAGTGAGCCAAAAAATGCCCCCTCACATTGGTGCTCTTCGAGGTAGGTTCTGTGTGGGGCCGGTTGGAGTTGCTGGTCATCATTTTTTTTCCCGATTTCGACTATAAGTTATGATGATGGACCAGGCTTTTACATTCCAAAATCTTATTTATTTCGAGTAAATTACATGTTATGTCCCTGTAGTTTACTGAAAATCACACCGTGCATCCCTAAAGTGAAATAATCATGGAAAAGGACCCTGTGGTTTACATTTTCTCACGCTCTGGATCCCTGCCACTAACTCCGTTAACAAAAGTTCCTGTTAACTCAGGGGTAGTTTGGTCTTTTTACCCTTTCTTTATCTGTATCCCTATAAAAATTCTGTTAACTTAGGGGTAGTTTGGTCTTTTCTTGACATTAGTTTGTCTTATGTTCTTTGGATACTACTAGTTCATGTATTTAGTCTTGCTGTTGAAATTGATTTGACTACTACTGGTACAAATGAACTGTTAATAACGTTTCATAGTCATCAACAAATTATGTAGGTGGTACAGGAGGACTTTACAAGATGCCACCTCCGATCTCATTTGTCATCATACATGGAAGAAAGTGATCCCTCGGATTCAAATCCATACGCAAAGGTGAAAACCTTATGTTTCTCTCTATTTATGCCAGATAAGATACCTTGTGAGTTGTGGGTGGTTTTAATCGAAAAACATTCTATTTTATCCTAATTGTTTATACAGGTGGTTGCCAATATACCATTTAATATAAGTACTGATGTAGTCAAACAACTTCTTCCAATGGGTGACGTCTTCTCTCAAGTAGTCTTATTACTCCAGGTTTGCATTTTTCGTTTTTTTCCGTTATTTATGTGACATTTTTCTGTTACTTGCGAAAAACCATGTTAAGCGTCTCACAGTCCTTCATAACTGGTGAAATCTTGTTAGTTTCTTATCACACATACCTGTAAAACTAAGGACTGGCTTGAAGGTTCCATAGTCCAAACCAAACCAAACGAACCCAGTATATCCCCCACAGAGGTAGGGTCTACCTGAAGGAGGCGGGTAGGATGCACGCAGACCTTGCCGCAACCCAATAGTGTAGAGAGGTGTGGTCCCACAAATGTAAAATTTGGGATGATATTCTTGCCACATCAAAATACGATATATTGTTTATGTTTTCTTTGATCTTTCTCGACGTATTTCATAGATAAGGGATCTTCATAAAGGATTCACCTTTTCGTACTATATTGCTTATCAGAAGTACATGTAGATATCTGAGAGCTTTATTCAGGTGATGCATAATCTTTAAATAAAGGAGAGTGTATCTAAAGTAGTTTGGTCTGATTCTTGTTTTGTATAACATACTTCTAAAACTTTCATTTTGGTACCTCAAATGTGATATCTCAAACATTTAGGTAACTAGTTTACATATGAGAATGCATGAAAATGCAATGTACTATGGCGCAATTCTACTTCCGAGATTTAAGTTCCATTCATTTATATCATTTTCCTTCGGTCTTCATTTATGGCCCATCTCCATTTCTCCTTGGTAAAGGGACCCACAATGACATCTTCATTTCTTAATGCTTACCTAAGCCACTCTAGCCGTTGTGGTAGAGGTCAGGTCTATGTACATCCCACCCCCAGACCCCACCTCCAGATGGAATATACTGAGTTTTTTGGTTTGATTTAGTTTTTACTGACCTGCAAATGAACATGCGAATATGAACACAAACCTGTAATATAGAAAACCCGTTTTTTCGGTTATGATTTCATCGTCATGTTCCATCTTTATGTTTGAAAACCTTCAGGAGGAAGCCGCTGTGCGCATGGTGGACTCATCCTTGAGGACATCCGAATACAGGCCCATCAATATCTTCATAAACTTCTATTCAGGTAATGCTGCATATGGACTGTTCATATGATGATATGAAATGAAAAGAAAATATTGACCAATTGTTGGAAATTTTAGGGTTGAAAAATAAAATTTAATCTTTTTCTTTTTTTCTAATTTCTTGGCTGAAACCTTTTCCTTGCAGATCCTGAATACAAATTTAAGGTCCCAAGGGAAAACTTCTTTCCTCAACCTAAAGTAAGCTATTGATGCCTTTCTTTATTGTCTCCACATTTTATAAGAATAGCTGATAAGCTACATGACGATGTAAAATCACCTAAAAGGAAAAATATAAGGGGTATAATTGGAAAAGTGAAAAAACCCCAATAAGCCACTTGAAGTAGCGTTTCGAAAAGGCGGTTATGGCTTACCAAATGAGACTTTTTCAGTGAGGTCAGAAAATAAGCTAGCTTATGGTTGGCTAACATGACTGTTAAAACAAGGAGTATTTGGTAATATATTACTGCATAGGGTGCAATTTTACACCCCCCCCCCCCCCCCCCCGGGTAATATTTGGTTTTGCTTGTCCAGTACTTGCTTCTCTTCGTATGTTATCGCTTTTCAAAACTTTATCATCATCCGGCTTTCTCTATATCACATTTTTCACAAGCGGGGGTCTTCACGGAAACAACCGCTCTACTCTTTAGGATAGAAGTCAGGTCTATGTACATCTTATCTTCCCCAGATCCCACCTGGGATATACTGGGTTCGTTTGGTTTGGTTAGCATAATTACTTGGCAACAATCACCAAGATCTTGCATAAAATAGCTCACTCATATCCGGATTCAGTGTTAGCTGCGGAAAGTTCATGTAACGACTACCTTATCTTCGCTTTATTTTTTCACTATAATCATTCATGTTATAATGAGAATTCATTTATTTGTATGTAGGTAGATGCAGCTGTTGTTGTGTTTAGACTGAAGCAAACAGTAGACTATCCCCAAGTTTCATCAACCAAGAGCTTCTTTTCAATGGTTTGTACTTGGAAATATAAATGCACTCAAAGCATCTCCAACAGTTTTTCTATAATTTCTAAATATGGAGAAGTAAAAATCAAAATCTCTCTAAAAAATTACAGTTCAACTTCAACTGTTTCTCCGTTTGGGAGATTACAACATTAATTATGTTATTAAAACATTCAAAAATCATGTAACAATGAGTTTTAACAGTCATGTGGCCCCTCTGGAATAGGACAAAAACTCCCGTCTTGTTTCACCTTTTTTGGTGGGACAAAAAAGTCCAGTCCCACCTGGTCCTGGTCCCTGTCCCTGTCCCTTGTCACATCAAACATGTAACAATGAGTTTTTATCCTGTCTCATGTTGTGTCAAATGTGGAATAGTGAGTTATTGTATTGTCTTATGTCACTTCAAACGTGGTACAAGGAGTTTTGTTGTGTCTTGTTGCTCTGTCCGTTCCCGTGTACAAAACGTAGCCTGATGGCCGTGGGAATTGTACGATGGGAGCATTTCAGAGAGTGGGGTCGTGTACCCTTTTTGTAGGATTCCCATTCCCTTATTCCATCACTTAAATTCTCAATTTTAGGTTAATTCTGCATTTAACGGGAAACGAAAGATGTTGCGCAAATCGCTCCAACACATAACGTCGTCCCTCAAGATGGAGGAAGCTCTGGTTAACATTGGTCTCCCTGCAACAGTAAGTATCCCTCCCCTTTGCCGTTCTTTAACTTAAATCAACTCAGCTTTCTTTTTCGACACTCCGATGATCGTTCCTTCTTCGTGCAGTCGAGACCGGAAGAATTGACACTAGAAGATTTTGTAAAGTTGCATAATTTAATTGTAGATATTTGACAAAAATGGTATTTAGAGATGCCCTTTTGGGCATTAGGTAGGAAAGTTTGGTACTTTTTGGAAATCTTTCTCAAAACAAGTGTTTCTAAAGCTTTCAAGAAACCCTTGTTTCATTCTTGTTGTATAGAAAGTGGATCATCAACCTTGACTCCAAAGTTCGAAAGTATTAGGAGGTCTCAGGTTCAAATCCAAGGAGGAATAAAAATCCTCTTGTGTCAACGGAGGTTCAAATGCGGTGACTCCGGGCTATCTGCAAAGCAGGTGGTTGTCCTGAGATTAGTCGGCTCGCATAGCGGGTTGGATATCCAGGTTAATCAAAAAAAAGTTGACCATCATGTTGTATCCATGGGTTACAATCCGATCTTTTTGGAGGCACTGTTACAACTAAAGATTTTAAAGATTTTGATTGCACTGGAAAATAGGATAACAAAGATACATATATACACATTACAAAGGCGATGATGAGACGTATTATTTTTATTTTCTAATAGAAATTAGAGAGACACCGAGATAGAAAGACCCTACATCATGTAAAACCAGGCCCCAAAATTTTGGAAGCCTTATTCAAAAACACATATTTAACATGCTAAAAAGCGGCCTTGATACCCATTAACATATGTAGTTACAGCCATAAACTGGTTTATTTTTTAAAGCTAATTGAAAAAAATCCAGTTTAATTTACATAAACTAGCTTTTTGAAATGCTACTTTATGTTTTAATAAGTTTTAACGTTTTAATTTCCATTATACCTTTTATATTTTTTTCCAACTAATTTTTAACATGTTATTTCAAGTAGCTTTATCAACTAATAGTTTATCTGCTAAATCATAGGTGGATCATAAAAATAATTAATATAATATAGAATAAATAAAAATTAATCTTAAAATGAAAATGAATTTAGAAAAAAATACTTTATCTTAATTTATGTTTTGAAAAATTAGAATGGTACTTGCGTAATGCAGCAATATATATATTTCGATCTTAATGTTTTGTTTTATTTTGTCTCTGTAGATGTTTTAATATGATTTTTATGTGGTTTTGCGAAATGGATAATGATTTTATTTTTGAATAAAATATAAACTTGAAGATATCATAAAATTTTGAAAATAAATATATCAATATTAGTATCAAATTAATTATTTATATGTTTTTGTTTTTGTGTAATTTCTTTAATTCAATTTTTTTATTATAATTTAATTCAGATTTAATAACGAAGTAATTTATTTTCGATTTAATAATTCTTTTATAAGAATAATAATTAAGTAATCTGTTAGAACTCAATGATCATCTTAATTATATTTTAGATTTTTACTATTTAAAATGAAATGTTTATCTGCAGTTAGTTACACGAATTCAAACATGAAGCTTTAATAAGTTCTACTTACGCACAATTTATTTGTAATCTTGAATTTTATGTAATATGCATTAATAAACAGTATTTCATGTATTAAAAATGGTTTTTAAGAGTTTTTGTCAAATGCTTTATAATATACTATAGATGTACCTAACAAACTATGAGTATATTTATTTAAATCTGTATCATATCGTTCAGAAAGAAACATACTTTAAAAACATGTCGACGTTTACGTTTTTACGTCAATTTTAGTTACTAAAATATATTTTTTTTTCAAATTATATACATTTTGATTACTAAAATTTGACATATTCTTCTCTAAAATCATTCGATACTTTTGTTCAGTATTGTCACTAAATCTGAATGATTAGTCCAAAACTAACATCAGTATAAGCAAATTAGCCTTAAATCTAAACAAATTAACACAAAATAGTTGGTGTTAAATCTAAAGAAATTAACGCTAAAGAGGTAATACCAAAATCCATACAGTTTCAATGTTTATGGTTTCACTAAAACACACTTATGGTTCATGTCCTCATGGTTGTATTTTTATAACGAGTTGGGTTCGTAATGCAACCACAAGGAATATTAACCAAAAAACCGAAAAAAACCCCTCAAAATCAATTAGAAAACCGAAAAGGTTCATAAAAAACAACTAGAAAACTTAAAAAGTTTATCAGGAATTCAGTTTAAGAACACATCAGCGACTTTACGGATCTTTGATCTACCTTAAAGGTGCACATGCTCGGAATTTTTTTGGGTCCGCTGTTGTACGCCTCATTAAGCATGTGGTATGCCATTGCCTAATCTGTAGTTTTTGTAATGTGATATATTAAAATTTTCTTAACTTTTAATGTTTTATTTGTTAGTTTTTTAATATACTAGAAGCGCACTCGCGCAATGCAGCGAGATACATCGTGTTTTTAATATTTCATTTTATT
>NC_037541.1:12148116-12164576 GCF_001531365.2 Cynara cardunculus var. scolymus
AGTTAGTTACACGAATTCAGTTATGGGATGAAATCGGATAGGGGTGAAATTGTTTAGGGATGAACGGGTTTAAGAGTTTTAAGAATTTAAGAGTTTTTAAGAGTTTTAGTCAAATGCTTTATAATATAATATAGATAATCTAATTTAAAATGTTTAATATTATTGACTCATTAAATTATAGTAGAAAACACATGTTTATATTATATACAAGGGTTGGGTTCATGTAAGACCAGTCTGTTTTCTTAAGACCCGTATCATTTTTTTATACTTAAAATTTCACAATAAAAACGTTTTATATGCCCCTAATTCCACAACTACTTTTTTTATACTAATCATGTACATGCATGAAACATGAGGCTCCATGATTTTCTTGCAAAATAGATGATGAAAAAATTAATACAACTTCTCATCACAAAAATGAAGTAAAATACAGATTTGGTCCCTGAGGTTTGTCATTTATTATGGAACTGGTCCTTTATCTTTCATTTATTATAAAAGAACCATCCATCTATACAATTCGTCTTGGATTTAGTCCTCCTCTCTAACGTCCATCAATTCTCTCCATTAAATACGAAAGCAAAACGGTCCTTTTACCCTTTTTTATTTAATTTTTTTTACGTTTCTTTACAATTTTTTCAAACCAGGGGCCAAAATGTATAAGAATAAAACTTAGAGGCTCAAATATGAACACAACCATAACTACTCATCACCTTCACCGTGTTCCTTAACCTTCTTTCCATTGTTATCACCATCGTTAACCACCATCTCCACCATCGAGTTCGAATGGTTAGTTCCATTTTTTTAGTTTTTAACTTTTAATTTTAGATTTATTATGTTTCTAGAAAAAAAAATTGCAATAAAAGACTTGAACACAATAAACTAACAAACAGACAAGCGATGATTTTATGAAGAAACAAAATTCTATCTTTGTTTCTTATAATCAAATGTTTCCACCAGACTGCGATTGGGTCTCATTCATCTCAACCAAGTTCGAACTGGATCACAATTGGGTCCCTACCATCTCAACCGGATCGAATCAAACCTCTAAAACAGTTCCAAATAAATGGAGAAAACTGGGAATCAAGATTTTAGTCAACTATAACCATTAGAGACAGGGATCAAATCCAGACATTTTTGTAAACCATAATGGCCATCTTTTAATTTCGAAACTGTAAGGATGAAAAGTGTTACTTTTGACAAACCACAAGGATCAAATTTGTAGTTTACTCTAAATTTTAATTACATTTTTTGTCCTCGTGGTTTGTTAAAAATTGCAATTTTCGTATCTGTTGTTTAGAAATTACGATTTTTGTTCTTGTGATTTGTAATTTATTGTTATTTTTGTTCTTATAATTTACAATTTATTATTATTTCGTTTACAATTCTTTACTATTTTGATCCATTTAGACACGAAAATAACAATAAATTACAAACCATAGGATGAAAATCGTGTTTTACTCTACTTGATCAAACTTATATCTAGGTAACACTCGGTTACTCGTAATCATAGGCATAATCAATACACATATTTACATGCGTAAGTCGATATTACATGCATATTATACGAATAGATACATCATAAAACGTTTGAAAGACTGAGAAAACGCATTGAATTTTGGTCTCCTAAGCTTTTAACATCCGAAGGTAATCGTCAATGATGGACATAGCCGATGATCGGTAACCCGAACCAAAGAGATTGTAATGGTTCAAGTAATGGTATAACAAATAAACATCTCGTCTTTTCTCGAACCCTGGTTGCTTCGGCATCACCTAAAAGAGGACAAGGATCAAGATCCCATTGCCACCACCAGTAAAACCAAACGGACCCAGTAAGTCATACGCAGATGCAGGGCATCGGGGTAGGATGTACGCACACATTGCCTCTACACCAACTATTTTCTAGAGACGTATGAAAAAGCCCAAACCCGATATTAAAGCCCAACTAGGCCAACTTCTTTTTTCTAAGGCTTGTTTAGAGTCGGGCCCGATTAGGTTTGGAAGGCCAGGGCCCAGGCCCAAGGGGTAGAGAGGTTGTTTCTGTGAATACCCGACTGACAAAACAACTAAAAGAAGAAAGCAGGCAATCTACGAGCGAGAGTGTGTGCAAACAAGCAACAACAGAAAATTGAAGTCAACGACAACAAATGGTCAACGTCCAGTAGTTTTAGACGGATATCGGATTTTCAAATATCCGTTTGAATTATTGCGAAAACGATGAATGTAAGTATGTACCTCAAAATAGGCATTGTAGAACGAGCCTCCGAAACCGGCACACCATGACATTCCGAATTCTGCTTCATTATGTCCATCTACATGACATTCAAGAAAATATATTTATAGAAACGGAGAAAAAGAAGTCCGTTACTAATCTTCGTTTTGTGGGACCCGCTCCAATTTACGCTTGTATAATGAACGAAAATGAAAAATAATGAAACGATAGATCCTCATAGTGGTTGTTTATGACCTTTAACCATTTAGAGGTAAGATCTGCATACATCTTACCTGTGTATGAGATATACTAAGTTTGTTTGGTTTGGTTTATTATAAAGTCGACTATTTTCCTCTCGTTTTGATTTCCATTTTGTACAACGCATCTAACCTATCTCCACAACGCGCTCGTATAACCGAAATGGACCCACAAAATGAAAAACCGTAAAAGAAAGTCGACCCCACTATATTCCCAACATCTGTCACATATAGATTCGGTCACGTATACATGACTGTTTGATAGTGGCTTAATGATATAGAAAGTGGCTTATTGAGTAAGCTTCTAAGGAGCTTTATGTAGAAAGCCAAAAAAAAAAATTCCAAGCCTGTGCTATCCAGTTAAACTTTTAACATCATCCTTCCATCTATGAAAAAACCCTCAAAACAAAAACCTTCCCAATCTATACAGACAACTTTATCCATACAGATAGTGTTATCCATATATCACTTAATGGAAAACCAACCAAACAACCCCTCAGTATGTCCCACCCAAAGGTGGGGTCTGGGGCGGGATGTATGCAGACTTGACCTCTACCCCAAATAGTACAAAAGGGTGTGGTTAGGAACCGAATTCTGAAAACCGAATGCGCACTTACAATAACAAGCAGGATCGAGTATAACGGGCTCCCCATTCTTGTCGGAACTGATATTCCCGCTCCATAGGTCGCCATGTAATAAACAAGGCTCGATCGTTACATCTTCAAACAAAGCTCCAAGATTTTTCACTAGTCTTTGTCCTACATTTAGATCACAACCAAGATAACAACAACAAGAACCATTCCTAAAAAGAGATGCAGTTTGACCTTTCGGGTCAAACCATCTACGTTCCAAATCCAAAGCAACCGTTTAGGCACCCGTCAATGTCCGGCTAGCTTGGGGCCCTGAAGATAACAGCCAGAAAAATCCCAGTGGCCCTGAGGAGACTTGAACTGGCACCTATAAAGGCCTCGCCTTTATTTGCCGATTGATAACCTTTATTTGGTTATGTGATCCTAAAGTACTCTTTTTTTAGTCCAAGAAAGTACTTTAGATCACGAACCAAATAAACCCAGTAAATTTCACACGGAGTGGGGTGTGGGGAGGGTAAGAAATAGATCATAGACCTTTTTCGTATATAGCCGAATCACCATATTGTTGTTGTGCTAGCTTAAGTTGAAAGGTCAATCGATGCTCGGAGTAAAACTCGATCCAATCTGACGTCCACGTGTTTATCTGTGGCGTGCTACATGTCACCACTCGAGCTTGTTAAACAAGAGCAATGAAGTCTAGAGGGTATCGTAAAAGATAAAAAGATTAAAAACCCGTAAAAAATATTCAAAATGGTTTCAGAAGAACCAAAAAGAACGTATTTCTTGAGTCGTTTCTCATTTTCGTATTGTGCGTTTCCATTTGAACCATGTAGATTCCTACAGCCGGCGGTTCATAATGTTCTTAAGCCGACTTGGGTGGTCTGGTCCCATAAAAACCAAACCAAACCATCCCAGCATTATCCCACCCGAGGGGGGGTGGGTGGGAGGGTAAGATGTATGTAGACCTGACCTCTACCACAAGGAGTATGTGGTCCAATCCCTTGTACTCCCTCCATCGGAAAATAAATGTCAATGATGAAAAAGAGACGTACAGATTTAGAAATATGTAATTATTACACTTTTTAATTAAGACAATTTTACCCTTAATAATAGAGGGAGATAGAATTTCCCCATCTCATGACTAAGGGTAAAACTGGAAATTATGCACTCACTTTTGAAAGTGGACACTTACTTCGAGACGGAGGGAAAGAGAGGTAAATGAACCTGCCAATGGTATTGTCGACATGGAACCCGAAACCATTTTCGGATTTTGTGGCTTTATGCATCTCCGCGAGCTTCCTTCCTAGCAAAGACTAATTTAATAGAAAAATTAAAAGAAAATCGTGAACCACGATTGAAATGCTAAAAAGCGTATTGAGGGTTTACCTGATCACCTCTCGATGAACCAAATTCTATGAATTCCATAATGATATACGAACCTCCGGTAGGCAATGCACCGACCTTCAAGAACCAAAGAAACATAACGGTTTTCAGCTTTTCGACATGAGCATCGAGTGTTTGTCTACGAATGAAAGTGCAAATCCAAGACAAATATCCCAATCATGCTTCAATGAGTAAAAATAAAGTAATCACGGGACTATATCAGTGTCATCGACTTATTTGTAAAATATGTCGAGTGTAAAATGACATAATTACCCCTCAAGAGAGGGGCACATGAGTGACTAACGAAACTCAAGTCAACGGTATCTAAACCGTTTAATGAGTTCGATTTAAACTATAATTCATATTGTTTCGCATGTTTTGTTCTTTTGTGTGTGTTTCACATATGAAACGTATTTTCATTTCTTTTTCGCATGCACAAACAGTCCTGAAGGTTTCACATATGAAACAACACTGTATGCACTTCGCATGTTTCACACGTGTAGTTTCATATATGAAACAACACAAGAAAACGGGTTCGCGGATTTGTAACGTTGATTTTCCCTCAAAGGAAACTTACCTTAAATGGTAACGTTTTGTCGGAAATTCAAATACAGGAAACTTACCTTAAATGGTTGAGGAACACGAATAGATTTTGTTTCATACATCGCTCGTAACCCCAACGCCTCTCCTTCGAACATCTCCGGTCCAATACTCCTAAAACCAAGTTTACAAACACCTTTTCGTCAATGCAGTCAGAAATGACAAAAATGTCCTTAGAGAAAGTATGCATCAATAAACAAAGTATAAAAGCCAAAGCAAGCTACAAAGGGTATAATTGGAAATATTGACACGGGTCGATAAAAAAAGGAACCTGTTTGTCTTAACGAAGAAAGAACCAGCATCAGTATTGTATCGGCTAGCAAGATTAATGCAACCACCACCAACAGGACTAATCCCCGTTATCTGACTTGCTTTTCCTTCAGATAGAATCCATTCTCGTACCGGGTCCGTACTCACTGTAGCCACTGTCAACAGCGAAAAGTTTAGACGATCATAATGTCACTTTTCTAAAAGATTTTTTTGAAAAGAAAACGTAGCTTGATCATAATGCTTACCGGGTAAGCATTTACCATGGCAAGGACCAAGAACCTTATAAGAAACTTACCCGGTAAGTGAGGGAGAAGAAGACTCCTAGGGGCTGTTTGGTTGGTTTTTCATTAAATCCTGTATGGATAAAGTTGGCTGCGTGGATTAATATGTCTGTATAGATTAAGAAGGTTTTTGTTTGGAAGGGTTTAGCGTGTTTTTAAGTGGAATGGGCTGGTTTGGGAAAAACTTAGCTTTCTACATAAAGCTCCATCGAGAAGCTTACTGAACAAACCACTTTCTAAGTCATAACACTACCAAACAATCATGTATAACAGACCAAATAAACTATGAGTCCCGTTAAGCTCATTAAGCTGCTAACAAACAACGCCGAGGCCCCCTCAGTTGGGCTAAAACACAAGAAATTCAATGTGGGTTGTTTTCAAAAAGCTTAAAAACTATAACTTCATTACAAATTAAGCCCTAAATTGATGCAATAATTTGAAAACATAAGAGAGAGCAAGAAGAGACATACATTCAAAATTCACAAATTCAATTCAGATTGCAGAAATAAAGAGCAAGTTCATACGAAATCGAACGAATCATCATAAATTCACGAAGGGTAACGATTATCTACGTATAAAACGATTTGACTGATCTGAAATCGAACCTGTATGCTACTAGAAATGAAACCCTAATAGCAGAATCTTGATTAAAAATAGAGAAGATGATACTTACTAGCCATGGGTTTTTGCAGACGAATCGAAAATGGGTGTGAAGAACGAAAGAGATGACAAGAAGAGGTGGAGGAGATGACACCCAACTGTGCCACCATTCTTGAAAACACACACACACACTTTTGCCCCCTTTTTTCTCACCGGAGCTTTTTAATCCTACTCATCACCAATAATTGGTGGAGGTTTCCTTCTTGGATCCCTTTTTCTTTTTGTTTGGAGTATTCTTAAAACGGAATACAGAAATGGTTAGATTTAGTGGGGTGTCAAGAAAACAGATTGTCTCGTAGTGTCGAAATGGGGTCATCCCATAGTGTCGAGCAGCGGCTAGACGAATATAGATTGTTGGGACTTAGGAGTGTCAAGAAACTAGATTGTCCGAAATGGGGCCATCTCATTGTGTCGAGAGGGGGCTAGACGAAAAAAATTTGCCCCAGAGAGTGTTGGTTGGATACAGATTGCCACAAAGTGTAGAGAGGTTCTAATATAGTTGATACAAGACTCTTAACAACCCCCCGCGCCCCGCCCCGGGCCCCGGTAACAAGAGTTAGCTAGAAACAAAAAGAGATCATCCCAAAGTGTCGAAAGGGGGCTAGACGAAAAGAATTGTCCCATAGCATCGGGTACAGATAGCTCCAAAGTGTCCAGAGATTCCAATATAATTGATATGGGACTTCAACACACCCTCTTTAAAATGTCTAAAGGGGGCAAAATGAATACAATTGCCTCAGAGTGTCGAATCGCTAGTGTAGTAGACCTTGACTCTGATACCATGTGAGAATATATGAAACCCATTATATTACTCTTCAAAACAGTCTTTCAGGAGAGAAGAGAAGTTCTAACATATACAGATAAAAATGAAAGTCTAACTGATACGAGACTCCAACAACCAACTTTCAAATGATTATATGATAAAAGAGGGATTTATAGCATTCATAAGCAATATCCACCTTTGTTAAATTCCACAAAAGAAAAAACAAGTATATACACCCATTTCAAATCCTTCAAATCCCAAATAATATGTCATCTTTCTGCTTCTGTCACTGCTTCTGAATCTCCCATGGCCGAATCAGCTCGGTTTTGACTTTGACTTTGACTGCTTCCTTGATCGGAATGCGGTAGGAGCCACTGTCGGGAATGCTCCATCGAAACCTCTCTCGAAATCCCGGGGCTGTTCACGGCCGCGATGATGCAGAGGCGACACACAGGGCAAGTCGACTGCTTTCGTAGCCATAGATCTATGCAAGAAAGATGAAAACTATGCCCACATTTCGGCATGATTCTTAGTACCTCTTTCTCTTGGTATTCGCCTAAACATATCGTGCACCTGTGATTTTTCAAGAAAACGTTATCAACCGAGGGTATTTTTGCAGTTTTGGTGGTTCTAACATCTAACACCACAACACAGTCGGCTTTATAGAAAGCCAAAAATGTCTTAATGTCCTAATAGACTGCTTTATAGACTAATGGGTTGTTTGACAGTTGCTGAATGGTTTGGTGCAAAATGATTAAGTGGTCACAATGATTAAGAGACTTTCATGATAGTGCAAAATGAAATATAATTGTTTGGTAATTGTTTACAATGAAATCAGGACACTTAATGGTTAAGGGAGACTCAAGATACAAAATCATTCAAAGGTTTTTGTAACCATGGAGAGGCAGACTTTTTTTTGCCAAACAAGATTCGCCTCTTAATAATTCAGATGTTGCCTCTTAATGGAACTATTAAGATGTAAACAAACAACCCCAATTATATAAAGGTGTAACAACAGGATGATAGGACATTTTTTGGGCATCCTGACAAGTTTTTTAGAACACTTTTGAAACAAAAGTGTACTGTTTATGGGACACTTTAGAGAACTATCCTTTTTATAGGATACTTGTTTTTATAAGACACGTTTTCAAATAATGTTACTCCCTCCGTCCCAGAATAAGTGTCCAGTTTCAAAAATAGATAACTAAATTTCCAAATCTACCCTTAATTAATACACATGTATTTAAGAGTTGATAAGATAGATAAATTAGTCAAGGGTAAAGTTGTCATTTGGTTAACT
Organism: Cynara cardunculus var. scolymus; assembly: GCF_001531365.2. Lineage (NCBI taxonomy): Eukaryota > Viridiplantae > Streptophyta > Magnoliopsida > Asterales > Asteraceae > Cynara > Cynara cardunculus. The sequence goes on from NC_037541.1 coordinate 12,156,430, forward strand.
AAAAAATGTAATAATTTTGCATGTCTAAAATTGTGCGTCATTTCTATTGTGAACACTTATTTTGGGACGAAAAATATATAATAAAATTGTCCTGACAACTTGTAATGCTGCCAAAAAGCGTCCTATCAACTTATTGTAACATCTTTACATAAGACAAACCGGTCTATAAAAGCAGTCTACTAGAACATTTAGACATATTTGACGTCCTATAAAGTCAATTTTGTTGTAGTGTAGAGATATTAGCCGAGTAGATTCCAACCTCCTTAGAGGTCAAAGGTTCAAGCTTCACCAAGTGTGAGGAGTGTGTGTGAGTTTTGCTGTATATAAATATTATATACTTAAAAAATAAGATATTAGCCCGGATCCGGGTGAGGTAGGACCGAACTTACTGGGCATCCTCCATTGAACCAAAGGCTTCACGTTCGAACTTCATGGTAGGAATGGCTGCAACCATAACCGGTTCAAGGCCTGCGATCCGATGATGCTCTTGCTGCCATTGTGTTTCCAAAAGTTGGAACGAAAACGTCGTTAGAGCACAAAAACACATTTACAACTCAAAATACACATACCAAATTCTATAACGAAAAATCCAAAGTAGTGCATATAACATCACCGGCATAAAATACGATTATAAAGTGTAGTTTGCATAGCTTGATCGAATCAAAACAAGGGTATTTTCGGGAATTCTAATATCATGATCCTTTTTCAGAGAGTTTTGATCTTGTTAACCATTATCGACACGTATCTATGATCATTGCAAGCTATTTGAAATCGAAATCAATCTCAAAACTGTAAACGAACCCTTTTAAAGCAAGAAATCAATTACTTTTCCGCTCTTGTTGATCAAAATCTCGGAATTGTAATTCAAGTGGAAATCAACAAACCAAACAAACCCCCACGTAGATCTACGGTCCGGCAGGCAAGATGTACGCATAAGATATATGCAAATCTTTTTTTTATTAACCTGATATCCAACCCGCTATGCGAGCCGACTAATCCCAGGGTGACTACCTGCTTTGCAGATAGCCCGGAGCCACCGCATTTGAAACTCCGTGGCTACAAGGGGATTTTTATTCCTCCTTGGATTTGATTATGGGACCTCCAGGTATTTTTGACCTTTGGAGCCAAGTTCAAACCAATCAGGCACCACCCTTGTGGTTACAAATCTTGCCTCTATCCCGAAGGGTAGAGAGACTGTTTCCGTGAAAGAACAAGATTTTCTAAGGATATATCGACACACAAATCAAGAAACATAAGCACGAGGTTTTAAGGATCGAAAAACATACCATCTCAAGGTCAATCCTCGAGTCAATCTCGAAGGGTTGTCGTGATTCGTATCGACGAAACCGTCCACAAACGAGTCGAGCGCATACAAATACAATGAAAGTGGCACTCATTGCAAAGCCTATAACTGTTGTGATCAAATTCATATTTCTACCAAACATCTAAAGCAAACCAAACAAACTCCAGTAAATTCCACTCGGAAATAACACAGCTGAGATGTACACAGACCTGACCTCTCTCTTAAACAACTGATTCCCAGAATCCCTCCAACTTATTTTCTAATCACTTCAATTCCCCAAAAAATTCAAGAAAATGCCCAGAAATTATGAAACAGAACCCTAATTACAGAATAAGATTCAAGAACAATGGAGAAAGACTAAAGAAACGGATCAAGATTAAGACCCCAAATTAACAAGGAGTACAAAGAACTGAAACAAACCCTAATTACAAAAATGAGATTTAAAGATAATCAAACATTAATTAAACCCTAATTGTTCAACCAATTTCCATTTAAAGCTATGGAAGAAAAGCTAAACTAAGAACCCTAATTACAGAATCAAGAAAATCAAGACTAAAACCCAAGATTAACAATCTTTAATCAAGATTATGGAAAACCCTGTTGCAAAAACACAGGAAACAACATTATGAACATGTTTAATTCACAACAATATCAAGAACGTCAACCAAAGATGGAAAAAATTGCACAGATTCTTGAGTCTTTTCTAGCAAGATTTCAAGAAATCCAACAGCAAAAAAGACTTCAATCTCTGATCAAATCAACAAGAAACACCAAAAAATAATGAAATCTGATCAAACCCCAGATCAAGATTCATCAAAAAAATGATGGGATTTACAGAGGATGGAGGGAAATGATTGGGGAAAGAAATGGAATCCACCTTCTCTTTGGGTGGACTCAAAGTAAAAAGAGTGTTGGAGCCATTGATAGATGAGAAGAAGAGGAAGAAATTTGAGACCATTCTCCTTGTGATTTTCTTGCTTGGCTTGCTCCTTTGGACTTGCATCTGAGGTGGGTCCATTTCCATGGCTAAAGGGGTCCCACCTTGGTGAGTGTTGCCTGGATTTTCTAGGTCTAGATTTAGAATTCACTACAAATAGAAATGGTAGAGCAAAAAAGGTGATTTCAAAATAAAGAAGATAAAAGAATTGATAGACTCCACAAGACATGAGTGAGTGAGTGAGTGAATGAATGAATTCTTAAAAGATCCACAACAAATGAATGACCTGAAAAGAGGATCTATGGCAGCTTTCTTGTTTTAAAGTGTCTTTCTTTTTCTTTTTTTTACTTTTCACATGATATGATTTCTAAATTTTCTTATATGGATAATTATAACATGATTTCTGATTGGTTTGAGTTTGGTTTTAAAGGTTAAAAGTACCTGGAGATTGCAGGTTTAAGTCCAAGTAGAAATAAAAATTCTCCTTGTGGCCACGGATGTTCAAATGCAGTGACTCCGGGCTATCTGCAAAGTAGGTGGTCGTCTTGGGATTAGTCAGCTTGCATAGTGGGTTAGATATCCACGTTAATCAAAAAAAAGATTATATGGATATGTTAAGGAGAGGCTTATTGGAAATTGATTCAAATGATTATTTCTTATATTTAAATTGATCTCTTAATCATTTTTTTTATGGATTTATCTAAATGTTACTACTTTTGTAATATTTAGGTCTGTAATATTAGTTAAAAGGCAAAAAAAAAAATCAACACAAATCTACAATGGTGACGGTAAACTGGTTGAATTTGAATTTTTTTTTTGTCTTTTAGCTGATATTACGGATCTGGATATTGCAGAAGTAATGACATTTGAGTAACTTGGGAAAAAATGATAAGGAGATCAATTTAAGTGTGAGAAATGGTCATTTGAGTCAATTTCTCTATAAATAACTATATCAAAAAAATATTTTTTCTTTTAGTTATCAGATTTTTTTTACAAAATAGTAATAAAAAAAAACTGCAAGTCAATGTCGAAAAACACTGTTCTTTGTGGTTTCGCAAGCTGCTAAATGGGCTTGTGGTTTCTCAAGCCCAGAGCTTGAGACTTTGCCTAGATTTTTTGCGTAGATGATACTGTCATGATAGAGACTACAATAGCGCCACTTGTGGACTTTTATTAGTTTTTGTGGTGGGTCCATTTTTTCACTCGATATGTCAGATTTGTCAAAAACCGCAAAGAAATGTGTCTTACAACGTTAACTTACGGTTTCTTTTATGTTTATTCTTATTAATGACTCGTTAATACCTTCTACCAAACATCCCTAAAGGGTCGTTTATCAAACACTTACCCGATAAGCGTTTACCGATAAAATTTAACATTATCATTTACTTACCGGGTAAGATTTTAGTCCATTAAAATGGTATTATGCAACAATTTACCAGGTAAGAGTCGTCACCCTCACTTATAACAACTAATTTCAGGAGAAAATTATCAGGTCGAGCATCACAAGTTTGCTCCAAGTATTAGTTATGTCCCTGTAGGCCCATAAATCCCTTTTTTCAAAACAAAATATTCCATATGTCGATAAGAAACTACAAAGACATAGATGCGTACATAAATAAGTCTGAGTCATCTTATCTACAACTTGCAACTCCCCAAGCGTAAAATAACAGAATGACACAGTAACCCTTAAATCAGACTTAAATTCATGATGAAAGTTATTGATAGTTTACAACTTAAGACTTGTAACAAATTCACATTTTTTAAAACCCATATGAGAAAAGGTTGTCACTGATCTCATATTCCAGTTATATGATATAAATTATCATACAACTGGTTAATAATAAAACTGATAAAAATAAAAGTTATGAGAGAGTCATAATTATGACATGAAATCAAGTTCTAAACTTGCAATTAGAGAAAGAGAAATTCTGAAAGCAAAATCAATGATATTAAATCATGATTCTTAGCCCTTGAGTGTTCCCTCATTACTTGGTAATTTGGGATTCCATGGGGATGGGACCTACTTCCATCAATGGTTCTTAGGAATCATCTTTATTCAATTTTAATAGATCACTCATGAATATATATATATATATATATATATATATATATATATATATATATATATTATAGAGAGAGAAAAAAGTAGAGAATAAGTATTAATTGCTTTTATGAATAAATTGAATAACTTTCATATCTAAACTATATTATAAAATATTTGACAAAAATCCTTAAAAACCATCTTTTATATATAAAGTATTGTTTATTGATATATATTACTTAAACTTTAAATGTTACAAGTAAATTTTACATAAGTACAACTTATTAAGCTCTATGTTTGAATTCGTGTAACTAACTGTAGATAAATATTATCAAATACAGGATAAGTTTTTATTTTAAATAGGATTAGAATAATTATTGAGTTATAATAGAAAAGTTAGTTATTATCTTTATAAAAATTATATTTATAAACTAAAAGTAAAATACTTCGTCATTTAAACCTAGATTAAATTATAATAAAAAATTAAATTAAATAAATTACACAAAAAAATAAATAAGAACTTTTAGGTATTTTTAATTTTTATGATATCTTCGAATTTATATATTATTAAAAAAACATTATTGTTTGCTCAAAACTACATAAATTCGCATTATAACATCGACAGAGACCAAAAAAATAAAATTAAAACATTAAAATCAAGAGATATTTCGCTCTATTGTGCGAGTACCCTTCTAGTAGACTCTAAAAAACTAAGGGGACTTTTATATTTTTGAATGATTAAATTTTTCAATATTTTTGAATAAATAAATATTGTATTTACTGAAATCGAACAAATAACTATTTGGATTTACTAAAAACGTAAAAAAAAAGTCAACAAACTTTCATAATTTAAACGATTAAGTTTCTAAACGTCTTTTTACACAGAAACACTTAAAGAAATAAAAAGTATTTATCATTTATTTCTCGATGTATTGACAGATTAAGGGGTGTTTGTTTACCTTTTAACAGTTTCATTAAGAGACAACCTTTGTATCATTAAGAGGTGAAACTTGTTTGCTAAAAAAAGTTTGCCTCTTAATAGTTCTAAAACCCTCTAAATGGTTTTGTATCATGGACCTCTCTTAACCATTAAGCACCTTAATTTAATTGTAAACAATTATATTTCATTTTTCACTATATAAGAGAGTCTTTTAATCATTCTGATCACTTAATTATCATTCAGCAACTGCCAAACATCCCCTAATACCAAAAATACAATGAACCAATCAGGCGAAAATAATATACCATTTTCATTTCTTTAAGTTATTATTTAAATTATAATTACACGATCATAACAAATATATGTGATTGTCATTTTTAATCTGAAAATTAAATATATGACTAACGGAAATGATATATTCCTTTAGTTTTACTGGTTCGTTGTACTTCATTACTGATTTGTTGATTAATCGAGAGAGAAATGATACAGTTATTTCTCTCTTTATAACTGTAAGGATTTATATTTTAAAAAAGTGAGTATTAGCAACAACAAGACTATCATATTAAAGTAAAGACACTGGAAACATCCAAACACCTGATCTTTCAAAACATTAAAGTTCGTTAGATTTTTTACGGTTTTAGTAAGTTCAAAATTTATTTATTCGACAAATAGAACAAATAAACTCGCACACCCTTCTCACATTTGGTGAGGTTTGAACTCCTGATTTGTAGGAGGTCAAAGACTCACATACCGCTAGGTCAAAAACCCTTTGGCGTATCATGTTCTGTTACAACCCAAGAAAATAAAAATAAAAACTGTTATTTTTTTTTAAATAACAATCAATATCGAATAAAAACGTTTAAGAATAGAATCTAATCAAAGATAAATTGCTTGCTTTTCTTAGATTCAAAGTCTTTCATTCCGTTTCTCCTTCTTTAATCATTCGTTTTCTATTTCTCGTCTGGTTTTCATTGATTGTTTATATGATTTAGACCTCTAATCGATGAAAAAGAGATTTCAGTTATAATAATTTTTAAACAAAGAAACTGTTTGAGAGTTGCTGAACGGTTTTGTAATGATCAAGTGGTCTGAATGATTAAAAAAAAACTCTCATGATATAGTGCAAAATGAAATATAATTGTTTGGTAATTGTTTACAGTGAAATTAGGGCGTTGAATGGTTAAAGAATGTCTAACATACAAAATCATTTAGAAAGTTTTAGAACCACTAAGAGGAAATTTCTCCTCTTAACAATTCAGAAACTGCATTTTAATGGAATTATTAAGAAATAAACAAACAACCTCTAATTATAATGTATTGTCGGTTATACTTTAAAATAATAAATTTTCCTAAATAATAAAAATAGTAAATTTATATTATCATAACTAGAAGGGTAGATAAATCTCGATTTTAATGTTTCGTTTTATTCTGTTCCATATCGATGTTATAATACGATTTTATGTGGTTTTGAGAAAAACGATAATGTATTCATTTTCGAATAAAATATAAATTTGAAAATATCTTAAGATTAAAAAAATATATCGATATTAGCATCAAATTAACTATTTAAAGGTTCTTGTTTTGTTGTGTAATTTCTTTAATTCAATTTTTTTGTTATAATTTAATTTAAGTTTAATAACGAAGTAATTTATTTTTTGATTTAATAATATAATTTTTTATAAAGATAATAATTAGATATTCAGTCATAACACAATAATTATCCTAATTATATTTTAGATTTTTTATATTTAAAATGAAATGTTTATCCAATATTTGATTATGTTATCTGCAGTTTGTTACACGAATTCAAGCATGAGGCTTTAATAAGTTGTACTTATGCATTATCTACTTGTAATATTGAATTCTAAGTAATATGCATCAACAAACAATACCTTATGTATAAAAAATGGCTTTAAATAGTTTTTGTCAAATGCTTTATAATATAGTATAGATAAAACAGTCTTAATGAATTGATAAATATTCTTTGAGATTGTTGGCTCTAAAAAAATACTGATAGAGTATTTACATATCATTTTCTTTGATGACGAATACATATTTTAATGTATATATACTTCATAAACAGTATTATGCATTGATAAACGTATACATTAATGGGTTATGTATTTTGATAGTATATATAGAGTTTTGGGTTAACGTGAGACAAAAATGTTTTCGTGAGACACGTGAAACCCGATTTTTACACTTGAAACTTCACAACAAAATGTTGTGAAGGTAAAAAAAAGGTGAATCTTCACAGCAAAAACACTATGTTTCAAGTGTAAAAATCGTGTCTCACGAAAATAGTCTTGTCTCACATTATTCTAAGTCAATATTGTTAGAACCCTATATGTAAAAGTGTAAGTAAGAAGCCTCTTACTATAGTCAAATAGGACTTAGTCTTAGAAACAGTCTGGACCAAGAACTCGAATGCAGAGGTCACCAAGAGACAGAGCTCTCTTTCATACATAGCAAGTGCCTCGCATGCAGAGTCCGTGCTCAAAGAGGAAGATCAAGTCTTAAGCGCCAAAAAGCTAAAGGACTTGATACAGAGCGGTCACTCTAGACATAGAGCCTCTCAACTATACATGCAGATCCTCTGCGAGACTTGTTAGACCACTTTTTTGCAATTGAAACTTCACAGCAAAACACTGTGAATGTAACATTCGCAGTGTTTTTGCTATAAAGGTTCGATTTTTTCTTACTTTCATAGCAAAAGTTGTGAAGTTTCAAGTGTAACAAAGTGGTCTCGTGGGTCTTACTTGAAACTTCACAATATTTTTGCTGTGAATGTTCGACTTTTTTTTACCTTCACAGCATTTTGCTGTGAAGCATCAAGTGCAAAAAAATGGTCTCATGGGTCTCATGAAAACAGGCTGGTCTCACGTGATTCCAAGTATATATATATATATATATATATATATATATA
>NC_037541.1:12165281-12175952 GCF_001531365.2 Cynara cardunculus var. scolymus
GAACCTAAATTAAATTATAATAAAAAAATTGAATTAAAAAATTAAACAAAAAATGAGGAATTTTAAATAATTAATTTGATATTAATATCGATATATTTTTATCAAAATTTTATGATATATTCAATTTTATATTTTATTCAAAAATAAAAATATAAATATTTTCAAAATCACATAAGACCTTATTATAAAATCTACTGAGATAAAAAATAAAATAAAATATTAAAATTAAGATGTATCTCGCTACATTACACGAATACCCTTCTAATGATTAAAAATATGCTTTAATGTTGTATTCTTTCATAAATATGTTCATCTCTTATTTCTATCAAAAGATATTCCTCTCTTTCTAATTCATTTATTTTTCTTAATAATATCATAACATTCTACATAATAAACTTTAACTTTCGACTCGTAAATTCAGATCAAAAGGTCAAAAATGTGGTATCTGATTGGTTTGAGCTTAGACTCCAAACGTCAAAAGCGCCTAAAGGTCCCAGGTTCAAATCCAAGAAAGAATAAAACCCCCATTATGGCCATGAAAGTTTAAATTCGGTGACTCCAAGCTACCCGCATAGCAAGTGGTCGTTCTGTGATTAGTCGGCTCGCATAGCGAGTTAAATATTCAGGTTAATCAAAAAAAATCAGATCGAGATTTTTTTCCCCAATTGTCGTTTGAAAGCTAAATGATGTGCAAACTGAGACATGAATGAAGGTAAACACAAGATAATCGAAAAAACTCACGAGCATATTTCGAGAAAGGATCGTTATTCGAGCATAGAAACTGAAATTTCCCTTTTCATGATTAATAATTACTTTAATTGTAGGAAAAATAATATAATTTATACCAAATAACAATATTAAGATTAAAATACGTATTATATTTTCGAGTTATCAGTATTTTTCGTATTTATAATCAACACGTGTTCATTATCATCAAGTGTCTTTGAGTATGCAAGAAACTTATAGCTGATTGGTTTCATATATTTAACCTGATGGCTTGTTCAATCAGCAACGGACTCAAGATTTTTGTCGAGCGGTTACATCTTTAAGATGGATCGAACACCTGCAAAATCGTTGAATGTGTATTTAACTGAATTATACCATTTTGAAAGATTTTTAAAGTTCTTTGGCTGATTTCGAGAGATTTTTTCGGATTTTTGGTTGAAGTCCCTTCTATTTTCTGATATTTCGGACTACCCCTTAAATATTAACGTGTACACCTTTTATATCAAAAATAAAATAAAATCTATACATGATATCTATTGAGCGAATGCACGAAACCCTGTTGGAGCTTGCTTCATGGTGGAGCATTTAGCAATGCTAGCAGCTTGGTGAGGCTGTCTGTCTGGGGACATTTTGAGGTTCAAATCCTATCTTTTTTTTTTCCGGTATGCCGCTTATATACTCTATTGTTCGATCTTAGCCATCTGAGAGTCCTGCCCGAGCAGGAGCCGTTGCACCAGGTGCTAAAAGCGTGGGTGTTTTGTATCCATTGAGCAAAGACAGGAAAAGAAACAGTCAACGGTTACCAGTTCCGTCAGCTCGTTTGATCGGTTGCGAGCCAGAAAGCGTACCGGCAGTTTGATGCTTCTTCTTTCTCCGAATCGGTTCCTAGTGTCAGTCAATCAAGATTAGCCATCAAGGGGGTGGGAAGGGATCGAGACCTTTCTTGCGAAGATGGTCTTTTATAGTTTCAAAATCTTCCATTCAATTCCGAAGCCTAACGTCTCCTGTAAGACTTTATCACCTTAATTCTTTTTTGTCTCTCCTTCACAAGCCCGTTTCCGATAGTTGATCAAACTGGGAGGGAACGTGTCAGATTGGAGGTGAAGCGCAAAAAAGCCTCTTCCGGATGTTGATGGAATTCAAATGTGATAATGGACAATTAAAATGGTCAAAAAATTTAATGGGCCATGTAAAATGAGCCCATTAAAAAGCCCAAAGTTTGATCATATAGGTTGAGCCCATCTCCTATTGTAATTTGATTTTTTTTTTCATCATTTTTTTTATTGATAATAAATTTTAAAACCTCATTGATTTTTACGATTATAATTTTTTGAGTGAATTTACAATTTTCTTCTATGTGGTTTAATGTTTTAGCATATCTCGTCTCTATTTTCGAAAAGTAGACGAAAGTAACCCTACAGTTGTATTTTTAACGATTAGGTCCTCACAGTTGCATTTTTAACAAGTTGGGTCCACCTGGTTGCAATTTTTAACGAGCCGGGTTCCTAAATAAATTGACAAGCTGGGTCCTTGTGGTTGCATTAGGGACCCAACCAGGTACAAAAATGCAACAAGAAGAACCAACCCGTTAATTTCTCAAAATAGGAGTGGAATCCGTTAAAAACACCAAACCACAAACATGAAAAATCCGATTCACTCTAATTTTTTTTTTCAAAATGACAACTTAGTTCTACAACGTATCTAGTTTTTATGTAACGATTTGCTTAAAACACGACTTATTTTTCGCGACGTTGTAAACGAAACTAATCAACACATTATAGCATTTATCATTATGAAAAACATGATGTCATAAATCAATCATATTATAAAATTTTATAATAATTAAAAAATTAATTTTGTATGTGTTAAAAAGTGGGAGATGTTGCAAAAATTGATGTCATATTTTAAAAATAATCTAGTCATAAAGTAATGATGTAATACCTATTTTTAAATGGTTTTGACCAAATTTTAATGGTCAATGTTAAATTAATTTAATATAAATTTGTTGGGAATTTCTAAAATAATGACAAAAATTATATATATATATATATATATATATATATTTTTGTACATTTTTAAATTTAATATAATTTATTTTTTATTTTATTGAAAATGTGAGTGGGCAAAGTGTCAAGAACTTAACAACTTTTGAATTAAATGGATTTTAACATTATATATTTGAAAGCTACTTAACAAGAATAACTGAAAAAAAATGGGAATAAAAGAATTTAACTGATTGGTTTCGACGCTGACTAATTTAATAGATACTGATCATTCTTGAAGTGATACAAGAGTGTGAGGTGTGCCATCAGTATACTGTTATTCTTGAATTTCGGTATGAAGAAAGTATACTGTTAATTGTTTTATCAGTTTATACACTAAAAGATAACGCAAGGTTGTGAATGATGGGGTACGGTTCTTTCATAACCTTTAAGTATCATGAAATCAAGAAACAACCTGATTATTCCCAATGACATGGTCGTCCCGATGCGTCAGTCACAGATGGTCTTAAGTTAGGTCACACGGTTAGGTGGCCAAATCTAACGGTTCCCTGAACGATATGAGACAACGTCCTAGGGCCTTGAACTGAGTGCATGTGATATTTTATCGATTGCATGCAAGTCCAGTATTTCTTTATGCAATAATAATTTTGCTCAGTGTGTGATGAAAATACTGTAATTTGACGCATGGAAATATGTATATCGTGTTGAGAATGAATGGACATGGGTTTCTTTTGTATGTCGTTACGTGAAGGATCGTTGACTCATTCACTGGAAGTGAGGTTCCATAAGACTATAATAATTCACATGTGAATTGATGTAAAAGTATGATACATATGTCATGTCAAGAAAAAAAGGCACATTTGTGGCCACAGAATAAAAACCCCCTTGTGGCCATGGAGGTTCAAATGCAATGATTTCGGGCTACCCACAAAGCAAATGGTCGTCTTGGGATTAGTCAGTTTGCATAACAGGTTAAATATTTATGTTGAGAATGAATGAACATGGGTTTATTTTGTATAAAGTTATGTGAAGGATCGTTGACTCATTCACTGGAAGTGAGGTTTCATAAGACTATAATAATTCACATGTGAATTGATGTAAAAGTATGATACATGTGTCATGTCAAGAAAAAAGGCACATTTGTGGCCATGGAATAAAAACCCCCTTGTGGCCATGGAGGTTCAAATGCAATCATTTGCAGTTAAAAATTAAACTGGATAAACTTCAAGTACAAAATCTACACAAATTTAACATGGAATCTTATGACGTTATTCTTGTAAAATAATTCAAACGTTCCTTTTTACACAATCATTTTTGTCACCTCTGATACGTGTTTGTACATAATATCTTAAGCTTACCTTCTAAATATCTCGAACTTTTTGCATGTCGATGATCTTCTTAGAAACAACTCTTTTATTTCTAGAAGTGGATGTACGATCTACGTATATTTTACCATTTCAAACCTTATTTTGAAATGAGATTTTATGGATATGATTAGTTTAATTGTGTTTATCATCAATAGAGATGCTTAAAAACCCGACCAACCCGATTAACTCAACTTAACCCAAAGCAACCTGATGTCTAATCGAGTTATAAAATTTTCAAACTATAGGTATTGGGTTGATATTGAGTTACTATTATTTGAACTCAACCCAACCTGATGAACTCGATATCATTTTGTTTCTTGGATTTAATATGGTTGTTGAAAATCTATTAATATATACATTAGACAATTACACTTTCACGTACGCTCTTCATATACATATATTTTCAATCTATTCACATCTCTATATAACTCATTCGTATATATGTCCAATAACTATGAACATGTAAATTGAGAAAATTAATTGAATGTGATACACGTAAGAACTACGGATAAGTTGTTTTAAATGGTTGATGATGAAAAAGAAATTATAAGTAGATAAATAACATATTCAAGGTTAGAAGAATATTTTGATATACCAAAGTATCAACCCAACCAACACGTATAGTTTGATTTGGGTTGTGGGTTGGGTTAAACTTTTTCAAACTACAAGCATTAGATTGGGTTATTTAAATACCTTCAACTCGATCAATCCAATCCATTAACACCCCAAATTATCACCTTAGATGCAAGCATAAAATTAGTGAAGTTGAATGGGTTTGATTTTTATTTTTTAATTAATAAAAAATACTTTAATAATTGAATAAAAAATCATCATAAATTCCATTGAGACCAAGTTGCAACTTCTATATAATGATGATGTAATTATTTAATCAACTCTAGGATATTTAATAATTATATAAGTGATTAAAATACAAAAATAATATGTCTTGGTTCCATATTAGGAAAATTTCACCACCATTCAATTATTATTTTAAAAAGAATATTTTACAACTGTTTAAAGGGTTGTTTGTTTACCTCATAATAGTTTCATTAAAAGAGAACCTCTAAATCGTTAAGAGATGAATCTTGTTTGACAAAAAAAAAAGTCTGTCTCTTAAAGAGTTTAAAACTCTCTGAATAATCTTGTATCCTGGTCATCTTTTAACCATTCAGCGCCCTAATTTCGTTGCAAATAGTTATATTTCATTTTACACTATATCATGAAAGCCTCTTAATCATTCTGCACTAAACCATTCAGCAACTGTCAAACAACCCCTAAGGGGCTGTTTGGCAGTTACTGAATGATTTGGTACAAAATGATTAAGTGATCATAATGATTAAGAGACTCTCATAATATAGTGCAAAATGAAATATAATTATTTGGTAATTATTTACAACGAAATTAGGACGTTGAATGGTTAAGAGGGACCCAAAATACAAAATCATTCAGAGGGTTTCAGAACCATTAAGAGACAGACTTTTTTTTTACCAAACAAGATTCACCTCTTAATGATTCAGAGTTATCTCTTAATGGAACTATTAAGAGTTTATAATTTAAAAATATATAATTAAAAATCTATTTTCGATGTAACTTTGGAAAAATGCATTTTTACGGTACATTTTTCAAACTATAATTTTTTAAATAATTTTTTTAAACTATAGACTCGAAAAATTTATGGTTTTAGAAAGTATATATTTTCAAGCTACATTTCCAAATAAATCTATAGACAAAATTTATCTGATTACGTTTACTACAACAAAATCAGGTTTATAGGACATTCCCAATTTCTAAGCGTCATAATAGACCTCTTTATAAGACTTAGTTTATAAGACCAAAAAAATAAAATGTGATATCTAAAGGCGTTGTAATAAGTTTATATGACGTTTTTTGATGTCGCAATAAGTTTTTTAGGATATTTTTCATATAAAATGTCCCATTAGAAACTTTATAAAACACTATTTGAAAACTATCATATAAAAACAAATGTCCTAAAAAAAATTGAGTTTATAGGACACTTTCTCAAAAGTGTCCTATAAAGTTTGTAATGCGATACTTTGTATTAAAAATGTCCTAAAAAACTTGTTAAGACGCCCAAATGCGTCATATAAACTTATTATAACACATTTAGATATGAAGTTTTATATTTTGGTCCTATAAAGCGGTCGATTGGGTGCTTGGAGATTGGGGGTGTGATATAAACCCAATTTTGTTGTAGTGGTTGTTTGTTGAATATAACCACAAGAGTGGTGCTTGATTGATTTGAGTTTAGGTTTCAAAGGTCAAAAGTGTCTAGAGGTCTCAGGTTCAAATCCAAGGAGGAATAAAAATCATATTATAGTCATCGAAGTTTAAATGCGGTGACTCCGTTGCAAACACCATTGCTTGATTCGCTCTCGTCACAATGATCTCGAAGGTTCTACTCAAGTTGTTGAAAAGCATGCAGCTCACGGTTGCACCCCGAGTCTACTACATGCATCCAGGGTTTGAGGGGACGAGCCTTGAATTACGCACCCAAGCCCATCTACACTATCAAAACAAACCAACTTGTCTTTTCTTAACAAGTAAACATCGATATAAACCGTCAATGGTATTGCTAAATTAAAAATCGTTTTGTCAGTATTCAAGTATGATCATCAAAAAAGACAGATACCATCCTAACATTCAATTACCAGTTAACGATAATTAAGTGAATCGTAACTTCAGGTGTCGTATAAAAGTACAACTCTTGAGAAACTTTTGTACGTATATAAATTTTGTCTCGTTAGCCGACCCTTTTAATATAAAACCATAAGCAATCATTACAGTACATATCAAAACTTGTTAAATCAGTTATTCTGAAATAAGTAATATCTGTATTTTCGTGTATAATTTCAACGGTTACAAGTTTAATATTTAAGTATCGATTATTTATTTACGTATTTTTTATTGGGAAATAATATTTCATAAAAATGACAAATATTGTATGTAGATGTCAATTTGTGATGGTATGTTGACAATTATCTTGAACTTATATGCCATGCCAACCTTTTGGAAGTTCTTTATTATCTAATGTGACTTGTCTCCATTGAACTTGCCAAGATATTGAGAATTCCTTTAGAATATTTTTTTAATTTATATATATATATATATATATATATATATATATATATATATATAGTTGGGTTCACGTGAGACCAAGAGTTTTTCGTGAGACTCGTAAGACCAATTTATGTTCATTGATCAACTTTATAAGTTAATGATCTAATGGTCTAAAGTTGCACGGTGACAATTTATTGATTATTGAGAAGTCTCGTGGAATTTTTGTGCTTATGAATGTTCAGATTGTAGATCTAATTCAAAGGTTGAGAATTGGTCTTACGGGTCTCACGAAAAACCTTTGGTCTCATATTATCCAGATCTCTCTCTCTCTCTTTATATAACATACATATAAAATGTGTGATAAGTTTGTTGCGTTAAATAGAGATGTACAAATAAATCTGAGAACGAAGTCTCATTACTAAAAAAACTGTAACTGGACCTGGTCCAGACCAAAAGCTCATGATTAATTTTGCAGTTTTAATCATCAATTTGGGATTGTTTATTGTGAATTCATGGTTATGGGAGTAACATATATTTCCATTTCAGAATTAAGAGTAGAGTTGGAAAATAGACTTTACATTTGAAAGATCACACTTATTTTGAGACGAACTAAAATATAAATGTTAATACTTATTTCGGGACAAAAGTGAGTAATAACTAAGAAAAAGAAACCCTAATTTGGAAACTGATATTCAGATAAGATGTGGACTACAACCCACGATGCTTCACACTAAAGGGTGTTTGGGATTGCTTATTTAAAACAACTTATATTTTTTTGTAAAAGTGTTTATTAACTTATGTGATATCAAATTGGAGTTTTGTAAAAAGTGTTTGGATTAGCTTATAACGGTACCAAAAAGTAATAAGCTGATAAGTTGTTTTTTAGTGTTTGACAGATTTTGCTTATATATGTAAAATGACAAAAAATGACAGTCTTCCATATTATTGACTTATGTAAGTGTTTTGGATTGTTTATTAACTTATTTGATTTTTTAACATGTAAATATTTATTTTCCATTATTTATAATAATATATTTCATAAAAATTTATATCAATAAGATTAATAATTAACAAACATTAATAAAACATGGTTAAAATGGTAAACTGATAATAAACAGTTTTTCATAAGTCAGGAAGGATTAACTTATCAAAAACTATTTATTACCGGTTTGGCACCGGTATAAGCAATTTTATTTTTTCTCATCTAAACACTATCATTTAACTTATCACTGATGTCAGACTAAAATAAGTTAAAAAACATCTAAAATAAACCAATTATTCATGTTGATTAGAACTTCAAGTTATGAAATACTTGTGGACAAAATAAATAACTTACAATAAATTAACATTATAAAGGGTAAAAAACAAAAGATTGCTTTGTCCCCTTCCATGCTAATTAATTACATTATAAATAAGTCAATGATTAATTTGAGTAACTATTTTTTATGTCTATTATGGAATTTTGGATACATCCATATAGACCTGATCATCGGTTAACATCCATTGGATTAGGTATGGGGATGGGGCGGGGATCCCAATCCCCGTCTCCTTGCCCATCCCCGCTGGAGAATATAATCACATCCTTATTCCTATCCTCAACGGGGAATGGGGATTCCGTTGGGGGAAACAGGGATTTTTTTTTCCGTTTATATAAGTTATTTTAAATTAAATATGTGAGAGACCATACATGTTTAAATATCAAACATTTTCAAAAAACCTAAAACTAAAATGAATTTAATTTAATACAAAAAAATCACAACATCATATAAGAACTGATAACCTAAAACCAAAAAATATTCAATTAAATCCAAAAAAAACTTAAAGTTACATGTACCAAAAGATATTGAGTAATATAAATTCATATCGAGTAATATACAAAACTTATCGAGTAATTGCATTTTGACTTGACGTCCAAAATAGTACATATTAACATCCAAAAAATAACAATTTTAGATTATAAACCTAGGTAGGAAATAGAAAATTATGAACTACCGCTTTAGTGAAATAAATAATATACATATATATATATATATATATATATATATAGGGGCCTAATCAAATGAGAACTAATTAGTTTGTGGTAACTGTGAGAACCAATATTAACCACAAATCAATAGATAAATTAGGAAATTTATAATTTTGACAATTTTGAATTAAAATATTAATGCAAGGATATTTTTGGTATTTTAAAACTTTCCTCCCTCCTCTCTTCTCTCTCCGGCCACCGTCCTCCGGTGATACTACAATGGTATCACAATGCATCATATATGTGCTTGGGTATCACATTGATGTCGTTTGTGTGGTTGATCGAAGATGTAACACAGTGGTATCACTATGCATCTTATATATGATTAGGTATCACAATGTATCTTTTGTTTAACAGAGTCAATATTTTTAGGTATCACAGTGGTATCATAGTGGTATCACCGGAGGACGGTGGCCGGAGGCCGGAGAACGGTGGCCGGAGAGAGAAGAGAGGAGAGAGGAGAGTTTTAAAATACCAAAAATATCATTGCATTAAAATTTTAATTTAAAATTACCAAATTTATAAATTTCCTAATTTATCTATTGATTTGTGGTTAATAATGCATTGCCAGAATCCATGTTGTATATTTGAAAACGCAGCATACAACTCTCCGTTGTACTGTGCTCGAATTTTTTCTGACAAAATAAAAAATGGTATATATGATTGGTCATATAATCGGGGTAGTCTTAGTAAGAGGGGGGAGGGTTAAGGATTTACCCGGTGTGAGATATCACATTGTTCGAGGAACCCTAGATGCTGTCGGAGTAAAGTTCTCACAGTTACCACAAACAACTCAGTTCTCCCTTGAATAGGCCCCTATATATATATATATGTGTGTGTGTGTGTGTGTAAAAATATTATATATATATATATATATATATATATATATATATAGAGCCAAGATCAATTGCTAACCGTTCATTTTGTGTTAACCTTATTGACCAATCTTGACCATCCAAACATATGATCAATGGTTGTAAATTAATTAATTTAAAATTTTAATTTTTAAAATTTGAAATATAATTAAACATTGTGAACGCATATGAAAGGGGCATTTTGGGTAATAACCTAAGACTTCATACACGACAGTATCCGCCAATATCTTCAAATCATCGGTTACAGACAAAACATTACCAAAACAAAGACGCTCATCACATTTGATCACGGGGGCGGAAAATCTGGTTCATCATTGTCGCAAGAAGATGGCTGATTTGGGAGGATTTCACGTTAATCAGCATCAAATAAGAGGTATGTTTTAAAGATTAGGGTTTTTATCGTCCTTTGATTAGTACTGTAATACGATAACAACATATATTTTCACTGCAGTGAGGAAGAAAAGTGAAAGAATAATGAAGAAAACCTATTTCTCAAACTTCAAGAACACCATCGACAACCCAGTTGATGTCGATGAAGATTCTGAAGTAGGTCGAACAAATGATGTACACAGTAATGAAGGATGCTCGAGTAAGGG
>NC_037541.1:12178082-12179354 GCF_001531365.2 Cynara cardunculus var. scolymus
AGAACCAAAAGATACTACATTTGAGGAAGAAACTACAACTTAAAACTTTCCCTAACAGTAACTTGGAGAGACCAGATCAAACCAGCCCAGTATATCTCACCCAAAAGTATTATATGTTGAATTGGTAATTATTAGTTTTGTCTCTCCAAACACAAAACTCAATGTGAGTGTTTATGAATGAACCAACAATGATTCTGCAAGACATTGCACCAACCTCAAGTAATATTGTCTTCAAGTTACTTTCTTGATCCATATCAAATGGGTTATGAACATTTTCTAGAGAAACCCTCCAAGTGGCCTCAATGTGAAGACAGCAAAAATCTCATCCTAGGTATGGTTTCTGGACTCTTTCTAAAAGAACCTCTGTAGAAAGAAAATTTTAACTGCATACACTTTCTAGCAACTAAGGGAGAAAAAAAAAATACCAGATTCAAATAATAATAAAGGAAAACGACCACAACAAAGCGCTTTAAAACTAAAATAGGACATATGAAAATTATAAGAACATAAACTACAATGTGTGCATTTACGTGACAGAATTATATACAAAGATGTGAAAAGGCAATAGACACTACCTCACGGCCCCTACAGCATTTCAGTGACAGAATTACAATTATCCGAGAACTAGATAGAAAAATTGATAGAGTAGACAGCGTTCATGTTCTGCAATAAGTATGGCAGATTATAATTGCTTATTCAATTACCAATTAAGCATTTGTTTTCTTCTTGATCTTCTGTGATTATTAAAAAAGGTTTATAGAAAGATGGAAAATCTAGCATAAGATACAGCCACAAGATACATACATGTACACAAGATGATTAAATCTAACAAATTGAATTCGAATAATGAGATTGGGATATTTGTTTGGCCAATCGAATGTCCATATTCAGTTCGACTACCATTTGCTTTTAAACTGAGAGAATTCATACAAAATATACTAATGAAAGTTCTATGTTTGGTCCTTGCGAAGAATATGCCCATGAATATTGGTATGCTTAAGGATTTGTCCAACTGGAATGGTAATTTTCATAAAACCATACATAGATGAGATGTGCAAGTTGCTTTATTTTTAAAACCAGCAAATAAATATACCCTAGAATGTCATCCATGAGACTTGAACCGTAACCTATAGGTTGATGAGAATGAAAATAATTTTTGGATACCMATAAAGCTAGACCATGATGGTAAGGTACCAAACTATAATAGGGAAAATATATATGATATACTGTTTTGAAGTACTTATGGTTGAATTTTTAAATAACACAAGATGG
>NC_037541.1:12181054-12187018 GCF_001531365.2 Cynara cardunculus var. scolymus
AGAACCAAAAGATACTACATTTGAGGAAGAAACTACAACTTAAAACTTTCCCTAACAGTAACTTGGAGAGACCAGATCAAACCAGCCCAGTATATACATATATACATGCATCTTGATGTGTGTGTGCATATATACAGCATGAACAATACATGATCAGAAATATATTCGAAGATGTGAACATTATTGAACCAACGTTACCACGACACGTTTAAGATGAAATGTAACAGGCGTAAAGGTTTGCTGATCATATCTTGTTCAGATTGAATCAATTATGTTTCATGTATTGTTCATCATTCGTTCATGGTTGTTCATAAGATGTTCACATGGTGGTTCATTGAATGTTCATGAATGCACAAAGAAACATTAAAATGTTTGCACGCAGGAACAATCAAATGTGAAACAACTTATATGTGAACCATATGATATGATGCACACACACATAAACAGTCACATGTATGCACACACAAAAACAGTGACATGTATGCTGTGATGCACATGTCACCTTCACGTTGCTCCATTCATGTTCACGTGTATAAATATATTTCTGTTGGTTATTGGTTGTTCATATATGCTGTTGGATCTTAAACAGAACATTAATATATGTATGATGTTACACTGAATATATTTCTGTTCATATCAAGTTCACGTTGATATTGGCTCTGTAGAAAAAGGATGCAAACAGATGAGACTTTATGTTTGAGATGTGCTTTTAGGTTTGTCAGTACATTCACATTTATAACATGATCCCTGTCTTTTCAAATACATGTGCACAAACACACTGAACATATTTCTGTTCATATGGTTATTCATATATGCACACACAGAAACAGTTGCATAGAAACATTCATTAATATATGTATACTGTTTGATATATGGGTCTACATGTATATTCTGTTGGTTCTTGGTTGTTCATATATGCTGTTGGAGATTAAACAGAACATTAATATATGTATGCTGTTTGATCTTGGATCTACATGTATGTTGTAGTACACACACTGAATATATTTCTGTTCATTGTACAGATAAGGTTTTGATGTTTGGTTCATTCATGTTCACGTATATAAATATATTTCTGCTCATATCACCTTCACGTTGGTTCATTTATGATAATATCACCTTCACATTGATTGAACATTATGATTAATTGTGAACAAGATATGATCATAAATGAAACAACGTGAAGGTGATATGAGCATAAATATATTTGAAGGTGATATGAAACAAGATATGATCATGAATGAACCAACGGGAACATGATWCGAACATGGTAAATATAAGTTAAGCTGGCTATGACTTGTTCCCCTGCCACCCCTAGTCGTTCATGTTCATAATTCGTTCAAGCTGTTTCCATACCATCTACGTGTTCATATACGTCATACATATACATATGTTCATGTTCGTGATCATTAATATTCATACATTGTTCACCATACTCACGATGGCCCATATATGTTCACATTTGTTCATTTGTGTTCATTCTTTGCCCCATTTGTTGTCGATGCAGAGGCTGATGTAGCAAGATCAACTGTTGTACCAAGACCTCCACAAGGCTCGAGTAAAGGCAAAGTTTTCGAAATCCTAAAACCACAGGAACCCACTGGTAAACTTTTCTAATGTTACAAAAAAAAGGAACCTTTTTTTTTCGTATATATAAAGTGATTGTTAACGATTTTATAACTACATTTACAAATAGTGTGTGTGCATAACTGTTCACATCTCATCTTTGTTCACCTATCTCACGATGGTCCATTAATCTTCATACATTTGTTCAAATTGCTTCATTCTCTGCCCCATTTGATGTCTTAGCAGAGGCTGAGGTAGAAAGAACAAATGTTGTACCACGACCTGAACAAGGCTCGATCAAAGGCAAAGGTTTGGAAATCCTAAGTACCCAGAAACCCACTGTTAATCTTTCATAATGTTATAATTACTAAACCCTTTTTTATGTTGTTCGAATATTTAAATTGTTTGTTAAATGATTTTAAAACTAGGTTTAAGTTTGTTTGAAAATTTAAATTGTTTTGTTATTTTTACAATTTTTTTTACTTATARTGTGTAAGGATCGATATGTAATCATATTGGGGKGCAAAATGCACAACACATGTATACCCGGGTATGTCATGTGAAGTCGATAAAATKTACAAATTAAAAWTTTTGCTGTTTATTGGCCGCGTATGCATCAACGGTCCCCCTCACTTGAGTAGCATATGAATAATTGAAACCGTAAGTGTGCACAACACACAGTATTTGTTTTATAAGGTGTGTACAAAACACGATAATTGTTTTATGAGGTTTATGTTGGTGAGTGAACAGATCTTAGCCAGTTCTATATTGCTCAATTTGGTTCATTCTTTTGACAYATTGAATGTCGATTCAGAGGCTAAGGTAGAACGAACAACTGGTGTACCAAGTATTGCACAAGGCTCGAGTAAAGGCAAAGTTTTGGAAATCCTAGGTACACAGGAGACCACTGGTAAACTTTTCTCATCTTACAATTATTCAACCCTTTTCTTGTTGTTCGATTTATTTAAAGTGTTTGATAAACGATTTTATAACTATGTTCAATTCTWTTCAMAACTGATTTTATGTTTAWATGGTGTTTGTTTTATAYAATGTTTTACATATCGTGTGTAATGACTGATATTTGATTATATCTGGGGGCAAATGCACACACACGCATACCCGGTTTGTTATTATAAATGACAATGTTGGTCCCTACACAATAATTTCTTTTGTTCTAATTTGTAAAGTCTTTTAATTTATATAACTATCTATATGTTGCATTAAGTTATGTGTACAATTATTTTACAACACATTCACGTTCACGCCGGATTACATTCATGTACATTTTGAGATACCGTCTTTTTGCGTCTTGTATATTTTTGTTCATATGCGTTAATTTTTTGTTCATATTTCGTTATTGATGCAGATTTAAAAGTCACGAAACCAATCGTTCAACAAACAAGTAAGCAAGCCGCACGAGTTGGAAAGGTGCCGGAAATACAATTACAGCAAGGTAATACGTATCCTCAAATAAAATTTTCAAAAAGAATGAAGATGTTTGATATTTGATAGGTCTTTCCGCCATTCACCTCAAAACTAAACTGTATTTTGTTGATTTTAATTTGAATACGAACTTCACCTGTTGTGGTCACCTAATATATACAACGAACATAACCTGACTATTGTTTATGTATACTTATTGTCTATTGTGGAGTTAATGTTTAACGTAGTACATTCATGAATGCAGATTCGGATCCGGTTATGTTGTTGGACGTTAATGTCCAAACTGAGGTTAAGGCGTCGAATGATGTAATGGGTGCGCCACGAAAGTCGAAGAATGAAAAAGTAAAGGAAGACATAGTTGAGCATACTGATGTGCAAGGGTACCCGTTAGGAATTAGAACCAGAACATCTCCGAAGGCATTATGGGAGACGGTTAAATCATTAAACTCTAACCAAAGGGCATCAATCAAGGAGACGGGATTTGATGCATTGCTTGATATGACTTTAGACGGCATTCCGTCTAAATTAGGTCATTATGTCGTTGATATGTTAGATACATCGAAAATGACAATACAATTRCGGGATGGACAAATACCTATTACAGTCAAGTCGATACATGATGTACTGGGGTTGCCAACGGGAGGTTTAGACTTGAATCTGRTTGCACCATCCAAAGGCAACGATGCAGTTGTTTCAGCATGGCGGAAACAATTCAGTAAAGATAGAATGAGGCCCAAAGACGTGATGAATGTGATTCAGCAATCCGAAGACGCGGGTGTGATGTTCAAGATGAGTTTCCTTGTCATCATGTTGAATACTCTTGCAGAATGCAGCAGAGTCGGTGTTTGCAATTTGGGGTTCCTCAAACGCATCGATAGCTTAGACATGATCCCAAGAATTGACTGGTGCAAATACGTATATGATTGTATAGGCACGAGCAAGATGTGTTGGAAAAGAGACAGTTTCTTGTCATTTTACGCAGGACCCCTGACATGTTTAACTGTAAGAACGTTGTTTCATGACAATATATAAATCAACTTTTTTTTGTTACTATTTAACCAACTGCTATGTTTACTTTATGCAGATGTTATATGTTCAAGCAACAACATGTGACGGCATTCAGAACCAACTGCAAGCATATCCATTGAGAACTTGGACATTGGAGTTACTGAGGAGAAAACAAGACTTGGAGCTTAGCAGAGGGGGTTTTGGATACACAAAATTGAAATGTACTAAACCCATTGAGCGAGGTTCGTACGATCAATCAATTATAGATCATCACACAGCAGAGGATATACCTGAGTCTAGCAAAGCCAAAGAAGCAGGAAATCAGAATGTTACTAAAGAGGTTACTTCAATGATCTCATTCAATGTTCTTTCTCCTCTGTACATATTCAATCAAAAAAAAATTCGCATGTTATTATGCATTCCGATTGTGCATAATTCCTTATTTGTTATTATGGTGTTTATGGCCAATTTATGAACACAAGTTAATAGTTGTTCCGTTAAGACGGTGGGGCTTATATGGTTGTGTAAATGTGTGGTCACATGATGTGTAAAAACTCACAATTCGAGTTTCATTCAATTGAATGTGAAAGTTGATCAACCCGTTGTGTGCTTAACGTACAATTGTGTCTGATTGATATCGTCAAACACACAACCTTGACTTAATTATATATGCAGATTGCATATACAACACTGTTACGTGTTCTTTCTGCTTTTACAGATTGTGGATGGTTTTGCAGGAATGTGTAATTATGATGGGTGAGCGAATCGAAGATTTGTTTTCTGCAAGGAGGGAAGCAGACACAATGTTGCAAGCCTACATAGAACGTTTTCCCGGTGAAAGATGTTTCRACCAATTCAAAAAGGAATTGGCGAGAATGTTTAAAGGCAGCATGTGGGAGTGCCGAAACGATGAAGGTCACCCTAGAGAAAAAGAATTGCCACATGTTCATGTAACACCTCCAAAGATGACGACCACATCCGACCCGGCAATGTTATCACCTTTATCACAGTTCTGGACAAGCCCGACCGTGATAGCCGAGGTTGACCGGGCGTCAAATGAGAGAGCTTCTATCACAACAAAAGGAGTAGGATGTAACACAGACCCGAAGCAGTTTGAAAGGGTGAAGATGACATCGTTAGAAGCACCATTGGAGAGTGTTGGTAGGGTTCGAAGCAGAGGCTTCGATGATTGTGATCCTCGTACAAGTAAACTACGTAGACGTGCACAGACAGGTAATCGATATGCCTGTTTTTAGTATGTTAGTAACGTTACCTCGTTCCCATGTTTATGACGCATATAACAAAGTGTTTCACGCATTGTTCATTAATAGGTTGTGTAAGAACATCGTGATCACGTTGGTTCATAGGTTTGCCATTTATGAACACAAAATAAACAATTGCAAACATGATAAAAAAAAACGCCCCCGTTGCTAATTCACGTGCATATCGTGTTCATATTGAATCATACTGGTTCACACAACAAAGAAAAGATGCACATATGTACCAAATGGTCTCACACAAAAATCATAAACATGTCGTATAAGAACAACATAGTGATATACCAAACAAATGACAAGCATTTAATAAACACTATTTGCATGACCGTATACTTTATAGATTTTATACTGTCATTCGTGTATCAACGTCCAAGACATTTTATTCGTATGCAGAAATCGAGGCGCCAGCTTTCGATTTGGGAATAAGTCCATCAAAGGACGCTGTCATTACTTGTATTGATAGTTCGAAAGCAACAGGTGGACAAAAAAATGTTAGATCTGAAATTCCAAAAAGAGATCCAAAACTAAGTTTTAAACTACGATCACCGTACGTTACACGTGCGGTAACGTTCGAGGTGAGTAGTGACGAAAGGAAGTTGCAAGATTGGATATTACGGGGCGTAGGCGGTATTTTGTAAGTTACATTGTCTACTATTTAAGTAATATTTTTTGG
>NC_037541.1:12188008-12189648 GCF_001531365.2 Cynara cardunculus var. scolymus
CACATGGAGACATTCTTTGGAGGAGACGTATTGAAATGGGACTGTGGGTTGTATAAGGAGAGTACAAAACAGAAGAGACAGTTGAAGGATCTCAGAACCAAATATTGTTCGAAGATGCTACTAAACGATGTGAACATCCGTAAAACATCTATCGTATGTGATGTAGAAAGGTTCATTGCGATGGAGACATCGTACAATGCTAGGAAAAATGGGGATGCACGACAGATGAGTCGGGTGAGGAAATAGATGTTTGCTTATTGTGTGGTTACACATTTATGTTAACTAGTTTTTTGTAAGACTTGTTTTTTGGATATTTGTGGTCGCGTAACGATTTCAGACATAAACATACGTCATGTATGTTCATACATTTTCCGTATTTGATCAATCAAATGTTTTTTGATGTTTAAGTTTGCACGAGGTTGATATAAACAGATCTATATTGCGTTATCGTGACAATGCAGATCGCAGGAAACTGTTTCACATTAGAAATTCTAATATGACATTTATTAATCTGTAGTGTACACATTATCAGTTGACTGATTGTTGGGCATGAACAACAACAGATGATGAACATGACTAAACATTAATTGGAACCTGTTTACATTGTGTACAACGAAAAGGTGCATATCATTTCATCTAAATCTCACACACACACACACACACACACATCTTAGTGGCATGGTTTTTCTTGCTGTGTAATTTGGTTGTTATTACTAGCCTGTTTTTTTTATAAACAGTGCAAGTGGTATTCTCACATAAGTTTAGTACATTTTATCGACATTTGGAATAATTTGTTTGATCTAATCCATGTAAATCAACAAGAAGATGTTAAAAACATGGTTAGCCATCAACGATAAATTGAACACTAAATCATATATTCAAACACACATAATTTAATAAATAATACAAACGAACAACATACAACTAATAATGTTAACCGCAATCTAGATAATGTCAACCACTATCTACTTCGGCGTTTATTTTTGCAACAAATCAAAAGATTTAAACCCAAAAGACAACTGTTTTATTATGAAGACCATCCGGATACAAGAAACGTCAACATATGAATCATATCCAACAATACAAAAAACATGACAATATTGGATGAAGTTCACTATTGTTCAATAAAAACACTTACCTAAAAAGATAATGTCGGTAATTATGAAAACCGCACTTACGGCGTTTTTTATAACTCCGTATTGGAAATAACAACTARTGACTAAGACATCTATAGATTGTAATAAAATGAAAAGTGGAGGATGTATGTCAATCATAAGATAACATAAACCGAAATCGGAGCTTTACGAACTGCAAGATTGACAACAACGAAACATCCCAAAAACGATAATATTTCCGGTACTTCGACAACTGATTACCCTATCAATTGGGGGCAATTGCGTGAGTCATGGCCGGTACGTTGGCCACATGTCGCACATTTTCGACGGGCTTTCTTGCTTACAGATTGTATTTTCTCAGCCACGCTTACCAACCTCTTACCAGTACCACAACCTTTGTTCCTTATTCCAGATGGTGGTAGGATGTCCACTTCATCGGGTATGGAAACACCAAGATGATCTCTGATCGCGTCCAACTTTTGTTGAGATGGGTCTTCATACGGTACTTCTTTCTCGATATCAACC
>NC_037541.1:12191318-12191845 GCF_001531365.2 Cynara cardunculus var. scolymus
CCACCATTTAATGCAGTTTGTATACGGTGAGCCCTAATCGCACCAACTTTGTAGCTTGAGCTATTCAAGACATTTTTGTAATCCGTATACTTCATTTGTCTATTTTTCCTTGAGAAACGTCGATCGTTAGTATTGAATAGCGCATGATTATGTGCCTCGACAAACTCATATATCTCGTAACCGGATTTATCTTTTTTCAAATGGACTTTTATGCATGCTAAACATCCACAACGTTTAAGGTTCGTGTTACTATATCTCCTTTCACCAGACTGCATATCCATCGAATCAAAAAACTGTTTGTWTGGTGTTCCCTCCCTATTACATACAAACCATCTTGTTTGTATGTCTCCATTCTTGTTTGTTTTTTTGGCATGCAGCCGAACATCAAATCCAGCATTGTTCGCGTATGCCCTATACATCTTCTCTGCTTCATTTATAGTTAAGAATTGTGAGTTGATATTTGGTTTAATATCGTCATCAACCTTGGGGATAAAAAACTGATTTCCTTGAGAAGACTCCTCGACGGC
>NC_037541.1:12193635-12233840 GCF_001531365.2 Cynara cardunculus var. scolymus
AATGCACAATATATGAACATAAATGAATTTTATAACTAGATGACCACTCATAGTTAGCGTTTTTTATACGTGAGATGAAAATTCACAATTGTGATACTAGAATATCATAGAAATATTGTGTGCTTTTGATCCATATGAACATATAAAAAGATAAAAATCTATTACCAMGACGTTCGGTTTGATTGATTTCATGACTTCCCGACCTCGAAATCGGATTGTATTCATAAACTATATGTAAATGTATATACATACATACATACATGTATGAACGAATTATGAACATGAACTAATGATCATCACAAACATGAACGTATGTATATGTATGACGTATATGAACACGTATGTATATCAAATAAGTAGTATGAGGTGACCATTAAAAAACACACAACATCGTATTGAACATTATTTCGATCAATATGAATCTAAACAAAAAAAAAACTATTACCAATACATTCGGTTTGGTTGATTTCATGACTTCCCGACTTTGAAATTGGTATGTCTTCATAAACCATTGTAATCTCCGCGCTGTTGTCGATTTCTTTTCCTTTCCGTGAACCAAATATGAACATAAATGAATTATAAAATTAGTTGACCACTCGTAATTAACGATTTTTTCACGTGAAATGAAAATGTACCATGGTGATAGAATATCATAGAAATAATATGAGATGAACAATAAAAAACACAACACATCGACACCAACATTCTTTCAATCAATATGAATAAAAAAATCTATTACCAAGACGTTCGGTTTGGTTGATTTCATGACTTCCCGAACCCGAACTCGGATTGTCTTCACAAACCTTTGTAATCTCCACGTTGTTATCAATTTCTTTTCCGTTACGTTTATCCATATTAGCTTGATCGACGCCGAATATAATTACTACCGTGTTTTTTATTCGATGTAAACCTCATACAAAACTGAACATGGAATATAAATACTAAAAACAAAGATATTAATTAAATGAATGATGATTGTTTGGGATTTGATTTTTTCCTACAATATTGTTCATGTAATTTGAGTGATTAAAAAGAAATATATTAATTAAATAAATGATTATTTCTTGGGATTTGATTTTTTTGTAACCCCCCATTAATGGTTTGGGGGTTACATTTGTGACCAAATGACTAAACTACCCTTGGAGGTAGAAATTGGACAATACATTAACCAACCATAATGAAGGAATTTGATTGGTTGAAATAGGCGAACAAAGTTAACACAAAATGAACGGTTATCAATTGATCTTGACCCTATATATATATATATATATATATATATATATAACGGGTACGGTACGGGGTGGGGAGTACCATACCCGTCTCCGTCCCTGACAGGTCGGGGCCTATTCCCATGCCTAATTGGATGTGAGGGGAACCGAACCGATTCAATCATCCATTGGATGTTGGATTTTGCCAACCGATCCGATCTGGTTAACATTGGATAACCAATCTAATCCAATCCAATGGATGATTGAATTTGTTCGGTTTCATCCGTTGGATATCCAATGGACGATCCGATGGGATTGGATTCATCCAGTGTGTTAATTCAATCCAATTTTCTAATAATGATAAAAATTAATTAATCACTTTTAATAGGTATTAAAACCAACACTAGGAAAGTTAAAAATTCAAAACCTCACATAAAACAGATTCCGATTTAAGCAATTTGAAAATAAATTAATTGGATGATAGTTGGATAAAGAAAATCAATTATGCGATGGTGTGCGTAATCGATCTCTTATCAGTACTAAAATGTTATTTCTAGAGGAATGGATCATGGAAGACTAAGGGGCCGTTTACCCAAATGCTTACCCAATAAGCGCTTACCAATATGAGTCAACACTATAATTTATTTTGATGCGTAAGATTTTAGTGCATCAAAACATATCGAATGCAACAATTTACTTGGTAAGCGCTTACCTGTGTAAGAGTCGTCATCCTCACTTACCGGGTAAGACTCTCCATCCTTTTCATTATTCTTACCCGATAAGATTCTTGGCCATTCTCATGTTCATCCAATGAGGAAATTTATGCGTTAAACACTTACCAAACAAGTGTTTAGTAAACGGCCCCTAAAAGAAGAGAACCTGAAATGAAAGGTCAGATAGTGAAAGATGAACAAGAAGCCACAACTCGAAGGCTAATTCATGCTTTGCCAATGAGTGATGTTATTTTACTTAATATCCCAAGTTAGGAGTAAGATCACAGCTTTTCCTCCATTTAAGTGGTTCTCGCTTCTCCTTGTTCCTGTTGCTGACTCCTCCGCGAGTAGTTCCTAATGTTTGGCACTTTTCTGTCCTTGATGGGTGCAACATCAACAAATTCGCTCATGATCAAGTTACAACCTAAGATTTATGACCATATTATGTTCACTGTTCGTATTTCGTTCATTCCATCAATATGCTCCCAGGTACTGTAATTGTGATATGTTTTCCAGAACCAAGGGGATCTTTATGTGGGAACCTCCATGAACAATCATCGTTTTTGGATGGTTTTTCCGCTTATGGTTGGATGGACAACTGGATGGTCGTCGGATGATTAATTGGATGTTGATCAGTTCCGTTTTGGTCGGTTCTAGGCTGCCATCTGAGAACTGGCTGATCCAATTTGGATGTTGAAATTTTCAATCCGATCCGAACCAATTACAATTGGATATCCAACTATGGTCGGTCGGTTCTAATTGGACCAGTCGATTCCAATTGGATCGATTGATTTTTTGTACACTCCTACATCCATACATGTAAAAGAATTGTTATAAAGTAAATTGTAAACTACAAATTTAGTCCTTGTAGTTTGTCGAAGGTAACAATTGTTTTGTCCCTGCAGTTTCCAAATTAGAAAATGACCATCATAGTTTGCAACAACAAAAAAAACGTTCGTATTTGATGCCTCTCTGTTAATGGCAATTAGGGGCATTTCGTCATTTTATTGATTTTTTAAGCGAAATTGACTTTATGATTTTGGTCTCTATAAATTTTGATTGGGTAAAAGACAAAAAAATTGACAAAAGAACGAAAATGGCTTTTATTTAACAGAAATTTTTAACGGTTGTTAGAGGCAAGGATTATATATGGATGCTTTGCAAACCACGATGGACATCTTGTAATATCACATTTGTAGGGACAAAATATGTAATTTAACAAACCATAGGGACCACATTGTAGTTTACTCTAAATTGTAATGATCACCAAAAACACACAAGTTTTTAAATTTCTAAATTGTAGGGACCACTTATGAACAACCTTAATACATAATAAACACGAATTTTAAATTTATAGAATCAATAATTACGGGTCATTCATCAAACGCTTACTTGGGTAAGTGTTTATCAAGTCATATTACCTCATCGGATAAATATGGTAAGGACTAAGAATTTTACCAGATAAAAGCGAGACAAGGACCAAGAGTCTTATCCGGTAAGTGAGAGCAACGACTCTTACTAGGGTAAGCGTTTACCGGGTAAATTGTTGCATGCGATGTCGTTTTAGTGGACTAAAATCTTCTTCGGTAAGTAAATAATAATGTTAAATTTTACCGGTGAGCACTTACCGGGTAAGTATTTGGTAAACGGACCCTTAGTCTATGTTATACATGAAAACGTAGAATAAACTGTTAAGAATCTAACAAATTTTATATATTCTTAGTTGATATAATTATATCATGCAACCTAATAAAACTCAATAAGTAAAAAAAATCATCTTAAAAAGACAATTTAAAAGGGATAGAGATTTTTAAATTGTTATATTTTTAGAAAGACAAATTACATGAAAAAATAACGTACTTTAACTTGATTTCTATTTTGGATAACTTATTTCTAAAATTTTCATTTTGGTACCTAAGATGTAAAGTTTTAAACGTTTAAGTACCCTGGTAACCCGTTGAAGTATTAACCGGTTATCATGCTGAATTGGCGAGTGATGTGGTATCCAACTCAGTATTATTTGTTGACGTGGTCAGTGACATGAATTTTTATTAATCTAAAATTAGTCTTTAACCAGTTACTTGGGTACTTAAATGGTTAAAACTTTACATCTTAGGTACCAAAATAGAAGTTTTGAAAGTACGTTACTCAAAATAGGAATTAAGTTAAAGTACGTTACTTTTTAATGTAATTTGGCCTTTTTAGAATCCTACAAAGGTTATTTTTGACATATATTTTATGGAAATACTGTATTGTATTTGTCAGATATTGATAAAATAAGTCGTAACATATTTTCTTAAATAAGCTAAAAGGGTAATATAATAATTTTATTTTTGACAACTAATCAAAATATTTAATTAAATTTTTTAGAAGGAAATATTTAATTAAAATTAGTTACATAGTATATCAATTACCTAATATACATTGTATATTAAAGACGTTTGTGAATCAAAGTGTATCATAGTGATAAGGTGCACAATGTATTTACTTTATTTTATAAAATGTATCATAGTTTGCATTTTCATTATTTTCATTGTTTTACAAAGGGTATCGTATTGTGCATCTTGTATGTATATCTGAGTATTACAATAAATATCGTTTGTATGCATCACAATGTGTATCTTGTGTTCACATAAGATTCATCAAAATAAGTTCCGCCGAATAAGATTCGCTGGAGAGAGGAAAGAGGATAGATGAGAGATGATATTTATAAAATCCCTAAAATGCCCTTAATCAATATTTTAAGTTAAAATTATCAAAATCATTAATTTCCTGATTTAACCGTTGATTTGTGGTTAAGATTGGACCTCACAGTTAGCACAAACAAAACAGTTCTCATTTGATTAAACCCCTATATATATACATCGTGAAAATATTCCTCCAAAGCCAAGTTAGAGAGTATTTATATCATCATCGTCATGTTGCATATCCTAATTTCCGTTCTAATCGTGACATACTTGACGATTTTAAGACTTACAAAAAGATGCCGCTTACTAACAAATCATGGAAGATTATGTACAATGAATCGTACGTCCTCGAGCACTTGATGGTCGAATTGGACTCTACCATAACGCTCCATACTAGAGTTAGGGCCGGGGATGACTTAGTTTGTCCTTTTTTGGATGGACAGATATAAATGTAGACAAACAGTAACGTAACTGTAAGAAAAACCATTTTGTTTATATGCATATGTATCGTATAATTATCAGAAAAGACATTGATGTCATGCCAACATACAGTTATCAAGTGTTTGTAGAAATTATATTAAATAATGTTAGCAGTTACTATACGAATTATCAATAACTGATACTAAACATGTTAGAACAGTAATTTCAAACGATATCAGTATTTCATGTTCGATAATATACAAAAGCAATTACAAACAGTGTATTATAACTCCAATACATTTCCTTATACTGATAAAGAACATTAATATACATGTTTGGATGATAGGAATATAGCTTTGAAATACTAAAAAATCGAGGTATTTTATTTGTCTTAAAGTTTAAATTAATTAATTTTTAAATATTAAATGTTAGTTGACTTTTAGATTAATATTAGAATAAAAAGTTGACTATCGACAACCCAAATTGGTCTCATATGGAACCCGTCTGTAAGGACATCAATGTGAGAGGAGAACTGTTGACTCACCAATGGCTGAAGCAAGCCGAAGCGTCGGAGACTGAACCCGGAATCTGTATTGTATTTGAGCAAAATCGTCCTATCTTTTTACCAGATGAGCTAGATGCAGAAAGACAAATATTACATTAATATGATTTTGTTATGAAAAGAAATTAGTAAAATAATATAAATAAATTAAAAACCACAATATCACTTTGTAACTCTAGTTTGTAGATTATATATATATATATATATATATATATATATATATATATGTGTGTGTGTGTGTGTGTGTGTGTGAATTATTGAAAAAAGAATGTATTTGAAGATGCATATGTGAATCTGTTTTATAAAATTATTCATAAGAGTTAATATATGTATTTTCAAACATATTTTTTAGTAATTCACATATGAATCTTCTTTTAATTTTCTATTTTTATGATAAGTATCATTCTAATTTGAACCTCTTAACCTCTCACTACACATACATATGCACACATATATGGATGCACATATACTTAATTGTATACACAATGACAGAAACATATATGTACACACGTGCACGTACGTAGAGTCAGCTTTGAACAAGAACATTACCTAAATAAGATAATAAAAAAACGGTCGAATCGTATGTGAGTTTACATTAACATCACGTACAAAATTACATGTGATTCTCGCGACTTTGCCACGTGACTTAAAGTTGCGGCCAAAGTTGCCCACACACCTTTTTTGCACGTGATTTGACTATTTTCATATTTTCTTATTTAGTTATTGTTCTCGTTTAATACTCCCTACATGCATGTGTATGTGTTTATATATATGTATGTATATACACATATGACAAATGATCGTGTGAGAAAGAGAGTTAAAGTGAGAAGTGTAAGAAGAGATTTAGACCCTTGATCACCTTTAATCTCAAACTCACCCATGAATCATGCTTGATATGGAGATTGATTTGATGCATCTATGTACATCTCATCTTAATGTGCATCCAAGGGTGGAGGTCTCTTCTTACGCTTCTCAACTTAACTCTCCTTCTCACTGGAACCCAACCATTCATGCATGCATGCATGCATACATACATACATACATACATACATACATACATACATACATACATACATACATACATACATACATACATGCATCCATACATAAATACATGCATCCATACATGCATACATGCATCCATGCATACATGCATCCATGCATGCATACATACATACATACATACATACACCAAACCAAACCAAACCAAAGGTGTTTTGAAGATTTCACTCAAAAGTAGAGTATATTTGGAGAATGTAAGATGTATACAAACTATATATACATACACTCTAGGGGCAGCTAGGTTGTTTTTGTTAAGACTTTCGGCTTGTAGGGCCTACTATACACACAGGAAATAAAATAAAAGAACAATAGTCTATGTTAATATCCAAGAAAAAACATAACAAGAACAGTAAATAATAACGTCAGTGCAATATAGTAAGGGTTTGTGTGATTAAAATGAATAAAACCAGTCTAGACAAATACGTAAGGCAGTATGTAAACACCAAACCACTTCAAAGAAAGTAGTAGGATAATATCCTCTTCTTCCAACTACATTAGGGTGTTGCCATACTGTATGTTGGCACTCCACATTTTCCACTCTACAATAGCTACTTGTTTCGAGAAAAAAAAAACAGATATTCTTTGTGTCCCCAAGAACCCTTATCAGAATTCATAACATCGTTAATGTCTAAGTCTGTCATGTCTAGCCCCATCTGCTCATTCATGTACTTCTTGGCATACCCCTCCTCACCCCTTCAACCCTTACGCTATCTACCTTTCTCACTATCACTGTCATCTGTCTCCTCCTAATGCTGACCAAACCATATAATCTTCCCTCTCTCGGTTTATTTCTGAACGTGTCTTTACTCATTGAATCCATCCCAAAATCACGTCTAATAACGATTTTCGCCTCTACTGGTGCCTTAGTGCCAAAGGATTGTCTGCTATTTCTCAAATGAAGAAAAGTACAGAAATACGATCAATCAAAATACTTAGAAATGATGCTTTTGCAAAAGTTACATATATTGAATGAAATCATGTGACACATATCATGAAATTTCGTATTCAAGATTAATTGCACATGACACTTTTCAATTATTTGCTTTGAAATTGATGTCCTTTTTAATTTCTCATTATCTTAGTTCGTCTTCAATCACTTAGGAGAAGCCTAACATTTGATTTGAAAAACGTTTATGTAAAATCTGAAATATATCAAAGTAATAATTTAAGGGATTTAGAATGAAAATGAATCTGATTGGCATGAGATGAAATGAAATTCAGTTCCACTTCCATTGAAATTTATATCTTGTTTGATAATATGGTTTTTGAATTAAAAAATATAGATAAATGACAAAACTACCCTTTGATAACAATAATAATCTAATTGGATAAACTTTTTGATTAAAAGTTAACAAATCATAAGTTATAAAGGGTAAGTTTCGTTAGGAACCTCAAATTGATAAAGAACCGTCCACAACGCAACATGTGACATATTCATCAGGAATTTGGATGTGTTATTCATCATGGATTTGTGATTCATAATGAATAACACCTTCATATTCATCATGAATATGTTATTCATAATGAATATCCATCCTGAAAAAGGATACGTGACGTGTTATGAACGGTTAATTCCTGGATTCTTAACAAAATCTTGGATTTCTAACAAAACTTGCCTCAAATTTATTATTGATTATATATTTAAATATATTATGAAGTTATTTTGGAAAAAATATATATATTAAAAATATACCTTTTTGTACATGACATTCTAATTGCAAGCATCAAACAAAATGAAGGGAGTGGAAGTTTGGATTTTTCTAATTATTGAAAATAAATAATTTTAAAGTTAAATCAATAAATACACCAAAAGACACCAATTTTCAGCTTTTAGAGTATGATCATATGATTACTTAGTCAACTATAGGATTTGTAAGAATTATATACAGATTTGAGAAGTGATAAGTATTTGAGAAGTAATGAAGTGGTCTTTACGTTTTATTTGGTCGAGATTTGTTACATTTTTTTACTATGAAACATCGGACAATTCCTCGAATGGTTGCAAAGATAGAGGGGTAGTCTTGTAACTTTTATAAATATGCGGCAAAATAAGTGTATATGTGAGCCTGTGTGATTCACATATGAACTATTTAACTGATTCACGTATGCACCCCTTGTGACTTACATATGAACTAATTCATTGATTCACATATGAAACCGTGTTGTTTAAATATGAACTAATTAAATGATTTACATATGAACTATGAGTTTACATATGCACTTATGAGTTCATATATGCATTTGTTTTCCATCTATTTATAAAAGTTATGAAACTAACCCTCTATTTTTTGTTTGATTAGTCAAAGCCGCAATTCTCGACCAATTTGACCGTATGAAGGACTAGGATCACTTCTTACTTCTCAAATAAACCTCTACCTATATATATATATATATATATATATATATATTATAGATATAGATTCAGGTTCATACGAAAACATTAACTAAATAAAAGAATATGAAAACGACTAGATCACATGTGATTTTACACTAGCATCACCTATAAATCACATGTGATTTCATCGTTTTCTTATTCTCTTATTTTGACCATGTTCCCGTTTGATCATATATACATGTGTGTGTGCGTACGTGCGTGTGTGTGTGTATTGAGAGAGAGAGAGATGATATGTATAGATAACATTCACTAACAAGCTGTAAAAAATTATGCACACTGAATCATCTTCGACCACTTCACGCTCACACATCGAGTCTATGATATGTTGTATCCAGGGTTTGCGGAGATGATTCCTGAATTATGTTCCCAAGTGCATCATGACGATAAAATCCGATTCGTTTAAATCTCACGGGTAATTATAAACAAACAGCGACATATGACTAAAATAAAGTCATTTTGTTATACTGAAAAAATAAGATTGCTCGTCATGCTAACTTACAGTTTATAAACAAATGGAAAACCCTGATGTTGTGATGTTGTACTGGAAATACAACTTTGAAATCCATTAACTGTACATAAATTATCGTGAACAAAGTCATGTTCCTTCAACCAACCCTTTTAATGAAGGAAACTTTTTACAGTCAGTACTTAAATTATCAAAACGAATACTGAACTTGTTAAATCAGTCTTTTTAAATTTTTTAAAACCATCCATACCGTTATTTCATTTAGAATTTCAAATCTATAAACCATAATTTTTCGAAGTATATAATATTTATATACGACAAATATAACAAATAAACTTACACACTCTCCTCATCTTTCGTGAGGTTTGAACTCTGACCTTTTAGAAGGCTAAAGACTCACATACCGCTAGGACAAATGCCGTTTGATTAAAAGAAATGATAAATATTGTTTGTATTTGGAAGTTCTTTATTATCTAATATGACTTGTTGGTATCGAACTTGCCAAGATATTGAAAATAATATATATATTTGTGACAAGTTAGATGTGTCAAGTTACATGATCAAATCAATTTTAACACTATATATTTGGAAGCTACCATAAAAGAATAGTGCAAAACCATGTTGGATATATTCCATCTGACTTAATGTATAAGCTCGTTTTCGACCTTTTAATATCAGATATATATTTTTTTTCGTTTTTCGAATTGATAAACGAATTTTCAAGAAAAAACAGTGAAT
Organism: Cynara cardunculus var. scolymus; assembly: GCF_001531365.2. Lineage (NCBI taxonomy): Eukaryota > Viridiplantae > Streptophyta > Magnoliopsida > Asterales > Asteraceae > Cynara > Cynara cardunculus. The sequence goes on from NC_037541.1 coordinate 12,203,887, forward strand.
ACTCAATAAAATCAGATCAAAAAAACAACTGAAAATAGTTGAAAATAAAACATGTTCTATCAATTAGCTTATGAACAACTCAGTTCAGAACCTGTGCATTCCCAGATTAATCATTCAATCAACATGCAAACAAATCAACAATGACAGATTCAAGAAATGTAGAGAGAGAATCTTTGAAAGCTTAAAATGATATATTCTTCAAAAGGTTACACCAAGATACAAATTGAAGTAAGAGTTAGGGGTTGTTTGGCAATTGCTGAATGGTTTGGTGCGTAATGATTAAGTGGTCAGAATGATTAAGAGGCTCTCGTGATATAGTGCAAAATGAACTATAATTGTTTGGTAATTGTGTACAATAAAATCAGGCCTCTTAATGGTTAAAGAAAATCTAGGATACAAAATCATTCAGAGGTTTTAGAACCATTAAAAGGCAGACTTTTTTTTTGCCAAATAGAATTCACCTCTTAATAAAACTATTAATAGGTAAACAAACAATCCTTACAAAAACAATAACAAGCTATCTATTTATACCCAAAGGGTATTTACAACAAAAAGGCTTGAATACAATTATTATACTGTATAACGGTATTTATATTCTAATCTACTTGAATATTGAATCCCAGAAAACCATCTGAATCTGTATGACCTGTAATTAATCTGGCTGTTTGGGTTAAAGGGGAGGGCCTTGTCGAAATCATCGGCTTTCTGCCCGACGCCACGGCCGTGGCCCTATTATTTAAAAAGTAACGTATTTTAACTTGATTCTTATTTGGGTAACGTACTTTCAAACTTTCATTTTGGTACCTAAGATGTAAAGTTTTAAACATTTAAATACTCATGTAACCGATTGAAGCATTAACTCTTTCTTCTAATAATCCACAATACATAAAAACTAATTTTAGATCAAGATAACCATGTCAGTAACCACATCACTCGCCACATCAACATGATTTCCGGTTAACAGAAAATCTGATGAAATTATTTTCTTTTAGTAATAAATTTTAAACTTAATTAATTAAAATTTGTTTCCATAAATGAAAGCAGAAAAAAAAGTGAAAGTTGAACAAGATGGATTTTTGTTATTATTCTACCCAAATAATTAATTAATTAAACATAAATACAAAAATCTACACATCAAATTGGAATTTTCCTTTTAGTTAATTAATTAATGATAGGGTTTTAAATGTAATTAAATGGAATAAAACAACTAATTTTTGTCTCTATGCTCCTTAATTAATTACTAATTAAAAATTATTATCAAATTATTTTGAGTGAATTTTGAACATGTCACACAAAAGGGTATTTGGAAAACAAGCTGAAAAAAATTCAAAAATATCTGATATTTTGTTAAATAATTCGAACAAGATTTGACTTTAATCAATCAGTGAATTGTGTGAATCAGATTTATATTATATTTGCATATGTTTTAGGTTTTCAGATATGGAATATGTTTTTGTTTAGCATCAGATACAACAATTAACTCCGGTGTTGATGTCGGGATCCATGGAAAATGAGATATTTTAGATGGATTTGTTTATTGACGAACCCTGGTTTGTGCACTTGTTTCACAACGATACAGTATGCAAAGGTTCGTATGTTGTACTTGACCTCTGAACATGGTGTTACACGTTCTATTGTATGAAAGGAACTATGGTTCGATTAGCTATCCTTCAAATGATGGTTGGTTCTTGAGTAGGGATGGCAAAAAAGGAACCTGAATGCAACAGGGAACCGGATACCCGACCCTGGTTCGATTGGGGAATTCTTGAGTTGACTGAGGATGGAAAATCCCCTAACTTATAAACTGGGAACATGGCAAGGATGGAGATACTTTTCATTCCCGACCCTCGAGTACTAATTATGCTTTTCTGTGTGTGTGTGTGTGTGTACACATAGGGGAGGATCAAAAAATGCAAATATCCCCATTTGTACAAGCATATCTCATTCAACCAATTATAATTTTTTTTTCAATTTTTTTAATTATGAGAGTTGATTTTTCATTTTTATTATAAATGACGTTAATTATGGATAGTATCATCTTCATTATAATAATTTTAGAAAACAAATTTTATTAGAAAGAGAAATACATGAAACAATGTCATTTTTACATAGAAACAAAAATATATGAAACAATTTCATGAATTTTAAACAATTAAATCAAGGGACGATGATTGTTTGTACGGTTTACACAAATCGTTTGGTTTGCAAAGTAGATCACCCTTATATATATATATATATATATATAGAGAGAGAGAGAGAGAGAGAGAGAGGTGGTTTATTATACAATCTTTTACATTTGTACAACCAATACAACTCAATCTCAACCGTCTATTTAATTTGATAAATATGTAATTTCATATAAGTTTTGATTGTTTCCTATTATAAAGTATTGATCATAATTAATGAATATTATTCATTTTACATAAATATTTAAATCATAATAAATGAACTCTCATCGTTTACATAAATATTTCAATTTATTAGGTTGCATTGGTTGTACAAATGTGATGGGTTGTATTTGAAACAAACTATATATATTGGGTTGCATTGGTTATACAATTGTGATAAGTTGCATTTGAAACAAACTCTCTCTCTCTCTATATATATATATATAAGCAAATGATTGTGTGAGAATAAGAGTTAAAATGAGAAGTGTGAGAAGAGATCTAGATACTTGATCACCTATAATTTCAAACACACTCATGAATCGTGCGTGATATGAGAACTGTATACTAATATTATGAGACACACAATGAGTATATATAATGTATAAATATAATCAATCTTCCATGATGAAAACTGGTAAAAAAAAATTAAATTATTGATTTGGTTGTTCATGGGAAACTTTTGTTGGAACAAATACATGATTATATAAAATTTCAATTATTAAATATTGTAATTGATATATTTGCGTTCGGGTAATTAATATTTTAGCATTATACATCATTTAAACGTTAAATTGGCATTTATATACATAATATACAAAAAACATTCCGTAAAAAATTAATTTGTACATACAGGGAAAATCCCTGATTCCTCGACGTGATCCCCGTTCCCGGAGATGAGGATTGTGATTCCCGGTACATTTGACCTCGTTGCCATCTCTATTCTGAGTTATGCTTTTGAGTACGTCTTGAAAATAAAAAAAAACAGATAATTTTGTTTGTATTCTGAAAATTAAATATATAAAATTTAGATGCAGGCAAATAGTGACGTTGACTAAATATATAATACAATTTGTTCTTGTTTGAACGCGTATGGTGTTATATAATAATTCCCAAGTCTCGTACCATATGTGTGGTTTTCAGTTACAAGTAAGCAGTAATTCTCATTGTCACTATCGATACAGTTCTTTTATGGTAGTTGCATAAAAATGAATACAGAGGCTGAGATAGTTAGATTATATTCAGTCATATCAAACCAAATGATATTAAAAAGAGGTCAGATGTACGCAAACATTTCATCTATGTAATTAAAAAGCAGAGAGGTTGTATTCAAGAATACCCCTGGCTAGGGGTGCTTAAAAACCCGATCAACCAAACCCAACTCAACGCGAAATAACTTAACCCGATGTCTAATCGAGTTGTAAAATTTTCAAAATGTAGGTATTGGGTTGATATTATTTAAACTCAACCTAACTCGATGCACCCGAATATTCTTTTATTTCTTGGATTTAATATGATTGTTGAATTTCTATTAGTATATATACATTAGAGTTTAGACAATTACACTGTCAAGTACACTCTTCATATACACATATGTTCAATGTATTCACATCTCTATATAATTCATTTGTATATGTGTTTAGTAACTGTGAACATATATATGTGAATTAAGAAAATTAATTGAATGTGATATACGTAAGAAGTATGGATAAGTTGTATCAAATGGTTGATGATGAAAAAGAAACTATGAGTACAGAAATAGCATATTCAAAGTTAGAAGAATATTTTGATGTACCAAAGTTTCAACCCGACTAACCCGTACGGTTTGAGTTGAGTTGGGTTAAGATTTTTCAAACCGCAAGCATTGGGCTGAGTTGTTCAAACGTCTTCAACCTGATCATCTCAACCCATGAACACCCCTACCCCTGGCTTGCAATATGTCCCGAAATCAACCACTGAAAGTTATTACGCTTTAAAAGTAAACGCCAAAATTCTCAGTTAAACTACAATCATTTCAACAGTATACATTTGTTAATCGATGTTTTGACATGTAGAAAAGCATGAATATCGTCACTTGAAATCATAAGAACTGGTGCCTTGTACTTGATATATCATATTATGATTTTCAATGGGCAAAACAACCAGATATTTAAAAAGCAGTAAAGATGCTGCAAAAATTACGAAACGAATTAAAACTTTCTAAATAAAAATTTTAAAAAATATTAAACTTCAACGTTCTAGAAGCATAAACGCTCTTGTTCTTAAATCTTAATAGAACAGAAATGTACTTTTTTTACGTGAATTTATTTAACGTTATTACGTTTTATTAAAACATAACGTGTTATTAATCATATCAGCGATTAAGGTGAGGCAGACGTTTCGCATGCTAATAATTACAAACGTGAAAAGATAAAAAGACGGGTGATAAAAGGATCCCAGAAAAACGATCTAAAGTCAGGTTTTCTCATGATTTACAACGTGTAACATGTCAGTATCTCACATATCAGTTGTAAGAAGATTCAAACGCTACAAAACAAAAGCTTTCACTTCCACCCTTAGAGAAACGAGAGGCCAAGGAATCAAATGGCCGCATTCGAATGAAACAAGTAACTAAAACGCGCTTGACGTCTTTTTCTATTTCCCAAATTACCCTTCATTAACAGTTTTAAACTAACTTCCATGAAAAGTGTTCAGTATTTAATACATTAAAACTAATACTGACACAGACTTTTGTGTTCTTTAGGAAGTGTCTGTATACACCGTAAAACCAAGTTTCTAAATACCATGAGGCATGCCCTTGACGGCGAGGTCAAACCTCAATTCTTACGAGTTATAACGGAAGTCAAACCTTATAATGGAGCCAGAATAGTGTTAACGTGACGGTAAAGTCAAGCCTTGGGTAATTATAAATTTACCTAATTACCCCTAACTTAAATGACATAATCTTTCGGTTCTAGTTTTGATTCTTGAAATCGTGATAGTAATTTTTGAAACGCACATCCAAATACCCTCTGACGTTCTTTTTTATTGGAGATGTTCGTTTGACGAGTTCCCGTGTTCGAATTCGACGAAGGGTATTTTGGGAAATGAAGTAAAAACAGAAGAAGAAACACGTTACGTAAGGGTACCCAAATAAACAAAGGTTTTAAACGCCGGATTTTAAAAATTTGTGACTCAACGTTGCAATTCCGTTAATCATTTATAAGCCGACAAACGAAGTCCGCCTGTTGTTTTGTTGGCTTCTCTCTGATTCTATATTTTTTGCTTCATAAAATATGGCTTGCTTGGCTCGGCTCATTCAAGACGTGGCTCCCAAAGCCGTGGGAACTTTGGATCCTTTAACTAGTTGTTTTTGGTTAACATGTAATAATATTTTCAACAGATTCTTTAAAATTATAAAAATAAAATTATAACAGGTTCGAATTAATTCTCTGTTTTAACAGATTTTCTAAAACTGTGTTAAAATTGCAAAAAGATCTGGGAGAAATGATGAAGAAATAATATTTTATTAAATGTATTGAATATTTTAAAAATATAATTAATATTGCGATTTTTAAAATGAAGAATTATAAAAAAATTGGGTGGGGGATTTGATTTTTGATTCTTCATTTTGGAGAATCTATTGGAGATGGTCTAACAGATAATAGGTAGGGCTGTAAACGAATCGAACGTTCAGCGAACCGTTCGGCGGGAAATTCGTTTATGTTCGTTTAGTTAAACGAACGAACATGAACAAAAGTCTCGTTCGTTTATTTATGTTCATGAACGTTCGTTTATTTACCGTTCGTTTACGTTCATTCGTTTATATACTAAATTTAATATATAATATTTTGTTTATTTACTTTGAATTCAAATAATATTTATTTATGTTCGTTTAGCTCGTTTGTTTATGTTCATTTAGCCCGTTCGTTTAGCATGTTAACAAACGAACATAAATGAACACGAACACACATGATTTCTGAACGAACGAACAAACACAAATATTTTCGTTCGTTTACCACTCGTGTTCGTTCGTTTGTTCGGTTAAGTTAAACGAACGAACATGAACAAGCCTACATTCGTGTTCGTTCGGTTTGTTTACAGCCCTAATAATAGGGTTAAAATATGTGATGTAATAATGTATTTTACGTCAATTGCTATTTTAAAATGGTCGTTTACCAAACGCTTACCAACATGAGACACGTCCTCACTTACCTTATCGTGTAAGTTGTAACGTTCCCGGATATCAAAATGGATTATTGGTTGGACAAATTGCATGAAAAAGTAACGTACTTTAACTTGATTCTCATTTTGAGTAACATACTTTCAAAACTTTCATATTGATACTCAAGATGTAAAGTTTTAAACATTTAAGTATCCGGGTAACCGGTTTAAGCATTAACCGGTTACCATGCTGATGTGGCGAGTGATATAGTATACGATTAATGCTTCAGCAAATAATACTGAGTTGGATACCACATCACTCGCCACATCAGCATATTAACCAGATTTGCTTCAACCGGTTACCCAAATAATACCAAAATGGAAGCTTTTGAAGTACGTTACCCAAAATATGAATCAAGTTAAAGTACGTTATTTTTCATGCAATTTGCCCTTACTGGTTAACGTCTTAAACTCGGTAATCACTTACTAGGTATGAGTTTTTTTCCCTCACTTACCTGATAAAATTTTTGGTCCTTGTTATGCTTCATACAGTATAAAATTGTTGGTCATTTGCATGCTCAATTGATAAACTTTTACTGGGTAAGTGTTTGGTAAACGGCCCTACATGGTTTAATTTTCGTTCACCGATTATGATATTTTACATTTTAATTATCATATTTTATCGTAATATAATGGTCAGATTAGTTTCAAAAGTACATCAACGAACAATTGGTCTAAAATGGACGAAAATTAAAGTATCTGTTATTTTATATAAAATCAGCATCTTGGTGTGCCATCAGAAAACTCAGCCAAACCAATTACTGAATGTGCATCTTAACTGTGGAGTTTTGATGAGATCTGGTTTATTAGTGATAGTATGATCATACTCACTGAATCTGCATCTTGCTGTGCCATCTTACGTAGCCTTTTCAGAGAAGTAGTTAATCAGATAAAAAATCATTTAATGTGTAATTATTAAAAAAAATATTATTATTTTAATAACATAGTCTTTTTAATCGAATAAGATAAATAAATAATTTATAAAAGTAATAAATAAAATGGGTCGACCCGACCCGGCCCTTTTCGATCCATTTTGAACTAGTACTCAATTTGTACAACCTACCCATTCTATCACTTTTATCATACTTGAAAACCCCTTTTTGTTAAACAGTGTCTACTCAAACCAACTTCTGTACACATCGACTAATTCTATGGGGCTCTGAAAATTACAGCAAGAAAATCTCAGTAACGTTAAGGAGACTCGAACTGACAACAACTTGCAGAAATCGATCTTTAAAAAGATAGACAAGAAATTTTGTACAACTTATAAATACATATATGCTCGTGATTCATCCCAACCCCTAAATTACTGACTGAAACCCAATAAACGAATTCATGAAAATATTTATATATGGTAAACGTAACAAATAACCTCAAATTGGTGAGATTTGAACCCGTGACCTCTTAAGAGACCAAAGTCTTTGATACCACTAGGCCAAAGGTCCTTTGGTGTCATAATTCTAGTTCTAACAGACCTTTTATAAGTTCTGAAGTTATATGACCAAAGAATTGTGCATTATGTGCAAAAGTATTATCATAAGTTTATAGAACACTTTTGGACGTCTTACTACCTAGAAACAACTGAGTTTTGTTGATGACCTCTGTAAATTATCTGAAAAATGTCATACAAAAGTGTTGCATAAAAAAATGTGTCATTGAACACTTTTTCAAAGTGTTCTATAAAGGAAGTGTCTTACAATGAAACTAATACGACATTTTATTTAAAAAAATGTCCTAAAAAACTTGTTAAGACGTTCAGAAACGTCAGCTAAACTTACTGTAACTCTTTTACCTATGATGCACACTTGTTTCGTCTTATAATTAAAATACTGAGATACTTTTTACATCCTATAAATCCAGTTTTGTTGTAGTATACGAGTATTTAACTAATAGTTATATGTCTATAATATCCTTCAACAATACCAACATAAAAGGACTACAAAAACCCAACATTCTTAAGTTATTAGTAACTTATAACAATGTCAAAAGGGCATATTAGTAATTTAACTTGATACTACAAAAAGCCAATAAAGACCTATAGTTGCATATTTTGTTTGTTAGTAATGTTTGCCAAGTATTGTGATTGAAAATTTAACTTGGGTGGTGTCTGATTGATTTGAGTTTGGGATTCAAAAGTTAAAAGTGTCTAGAGGTAACATGTTCAAATCCAATGAGAAATAAAAATCCACTTATGGCAACGGAGGTTCAAATGCAGTGACTCCGGACTACCCGCAAAGCAGGTGGTCCTCTTGGGATTAGTCGGCTCTCATAGCGGGTTGGATATCCAGGTTAATCAAAAAAAAATTAACTTACTGTTATAAGATATTGATGTAGAATTTCTTTTTGAGCTTTTTTCTGAACATGTTTTTCAGGTCAAACGTATTTATGGAAATAATTGATTCATTTTTACTGATAGAAGATAAGTATGCATACATTTCTTTATACCTTGTTTTCGTGTAAGATATATCAGATTTGTTTGATTTGAACTGGTTTATTATGAATATTGAGAAATAATCATACATGTGTATTATTAATATTAGAAGGGTACTCACGCAATGCAGCGAGATACATCTTGATTTTAATATATTCACTTTATTCTTTATCTCAATCGATGTTATAATACGGTCTTATGTGATTTTGAAAAAAATGATGATGTTTTTATTTTTGAATAAAATATAAATTTGAAGATATCATAAAAATTTGACACAATTATATCGATATTAATATCAAATTAATAATCCAAAATTCCTCATTTTTTGTGTAATTTTTTAATTCAATTTTAATTTAAGTTCAATAACGAAGTAATTTATACTTGGTTTAGTAGTATAATTTTCTTATAAAGATAATAAATAATTATTTTGTTAGAACTCGATAATTATCCTAATTATATTTTAGATGTTTTATATTTTTAAAATGAGATATTTATCCTCCATTTGATTATGTTTATCCGCAGTTAGTTACACGAATTCAAACATGGAGCTTTAAGAAGTTGTACTTATACATAATTTACTTGTAATCTTGAATTCTAAGTAATATGCATCAATATACAGTACTTCATACATAAAAAATAGTTTTTAAGAGTTTTTGTCAAATACATTATAATATAGTATAGATATGTTTAATTGAATACCATATTTATAAATAAAAAAAATGAGTAATCTACTTGGGTATATACCTAGTTGTTGGGAGCCAAGCCAAAAGGTTTTTGTGCAAGAGGATATAAAATATTATATTGCTAAAAAAATATGAAAATAATGGTGGAATATTTATAATATATAGTATTATATACACCTTTTGTGACAACATTATATATAGTTCCACACCACATGCAACCATGGAACAACTTTCTCTCATACCAACAAATTTGTTTTAATAGAAAAATTCACGGTACCAGTTTCTTTTAGTTTCGGAAGTAAATGATGATCATTGCAGCATCGGAAACTACCAAAACTGCAGTCACGTCCACCGTCACTGCCACTGCTCCTGCTGCAATCACCACCACACCTACGATGAAGGTAGTGAAACCCGCGACAAGAAAATTTGTTGGGGTTCGACAGAGGCCATCGGGACGATGGGTGGCTGAAATCAAAGATTCTTCCCAGAAGGTGAGGTTGTGGCTTGGTACTTATGATAGCCCTGAAGAAGCAGCTCGAGCATATGATGAAGCGGCTCGGGCTTTGAGAGGTGAAAACGCTAGAACCAACTTTGCACCGATGGTAAATTCGAACCCTTGTCAAATCAACTCGATATCTGGTTCGTTATCTGAATCAGAATCAAGACGTTCACTTAGCTTTTCTTCGTTGAAAGCAAGGCTAAGCAAAAACTTACAAAGCATCATGGCACGAACAACTGAAAATAAGTCGTCACCGAAAAGCAGGGTGAGTGATCATTTCACTTTTGCAAGTATATTCAACTTCAAGGGAAACTATCAGTACCAGAACAACGTTGTAGGTGACTTCGACAAAGTGGTGCAACCTAGCGTGATTGTGCCACCACAAACAATGGCAAATCACGATGTTGCCACAACGTATAACTCATCTTGGGAGAGCTCAAGCGTGTCTGACTGTAGCAATGAATTGGCGAGTTTCAACACTACACATTACGGATTGGACTCAGATGGCTCAGATATTGGTGAAGGTAGTTATTTTGGAGACCAGATGATCAGTGGGTGGATCAGTAGTCCAGACATCAGTGATGGTGGCTCAAGGAGTAAAAGGTTTAAGGTTTCTTCATCGGTCTTTGTTCCTCCAAAGTTCAGTGATAATGACTTTGCTTTTCCGTGGTAAGACCAATAAATATAATTAGACGAAGTTTATCAGGTTTACAAGAAACTAAAGGGCTTAACAGGGTTTCTCTTCAAACTATGGGAAAGTCATGGAAAATCGTCATGCACCCTCTTGTTTCTGCTTCTTTATCATCTTTACTTTACAGGTCTTGTTTATCGATGTAAAAAGAAACTAAAATATAGTTATGGATTTTACTTAGTAGATCTGAAAGTAATTATTCTTAACCAGATATCTGAAATACCAGTTCCAGAACTGAAAAGTAGTCACCAGATTTACCCAAAAGGAGTTTTAATTGATATACAGTATTATAAAATAAAAGTATTGTAATCATCATGAGATAAGAACGTATAATTTGTCCGTTAGTAATTTAATAAAGATTATATCATCCATGGTCCCTTTAATTTTTTTAAAATATTAAGTTAGATATAAGTATAAAAAATAATATGAATATATTTAATTTATCAGTCAGATCTATAATTATTACACAGCATGAGTGATATGCACCAGAAATATGAAATAACTGATGATAAAAATATAGAAATAAACTGTATCACCTTTTTGTTGTGGAATGTTAGATGCTGAGCTCGCTTAATAAACGTATTTTACTAAAAATCAGATACCTGAAACATCTTTTAATTTAAAAAAAAAGGTTTGCCTCTTAATAAATCTAAAACCCTCTGAATGATTTTGTATTTTGGGTCTCTCTTAACCATTCAGCGTTCTAATTTCATTATAAACAATTATTCAACAATTATGTTTCATTTTGCACTATATCATCAGAGTCTTTTAATCATCCTGACCATTTAATCATTTTGCATCAAACCATTCAGCAACTATCAAACATATAGACATTTTTTATTATATATTCTTACCAATGAAAAAAAAAAACTTTTAAATTAAATATTTAGAAAAAAGAAATAATATTTCATTAAATACATGAAATATCTTAATAATATAATCAATGTTGTAACCTTTAAAATAAAATATTAAAAAACTGTTAAAAGTTGCTATTATTTTATACAGAGATTTTTGCTTTTGATTCTCCATTTTATTTTATTTTTGTAAATACAGATAAAAAAAAAACATTTACTATGATGACCTCATTATGTTTCCTAACCTCTTGGGAAGGGAAACGATATAGATCGCAAATTGTCTCTTCTTTTCAACGAAGATGAACCCACTACATTAAATTATAATAAAAGACAAGAAAAAAAAAAGGGGAGGGGGAGGGGGAGGGGCTACCATCAAAGTTTGGATTATTGGAATTTAATGGAATCTGAAAGAATTAAAATGGTTAATTTTACTGATTAAATTTTATCTGTGTTTTTTGAGTTTTAATATGGAATTTTAGTTCGGTGTATGGTGGGATACTGGTTTTAATAAGGAGTTTCAATTCCTTTTCACATGTATGGTGGATCAGAGGTCTACAAAGTCGTTTAATGTGTTTTTAGCTGAATTCTACTGTGTAAAGAGATTTTTAAGTTTTTTTTATTGATTTTAAATTTTTTGGTTGATTTTGATGGACTTTTTTTTCCGCTTTTTTGGGTAATTTATGTGAATTTTTTTTCCGATTTTTTGGTTGATATCCATTGTGTTGTTGTAATATCCATGAGCACCACTCGGAGTCTAGTGGGTGCACCTTTCATACCCAAAAAACTGTACTCACTAAAATAAGTTGAGTAGATGCACTTTTCATTCAAAAAGAAGTTGTACTTGCAAAAATAAGTTGAGCAGGTGCACGAGATCCCGCTTGAGCCTTCATAGGTCCGCCACTTCTTCTGTTTTTACGAGGTAAAACCGGAAAGTTTTACATATTTTCATAACTGTGCAAATTTTATTATATACTTCTCTGTTACAAGATAAATGTCTACACTGCTATTTTAATTTGTCTCAAAATAAATATCTGCTTTCAAAAGTAGTTGTTTACTTTTCCATTCTACCTTAATTATAAGATGAGAAAAAAAAATTCTCTATTTATAATTAAGGGTAAAATTGTCTTTTTGTCAATTAAAAGGTGTAATAATCCCACATTCTAAAACTGTATGCATTTTTCAGTATAGACATTTCTTTTGTGGTGGAGAAAGTAAGTGGCCGTTTATCAAACGCTTACTCGGATAAGTAAACACCAAGTCGTTTTACTTTACTTTACCGGATAAAAATGGTAATGATCAAAAATCTTACCCAGTAAGAGCGAGACAAGGACCAAAAGTCTTACCCGGTAAGTGAAGGCGACGACTCTTACCACGGTAAACGCTTAGTGGGTAAATTGTTGCATACGATACTGTTTTGGTGAACTAAAATCTTATCCGGTAAATAAATGAAAGTGTTAAATTTACCGATAAACGCTTACCGGGTAAGTGTTTGGTAAACACCCCTAAGAGTTTTGAAATGGGTATTCATTTAGCATTTTTCTTAATAACAAGTATAAGTATAATGATTAATTTGTAATACATATTAATACAAGGGTTAAAATGCATTCAATCATAAGAATGAGGGTATAAAAAGAAGCTTTGATATAATAGGAGGTTATTATATGGAAAATAAATGAATTTATAGGGACTAAAGTTGACATATAGATGAAAGTAGTGTCTGTGCACGGCTTTCGGCCGACAGCAGATAGCGTTACAGCACCGTCGCCCGAACCCAAAGGCTTTAAAAACTCCCGTACAAATGCAAAATGTCCAAAAAGTCCTTCCCACGCGCCTTGGTCCACGTTCTGCAGCTTTTCTCCTTTTTTATAAATTTTTTAAAGCAGTACAAAAATACTCACGCAATGTAACGAGATATATTTTAATTTAATATTTCGTTTTATTTTTTATCTTTGTCGATATAATACAGTTTTATGTAATTTTAAAAAAGCGTTAATATTTTTATTTTTGAATAAAATATAAATTTAAAGATTTTATAAAAAAAAATTTAAAAATATTTCAATAAAAATATCAAATTAATTATTTAAAAGTTTTCATTTTTTTATAATTTCTTGGATTCAAAATTTTTATTATAATTCAATAGTGTTATTTGTAATCTTGAATTTTAAGTAATATACATCAATAAACAGTATTTCGTGCATAAAAATGATTTTTGTCAAATGCTTTATAATATAGTATAGATTTATTTAAATAAAAATCTTTGAAATAATTATACCAAGGGAAATTGGCAAAAATAATCAATACTCAATTCACTTTATAGTCACTTGAGGATCTTTATTTTTTTAAAGAACAAATTATATGAAAAAAATAAAGTATTTTAACTCGATTTCTATTTTGGATAGCATACTTTAAAAACTTTTATTTTGATACATAAAATGTAAAGTTTTGAACATTTAAATACCCGAACAACCGATTGAAATAAATTAACTACAATTAATGAAAAAATTAAATTAAATCAATTGGAATAAAAATAATTTTATTTTTACTTAGTTTACTACAATTTATTTACTACAATTTAAATAAATTTATTTTTGTTTTTTATTTTTACTTAGTTTACTAGTCTTCAACCAGTTACCTGAGTACTTAAATGTTTAAAACTTTATATTTTAGATACCAAAATGGAAGTTTTGAAGGTACGTTACCTAAACACTTACCGGTAAAATTAGGGTTTGTTTACCTAAACACTTACCGGTAAAATTCAACACTATCGTTTACTTATCAGGTAAGATTTTATTCATTAAAACGCATCATATGCAACGATTTATTCTGGTAAGCGCTAACTATGGTAAGAGTCATCGTCATCACTTACCGTGTAAGACTCTCGATTCTTGTCTTCGCTCTTATCGGGTAAGATTATTAGCCATTGTCATATTCATCCGGTAAAGTAAAGTGATTTGGTAAACGGCACCTTAGTCATACAATCGGTAAACAAAAGTGACCAGGAGCGTAATTTACTCGATTTGTAGTTAATTCGTTTAGAAAACCCAATCCATAATTTTGATATAACATGGACCAAATCTATAGTTTACACTAAAATCTAGGGTCGTTCGCCAAACACTTATTCGATAAGCGCTTACCGGTAAATTTTCAACATTATCACATACTTACCAGGTAAGATTTTAGTCCACCAACACGGCATCATATACAACAATTTACCCGGTAAGCGCTAATCGTGGTAAGAGTCGTCACCATCACTTACCGAGTAAGACTCTCGGTCCTTCCCTTCGTTCTTGTCGAGTAAGATTCTTGGTTTTTGTCATATTTATCCAGTAAAATAACGTGACTTGATAAGTGTTTATCCGGGTAAACATTTAGTAAACAACCCTTAAATAGGATTTGTTTGGTTTCCAAATTTATTATGTTGGATTAAATAATTGAGAAATAATAATTAAATCATGATTTAAAAAGCTTTAATTATGGATGCAAATGATTTGAAATAGTTTGACCCATTTTAATGCGATTTATAACTCAAACCTTATTCAACTATTTGAATTAAACATCATTAAAATTTAAGGTTTAATTTATATAATATTTTAATAATATAATAATAATATTATTATTATTAAATATATTGGGATGATAAATTTATATAATATTTTAATGATATAAATGATATTGAAATCATTAATTTAATATTTGAGACTTTATTTTAAAAATTAATTAAAATAGTTGTAGAAAATGTAAAACCCGAACAAAAAATAAGGTATTTATGTAAAACCCGAATGTCTGAAAATCCGAAAACCGACTTTTTGGGAAAAAAAATTGGGTTTGGGTTGGGTTTGATGTTTGGCCACCCGATCCGTCCGAAAACCCGAAATATATATACATGTATACTTTAAACACTATATAAATATATTTATTTATCTAATTATCTTTTTGAAAATTCTAAAAATCTTAGTCGATTATGTTTTTTTTTCCTTCATAATTTATAAGCATACTATCAATTTATCAATCCTCTAAACCGATTGAATTCATCGTCAAAATCAATTGGATATATATATTTTTTGCATTATAACTAAACCCAAACTCGATTGACCTCAACCCGAAACCCAACCAACCCGAACCTGAAACAATCCGAAATCCAAAAATTAGGGCTTGATTTCCATATCCGAAATCCAAAAACTGAGGCTTAATTTCCATATCCTAAATTAGATCGGGTTTTTTTTCAGATAATAAAAATGAAAGTTTAAAGTGAATAAAATACAATAAATAAATATAGGTATGTTTCATCTTGTGTTATGGGTCGAGTTGGAACATGTCTGTTCCACAATGTTTTCTGTCTGTTTTACGTAAAAGTCTTGCCAAACATGAAACAATGTTTTATGTGTTTGTTCTATCCAGTGTACCAAACACAACCCAAAAAGATAAATGGACAAGAAATATTTACATTTGTAAATGTAAATGATAGAGAATGAAAACAAGAATGGATTTTCATTACCCAAGTTTAACCTGAAATGAAAATTTGAGCTTATGCAGTAATACAACCATTATATGTATTATATTATAAAACATTTAGGGTAAACTTTTAATAACTATTTTTATGCATCAAGTACCGTTTATTAATACTTATTATTTAAAGTTCAAGATTACAAGTTGCATGAAAAATGTACTTTAACTTGATTCCTATTTTGGGTAACGTACTTTAAAAAACTTTCATTTTGGTACCTAATTTGTAAAGTTTTAAACATTTAAGTACTCTGATAACCAATTGAAGCATTAATCGGTTACCATGTTGATGTGACGAATGATATGGGTACCAACTCAATATTATTTGCTGAAATGGATATCTTAACCTAACCGGTTAATGCTTCAACATGTTTAAGCGCTTAATCCTTCAAACGGTTACTCGAATACTTAAATGTTTAAAACTTTACATCTTAGATACCAAAATTGAAGTTTTATAAATACGTTGTCTAAAATAGAAATCAAATTAAAATATGTTACTTTTCATACAATTTGCATTATTAATTAGTGCATAATACCTCACCATATATTTGGAAATGCTCTAACACAATTTTTAATGATTATAAAAAAGTAACCCAAAAAAAGTAGAATAATAATAATTAATAATTGGTGCAAAAAGAAAAAAATCATGATTATATCAAAATTAAATGCAAATTATTCCAAATTATTATATTATATTATATTATAATATAATATTAATTATTGTAATAAGATTTTTAAGTGGGCCCCCACATTGCCATGCTGGCACATTGGTAATGCCACATGGATAAATTTTGAAAAGTCTTACGTTTTGAAATTTCAACCAATTCCAACGGTCTGATCTACCATTCCTCCTTCATTACCCACCCTACGATCATCCATTTATCAACTATACCCCCTCAACTTTTCACAACTTGTCACAAAATTCCCTCAAACTTTTTACGCAAAAATCATCGAATATTATAGGGAAAAGTTTGAAAAAAAAAAACCCCAAGAAACTATCACATTTCGAGTTATTAAGTTTCTAAGGGCCTGTTTGACAGTTGTTAAATGATTTGGTGCAGAATGATTAAGTGGTTAGAATGATTAAAAGACTCTCATGATATATTGCAAAATGAAATATAATTGTTTGGTAATTGTTTACAATGAAAATATGGTGCTGAATGGTTAAGAAATGAACATGATACAAAATTATTCAGAGGAGTTTAGAATCATTAAGAGACAAATTTTTTTTTTTTGCCAAACAAGATTCATCTCTTAGTAATTCAAATGTTGCCTCTTAATGGAACTATTAAGAGGTAAACAAATAACCTCTAAGCTATTGTTCTAAAGAAATAAATCATTTACTAAAGCGAATAAACAAATCCTTAAACTTATTAAAACAAAAAAAAATCCAATGAACTTTCATATTTTGAGCAATCAAGTCTCTGAATATTTTTTAAAACGAATATAAACGAAAGAAATTTACCTTTTCTTTTTCCATTATCATCAAATCAGTATAAAAAATATTACAAACAGATAAAACGAGAAAAAATACATCATTTTTAATTTGTTTTTAAGATTTAAATGACAATCACAGGTGTTTGTTACTGATCTAGATACATCAATTAGGAAATAAGATACTGATTTCGTTTTATAAATCTAATGATTGATTGTTCAAAAAATGTTCATGGAGCTAACCGCTCAAAATATAAAAGCTCATTGGTTTTTTCTAGGTTTTAGTAAGGGATTGTTTCCCAAACACTTACCCGGTAAGTGCTTACTGGTAAAATTTAACACTATTATTTACTTACCTGGTAAGATTTTAGTCCACCAAAACGAAATCGGATACAACAATTTACCCGGTAAGCGCTTACTGTGGTAAGAGTCGTCGTCCTCACTTATCGGGTAAGACTCATGGTCCTTGTCTCGCTTTAACCGGGTAAGATTCTTGATTCTTATCATATTAATCCGGTAAGGTAATGTGATTTGGTAAACACTTAGGGGTTATTTGGCAATTGCTGAATGGTTTGGTGTAGAATGATTAAGTGGTGAGAATGATTAAGAGGCTTTCATGATATAGCGCAAAATGAAATATAATTGTTTAATACAAAATCATGGCACTTAATTTAAGGTTAAGGGAGGCTCATGATACAAAATCATTCATAGGGTTTTAAAACCATTAAGAGACAGACTCTTTTTTTTTTGCCAAACAAGATTCACCTCTTAATGATTCAGATTTTTTTTCTTAATGGAACTATTAAAAGGTAAACAAACAACTCTTTATCCAGATAAATAGCCCCTAAGTGTAAGAATTTGTTTGTTCGATTTCCGAAAATCAAGTATTTATTTGTTCAAAAAATAATAATTTAAAGACTTCATAAAGTCAAATACTTCATTACGTATTTATTTATTTATACAAATCGAAGGACTAAAATTGACAATATCCAAAAATTTATAAATCACCAAGGACTAAACTCGACAATACATAAAAGTTGAAGGTTCTCTGCTATCGACCATCGTTTATTTATGGTATATATTTAAAACTCTTACTTCGTCCACACCAATAACTACTAAAACCACACCAATCACGCATTAATAACTTGTACATTATGCATTATTCCTTGTACATTTACTGTTGAAATCTAGTTTTTCCTTTTTACCTCTGATTACTCTGCACACTCGTTTCATAAAGTGAATCTTGGAGCTTGCGTCTGACATTAGAGTGAAATTCGAAGCAGAAGAAAGAAGCGTTTTTTTTATTTTTGAATACAAATTGTTCTTCTCTTTGCTTCATTCCATTGGCATCCATTTCGAGCTCGATCATCTTCATGGCTGGTAAATTCTCTAATTTTCCATCATTTTTTTACAGATTTTAGCGTATAATCTCAAGATTCTTGATGGGTTTTTTTCTGATTTTATCGTTTTCGTTTACTGCCATTTTCGGATTGCTGTTGAGTCTTCTGGTTCTTCAGCATTTCATAGTTTAAACCAGTGTTTTTAAGATCAAATCTTTGGTGGGTGTTCTGTAAATGTTCCTCAGGTTTGTGTAATTTGGAAAAATGGGTGTTTTGGGATCAAATCTTTGGTGGGTTTTTGTTAAATTCTTGAGAAATTTGGTGTCTAATTTAGGGGAAAATTGTGTTTTAGGATCAAATCTTTGGTGGGTGTTATTGAAATGTTCCCCAGGTTTATATAATTTTGGAGAAAATGGTGTTTTAGGGTCAAATTTTTGGTGGGTTTTTATCAATTTTTTGAAGAAATTTGCTGTTTAAGCTTTCTATTTTGGGGAAAATTGTGTTTTAAGATCAAATATTTGGTGGGTATTTCAGTATGTCTCAAGGTCAACATTGTTCTTGAGATTTACCACCTTCTTGTGCTTTAATTTGGGAATTAGGGTTTCTAAGATCAAATCTTTGATGGATATTTCTCAAATTTGTTACATTTCATTGTTCAATCCTTTCTATATTGGGAAATTGTCAAATTAAGGTCAAATCCATGGTGGGAAAATGTCAAACTTCTAAAACTTTACTGTTTTGAATCATTGGTTGTGCTTTCTATTTTTGGAAATTAGGGTTTTAAAGATCAAATCTTTGGTGAATACTTGTAAAACCTTTAGAAAGTTTTATGGTTTAATCTTTGGTTTTACTCTATTAAGTAAGAAAACAGTGTTTTTGAAGCATAATCTTGGTATTGCTTTTGTATAAAGCAACGGATTTTCATATCGAAAGCCATATTGATTCTTACCGCAATGCATTAACGCTTGTACTTTACTCCGAATTCATGCATTAAACCTTGAACGTCACTCCGAATTCGTGCATTAGAACTTGTACATTACTCCAAGTTCATGCATTAAACCTTGTACATTTCTTCGAATTCATCGACAATCTTTGGTAGGTATTTCACAAGTTTCTTAGAAACTACTTGTTTGAATCCTAGATTGTGCTTTCCTAATTTGGAAAGTTTTGTTTTTTACATAAAGTTCAAATCTTTTGGAGTGAAGGTGAGTTTAGTAAGAATCTTTCTTAAAGGTATGTTCTTGAAGATCTTCTTCTTCAAATAACCCCTAGAAAAATATTCGTTTATCAAAATTTACGAGTCTTTTAGCTTCTAATTTACCGTTAATTACCCGTTTCGTACAAAATCCCGACACGATTGCGATAAGTTATTAACCGTTTTTGTGTTTGTTCTCTCAGATACAATAACCCTGAAAGGATTTTGAGCATTTCAAATGATTGCAAGAAACGAATCACATTGAGGTATGAATTTGATCTTTGTATTAACGTTCTAGCGGGTACGGAGGTACGCATCTCTAAATAAGTGGGGACCACCCACCTCCCTTGGGACACACGACTTTCTATCTTCATGATGACCGAGAGACCAGTACAGTAGGACGTTCTAAAGGATGACGTCATTGTTCTTAGAATTGCTTCAAAATTTAATTTTCATTCCATGGGTGTTTGAAATGGGTATAGATGAAATTATAGTTATTGACCCATAAATTAAAAAAATGGAATAAAAGAAAGAACTCTAAATTATTTGAAAAACAAGTCGGAAGGTCTCAGGTTCAAATCCAAGGAGAAATAAAAATGCTACATAGGTTCAAATGCTATTTGCAAAACAGGAGGTCATCCTGATATTAGTCGACTCGTATAACGGGTTAGATATTCAGGTTAATAAATAAATAAAAAAATTGATGGTTTGGTGACATTTCAAAATTGTGAATATTTGTAGATAAAGACCCTCTTGTAAGCCCCCACTTCAAAGCAAAGTCTCTCTTCAATTTCTTTATTTTTATATAATTTACACCCAAAAAATCCTTTTTTTTTTTTTTTTGGAAAGGGTGTCCGGGCCAAAGCCCGACTAATCCCCGGCAAATTTGGAGGCTAAACATGGCCCCACTTAAATGTCGCCAACACTCTCCTCCCAGGGCTCGAACTTGGGTTCATGACTATGTCATGCCCAAGTCTTACCACTAGGCTGGAAGGTCTTTGACAAAAATCCATTTTTTTATTCTACATATTCAATATTTATCCAATATATTTAATTTTTTTAATAATCTTTTATTATAATTTCTTTTTGAAAAATGGAAAAATGTCATTTTCATGATCAAAAAGATGAGAACCTTCTTGATGATAGACTTCAATGGTTGGCCATTTCTTAGCCATGGAAAGTTCTTCCCTTCACTTTCATCCTCCTTACACTTCTATTATAGATACACTTTTCTGTATCTATATGTGTGTGTATATACACATATATATATATATGTATATATATAATTAGCACTTGATGATCATAATACACATGTGGGGTTTGCATTTGCATTTGCATTGTAATTATACTTTGTCTCTCCTTATTTAAGATTCCCCAATTTCTTTAAAATCTTGGTCCCTTTTTTTCTTTATTTATTTTAATAATTTATTTAATTATTTGAATGAATTAAAGTTGGATGATGCAAGCTTTTCTTTATTTTAATGAAAAAGTTGTGATTTTTTTCCATTTTTTAATCTCATTTTTAGATCACTTCAACTTCAACAACATGGTTTCCAAAGCTTCAAGAATCAATCTTGATCTTGGCCTCCTTTTTTCTTCATTTCTTCATAAATTGATGTCTAATCATGCAATTTTGATGAAAAAGTTTCGATCTTTATCGAGTTTTAGCTCGTGAAACTCGAAGGTTTCGGTTTCTGTAAGCTTAAAGATTCTGATTTCACCCGAAAAAAGGTTAAATCTGAGTTCTTTGATCCATAAATGTGTTACGAAATCGAGTTCTTGATCGTTTTTCGTCTTGAAGTATCGAAGAGAACGTGTTTCTTGTCCATAGATTCTCCGGGAATTCATGTTTTTCGATCGATATCCCTTTTCTAGTGAAGTTTTCTTGAATTTTATCGAGTTTAGATCAGTTAACATGAATATGTTGGTTTCTTTAAGCTTAAAGATTCAAATTTGACCTCAAATTGGTCGAATTCGAGTTCTTCGATCTGTAAATTTGATGTTTTTGCTCTTATGTTCTGCAGATTACAGTTGTTGGAGTTCCAGTTAGCCGAAGATTGGGGACTACGGTAATAAGTCAATGGCTGACGTTCGATCGGCTGACGAATGGCTTTCGTATGCTAAAGATCTTGTTCCGGTGGCGTTGGAGAAAGCCCGAGAGGTTAAGGAGTTTCCTGGAAGATGGAAGATGATCGTATCTCGATTAGAGCAAATCCCGTCTCGTTTATCGGATTTATCGAGCCATCCGTGCTTCTCGAAGAACATGTTATGTAACGAGCAATTAGAAGCGATTTCCAAGACTTTGAATGAATTGATCGAGTTGGCGGAGATTTGTTCGACGGGGAAGTATGATGGGAAGCTTCGTATGCAAAGCGATCTCGATTCGTTATCGGGGAAACTCGATTTGAACCTTCGAGATTGTGGGCTTTTGATCAAAACCGGGGTTCTTGGTGAAGTTACGATGTCGTCGGATCTTGAAGGTACAACTCATCGAAGCAGCGATATTCGGGAATTGCTTGCTAGGCTGCAAATTGGTCATCTGGAAGCTAAACATAAAGCTCTTGATAGCCTTGTTGATGTGATGAAAGAAGACGAAAAGACTGTTTTGTCCATCGTCGGTCGTAGCAATATTGGGGCTTTGGTACAACTCCTCACTGCAACGTCTCCAAGAATCCGAGAAAAAACCGTTACTTTGATCTGTTTGTTGGCAGAATCCGGTGGTTGCGAGAGTTGGCTCGTTTCTGAAGGTGTTCTTCCGCCACTAATCCGGTTGCTCGAGTCCGGAAGCTCAATCGGTCGAGAAAAATCCGCGATCGCCCTTCAGAGATTGTCTATGTCGGAAGAAACGGCACGGTCGATAGTGGGCCACGGCGGTGTCCCGCCGCTAATCGATATTTGTGAGACAGGTGATTCCGTTTCTCAAGCTTCCGCCACCTGTACTTTGAAAAATCTATCCATTATCCCAGAGATCCGCCAAACCCTAGCCGAAGAAGGCATTGTAAAGATCATGATCAGTGTGCTCGATAGCGGGATCCTGTTGGGATCGAAAGAATACGCAGCTGAATGCCTGCGGAATCTGACCTCGAGCAATGACGACCTTAAACGATGCGTGATTGCCGATGGTGGAGTCCGGAGTCTGCTGACGTATCTTGACGGACCGTTACCTCAAGAACCAGCGGTCGCAGCGGTACGAAATCTCGTCGGGTTAGTCTCGGTGGAATCCCTGATCTCGCTCGGGATCCTTCCAAGACTCGTCCACGTTCTCAGATCCGGATCGATCGGCGCCCAAAAGGCCGCCACATCATCCATATGCCGTATCTGCAACACGGTCGAAGTGAAAAAACTCGTGGGCGAAAGCGGGTGTATCCCATTACTAATCAAATTACTCGAAGCAAAATCGAACGGATCCCGAGAGGTGGCGGCTCAGGCCATTGCTAGCCTAATGACCGTTCAATATAACCGTCGAGAGGTAAAAAAGGACGAGAAGAGCGTCCCGAGCCTCGTTCAGTTGCTCGACCCAAGTCCGCAAAACACTGCAAAAAAATACGCCGTGTCTTGCCTCAGTTTGCTCTCGTCGAGCAAAAGGTGTAGGAAACTGATGGTTTCCTACGGTGCAATCGGGTATCTCAAGAAACTCAGCGAGTTGGAGATACCCGGTTGCACAAAGTTGCTAGAAAAATTGGAAAGGGGGAAATTGAGAAATTTATTTGGGAAAAAATAGGTTTAAATTTGTAGTTGTTTCATTATCTTTTATGAAACATTAGTAGTCGAATCGAATGTATGAATGAATTAACTTTCGGATGTTTTCATAAATTTCTACAAATATAAATAATTATTATAATACTTATTTTTAACTGTGCGTGTTCAGGCCAGCTTGTACGCACATCGATTAATTCCATTTCCATGTATGGTTCTAAATAACTCGTTATGGCGTCAAGGGTTGGGTTCACCGCCGTGTTAACCCTCATGGCTCCACTCTTAGGTTTGGCTTGCAATGTTATGGCACGTTACGACTTATTTTGTAAACATTATTATCATTCACTTTGTTGTAACGTTTAAAAGTTTCTATGAACCATAAGAGTGGTGCCTGATTGGTTTGAGTTTGACTCCAAAAGTCAAAAGTATAGGAGGTCTCAGTTCAAACCCAAGAAAAAATAAAAATCTCCTTGTGGCCACAGAGGTTCAAATGCAGTGACTCCAGGCTATCTGCAAAGCAGGTGGTCGCCATGGGATTAGTCGGCTCGCATAGCGGGTTGGATATTCAGGTTAATAAAAAAAAATGTTTCTATGTAAACAGTATCTTGGTTATCAAATGTTATAAATTCAATAGGTTATAAGTTAAAACAGATACTAAAACGAAAAATTTGAAACGCTGTTATAAGAAAAGGTTACTCTGCTTACTCTGTAACGATAAGTTCGAGTCTTAAAAAAATAAGATATCAGATAAATCTGTATTATTAAAAAAGTTAAAAATCATATAAATATATAAGATTTGTTGTGTAAATCACACCATGTGTGCATTTTAAAATGTGATTCTTTAGTTGTTGGTTATGGGTTTGGTTGGTCATCTCCATTAGAAGGTGTACTTCCACCATCAATGTTGCAAAATAATAATAAAATAAAAAGACAACACTACAATAAAATCGGGTTTATATGACACTCTTAAATTTTAAGTGTCATAATAGATTTCTTTATAGGACTTAGTTTATAGGACCAAAAAAATAAATTGTCATATCTAAAGGTGTTGCAATAAGTTTATATGACGTTTTTTTGACGTTGTAATAAGTTTTTTAGGACACTTTTTATATAAAGTGTCCCATTATCAACTTTATAAGACACTATTTGAAAAATTGTCATATAAAAATAAGTGTCCTATAAAAAATTGAGTTTATAGGAAAATTTTCTCAAAAGTGTCCTATAAAGTTGCTAATGCGACATTTTGTATTAAAAATGTCCTCAAAAACTTGTTAAGACGTTCAAAAGCGTCATATAAACTTATTACAACATCTTTAGATAAGACACTTTATATTTTCGTCCTATAAATTAAGTTCTATAAAATGGTCTATTGGACACTTAGAGATTGTGGGTGTCTTATAAACCCAATTTTGTTGTAGTGCAATCAGTTAAAATAGTCATTTCTCTTTTATAAATTGATCTGTTAGTCATTTTTTTTTCATGATTTACCCATTCATCACATCTATAGGTCCCACGTCCGCTACTTGCGGACCCAGGTAAAAGACAAAAAAAAAATCTCATATTTGACCTAGATGTACAATTATGACGGCCAGATCCACAATTGTAATGGGCAGGTTTGCAATTATGACGGTCGGATTTACAGTTTGAATTTGTCTTTTAGCTAGGTCTGCAAGTGGCAGACGTGAGACTTGAGGAGGTAGTGGTGTTTGAGTAAATCAATGAGAGTAATGGCTAAAAGACTAAGAGGTTGTTTACTAAATACTTACCCGGTAAGTGTGGATTGTGTAACTTTCCTCACTTGATGCACATGGAAAGCAATGAAAATCTTGCCCGGTAAGAGCAGTGATAGGGATAGAGAGTCTTATCCGGTAAGTGATGGTGAAGACTCTTACCCGGATAAACGTTTACTGGGTAAATAGTTGCATACAATACTGTTTTAATATACTACAATCTTATCTGGTAAAATAGATTATAGTGTTGACTCCTACCAATAAGCTCTTATCGGGTAAGCATTTGGGTAAATGGCCCCTAAGAATCTTACTCGGTAAGAGGTATGACAACAACCGAAGTTTTTACCCGATAAGTGTAAGAAAAGACTTTTACCCGGTTAGTGTTCACCAATTAAAAGACGCTTACAGACATTCTACTCTGATGTCCAATAATATTACCTGACAAAACAAATGACTGAGCTACACGCTAGAGACATTTATCTTAAATAAACAGTCTTTCAGTTACAGTTTTCAGTTTTACGATATTTTTCAGATATTTTTTGTTATTGGTTTTGGTTAAATAGCAACATCATATCACATGTGGGGGTTTTGTGTATATCATTACACAATAATAAGTGGACATAAACATCATCAAAATGTCATTATACCAACTAAAATCTTGAATAAAATAAATTCCATATGGTATTAATTAAGATTAAGATATCGTCAAAAAAGAATCTAAGATTCAGATACGTAAATACATATTATAAGTTTTAGATGTCGTTACGAGAATATATATATATATATATATACTTTAAAAAGTGTATTAGTAGTGTGTAGATTAAATGAATGTGCGGTTAAAAAAGGAAATAAGAACGTGAGAGAACAGTGTTGTATATTTATACTGCATTGATGATATTTGGTTAATACTGAAAATTCATTATTACTGAATTAATATTACGAGAAGTCAATCAATTCATCATTGTTTTCGTTGATTGAGGATGTCGTTGTCTCCACTCTCCCCATCTCACTTGCCTCCACAAACCTTGTATGGTCAAGCATCACCCACAATTAGGTACGTAATTGAAAACTGAACTAAGTTTGGCCTGAAGACTGGTCCTTAAGTCCCTATTTATTGTATTTTAACTGGTTAAGGGTTAATCATTCTGTCAGATTGTGAGGTCAATGACCGAATTGGCCAACTGGGTTTGGTCAATGCTTTTACAACAACTGTTTTTTAAAACAGGGTTGTCGAATGTTTTTAAAACATGTCCTTGTGCATCTTTACCTGTAATTCTGTCATTATGTATTCGTCTATGTTGTTATCAAATACCTTGATTGCCTATGTTCGATCTGCTCTTGACTATCTGCTGATGCAAACTCTCTTAGTGAGTTGATGATGACCCTTCATACTTAGTGAAACCTTAATTAGAACAACTTGGTTGTCAAATATGCCCCTTTACGATGTTTCACTCATCTCTAGAGATGCACAAGTGCCAGGGTTTTTTAGGCATGGGCCTTCGAAGCCCGTTTTCAGTGGACGAAAAAAGGCTCGCACCACTTTGAACTTTGGGTTGAATAAGGGTTCAATCAAGCTTTTCCAGA
The DNA here is from genome assembly GCF_001531365.2 of Cynara cardunculus var. scolymus. Classification (NCBI taxonomy): domain Eukaryota; kingdom Viridiplantae; phylum Streptophyta; class Magnoliopsida; order Asterales; family Asteraceae; genus Cynara; species Cynara cardunculus. Next base: position 12,230,895 of record NC_037541.1, read on the forward strand.
CGAGACTTTTTCGAGCTTAATCATATTTGACCGAGCCTTTTCAAGTTCTTTTGTATCGGGTTTTTTTCAAGCGGGGCAAAACCAAGTGTTTTGTGGTTTGGACAAGGCATTTAGTACCCTACCGCCACTATTTTGCATCTAACTCACTTTCATACTCACCATGCCCGTGCTTTTCGGGCCAAACTCGAATGGCTCTTGGGTCAAGGCTTCGGGCTTAAAGCTTCTTTAAACATCTTTTAAGGGGCCGTTTACCTAAATGCTTACCCGGTAAGTGCTTAATATTATGAGTCAACACTATAATTTATTTTATTTGGTAAGATTGTAGTACATCAAAACGTATCATATACAACAATTTACCTTGTAAGCGCTTACCCGGGTAAGAGTCATCACCCTCACTTATCGGGTAAGACTCTTCATCCTTATCATCGCTCTTACAGGGTAAAATTTTTGGCCCTTGCCTTGTTCATTTGATGAGGAAAATTACCCGATAAATACTTATCGGATAAGCATTTAGTAAACGACCCCTAACAGTACGGGTTTGTTGGGTTGATACTGATACATTAAAATATTCTTCTAACCTTTAATATGTTATTTTTTTTCTCTACACATAATTTCTTTTTCATCATCAACCATTTGATACAACTCATCCATACTTATTACATATATCGCATCCAGTTAATTTTCTCATTTTTTTTACATATATATGTTCACAGTTATTGAACATGTATACGAATGAGTTATATAGAGATGTGAATAGATTGAAAATATGTGTATATGAAGAGCGTACGCAATAGTGTAATTGTCTAATGTATATATTAATAGAAATTCAACAATCATATTAAATCCAAGAAATAAAATATTCGGATTCATCGGGTTGAGTTAAGTTCAAATAATCGTACATAGGGTTTGAAAATTTTACAACTCGATAGACATCGCATTGAACTGAGTTGGGTTGGGTTGATCGAGTTTTTGAGCACCCCTACCTATAAGCCCACAGTAGGAACATGAGCACCCACTAAACTTATTTTCGTAAGCATATTTTTTTGGATTAAAATCATATGTTTTATTCTTATCTCACCAATGAAACTAAGACACGTCAGACTTTCATTTATTATAAATTTATTTAATTCATGTTTAATTTTTCTTTCTATTCACATGGTTGGTGGAGATCTATGAGACATAAAAAATTGGGACATGTGATTTTTATCCGGATTTTTTTGTATGAAAAATATACCCGGTAAACTTTCAGGGGGTGCTCCAGGATATTAGAAAATACAAAGAATATCAACCAAAAAATTTAAAAATTTCTCAAAATCAACAAGGGTGGTGCCTAATTGGTTTGAGCTTAGCTCCAAAGGTCAAAAGTACCTGGAGGTCACAGGTTAAAATCCCCTTGTGGCCACGGAGGTTCAAATGCGGTGACTCCGGGCTACCTGCAAAGCAGGTGGTCACTCTAGGATTAGTCGGCTCGCATAGCTGGTTGGATATCCAGATTAATCAAAAAAAATATCTTAAAATTGATGGAATTGACTAAAAGCATATCGGACCAGTTGCGGGCCGTTGATCCACCTTAACGATGCACCTGCTCTACAAAATTCGTCATTATATAGACCTGAAATGTGTATTGAAAAGTTATCGTGAAGATGATAACTTCCACACGCTTTCACACAATATAAAATTATATTCACATGTTTCACGATAAGTTTACTTCTCATAAACTAAGTATTCTTTTTTTTCTCACACCAGATACGTATCGAGTCCTTTTTATTTAATATTTTGGAGGAAAATGCATTTTTATATACTTGATTTATAAAAGTTGATTAGGAATGGCAACGGGCCGGGTTCGGGCCAGGAATTGGTATCCCCGTCCCCGAAACCGATAGCTAAAATCGTCCCTGTAACCGTCCCGATCCCCGTCAGGGATCTTATCGGGTCCCCGCGGTTTCCCGATCCCCGTTGGGGAACCCGTTAAGAGTAAAAATTCTCTTTTTCATCGTTGGTTATAACTGAACCCGAACCCGAAACCCGAAACCGATATGAAAAAAATTACAATATGTTAATTTTCACAATTAAAAGTAAATTACAATTTTTTTAAAGATCTAAGTTTAAATGTCTCAAACATAATTGAACCCATTACAAACAATGTATTAGATTACAATATAAAACTAAACAAAAATTCGAACATCATACAACTAAAATCATGGTTTTTGACAAATAAACTAGACTTTTCGTGAGCTTTATTTGAGTTGTTGAGGTAAAGTGGATAATTTTTTTTTTAAAATTTTAATGTTACTTTTTTTAAAGATATTATATATATATATATACATATCGGGCCGGGCCGGGTCGGTGATTACCGTCCCCGCCCCGTCCCCTCCCCGTTAAAATCCCCGAATTCGTCCCCGATCCCCGTCCCGTCCCTGATAAAATGTTCCCGAACCCGGCCCAAAAATTTCGGTTATCGGTTTTCACCGTCGGTTTCGATTTTTTTTGCCATCCCTTGTTGAATGTAATTAATACATATATCTGTAATTTTATAAATATTTAAAAATTTATAATTTTTTTTTTCTTGCGAAGGAAAATCAACATTACTTTTCTTTCCTCCTTGAAAAAGCGAGAACAGAATATCTTTTTTTTTTCCTTTTATTAGTAAAAAATAAATAATTCAAAAAGACGATATTAACCTTCTATTTACAACGAAAAACATGTTTACAACTGAATTTTCTCGCTCCTTATATTTTTTATATAATGTAAATAATTGAAAAACATAACATTCACCTTCGATTTACAACGAAGAACATGTTTACAACTGAATTATCTCGCCCCCTATATTTTTGTATAATATAAATAATTCAAAATCACAACATTAACCTTCGATTTACAACGAAGAACATGTTTACAACTGAATTTTCTCGCCCCCTATATTTTTATATAATATAAGTAATTTAA
>NC_037541.1:12233930-12237809 GCF_001531365.2 Cynara cardunculus var. scolymus
TTATCTCGCCCCCTATATTTTTATATAATATAAATAATTCAAAATCAAAACATTAACCTTCGATTTACAACGAAGAACATGTTTACAACTGAATTTTCTCGCCCCCTATATTTTTATATAATATAAGTACTTTAAAAACATAACATTAACCTTTGATTTACAACGAAGAATACGTTTACAACTGAATTTTCTCGCCCCCTGTATTTTTTTTTTTTTTTGATTAACCTGGATATCCAACCCGTTATGCGAGCCGACTAATCCCAGGGTGACCACCTGCTTTGCAGATAGCCCGGAGTCACTGCATTTGAACCTCCGTGGCCACAAGGGGATTTTTATTTCTCATTCGATTTGAACCTGATACCTTCTGATACTTTTGATTTTTAAAACCAAGCTCAAACCAATCAGGCACGACCCTTGTATTTTTATATAATAAACAAGTGACGTAAATCATTGTTTGAAACTATAGAGACAGATTTGAGTTGCACGTTAAGCATAAAAAATTGTACGTCTTTTGGGTTTTTGAAATTTGAATTCGATTCCTCTTTCTCTGTCTTCACTCGCCATTTCACATCCACTTCAAGCTGCTGCTTCTTCTTCTTCTTCATCTTCTTCATCTTCATGGCTGCCTGGTAAATTCTTGATTTCTTTTTTATCTTTTGACCTAATTTTAGCTTCAATCAATCTCAAGATTCTCACTGATTTCTTTCTAGCAATGCATTTGAAACTTAAATTTTCAGCATTTCATGGGGAAAACTTTTGTTTCGAAGATCAAATGCTGGTTTATTTTTCTCGAATTCATTTGTGAATTAGTTTTTATTCATTTTGAATGCGCTTTCTAATTTGCAAATTGGTGTTTTAGGATCGAATCGTTTGTGGGTTTATAACTTATTTATGGTTTAATTTTGGGGGAATGTGATTTGTGAGATGGAACCTTTCATGGGTATTTCTCATATTTCTTCCCCTTTCATTATTTAATCCTTGTATGTGCTTTCTCGTTTTAGAAATTAGGGTTTTAAAGATCAAATCATTGGTGGGTATTCCATAATCTTCCAAGAAAGTTACTGTTTAATCTTTGGTTGTAATAAGTTTGAAAGGATTTCGATGGATTGAATGCGATATGAAGTATTAACTATTTTGTGTTTGTTCTTACAGAAGCAACAACTTTTAGTTTTTTCTGAGCATTTCAAATGATTGCAAGAAACTAATAACTTTGAGGTATGCATTTCATCTGCATAAGATTTGATGCATAAGAATCGTGAAATGATCGAATTTGTTCCATTGTTATGCTTCAATGGTTCTTGAATTTTGTTTGAATTTGAACTGACCACCAACTGTTTGATAATTGACCTCAGAGAGAATGGACTCCTTACCTGATGCTGTTATCCAATACATTTTGTCACATTTAAGCAATGCCAAAGACGTAGCATCGTGTAATTGCGTCTCGAAGAAGTTTAAAGACTCAATGCCTTATGTAACGAGCCTTTACTTCGCACGTAGCGTCTTTGATAGCCTAACAAACGGTCAAGATCCCGACTCCGTTATAATGCAGATGGTCTCTTCGATTTCCCGATTGGAAGAGCTCGTGGTTTACTGCCCGTTTACCGGTTCTGGGCTGGCCTCGTGTGTCTTACTCGCGGGTTCTTCGTTAAAAAGTCTCGAGCTCCGAATGGATAATCTTGTTGATCAGAATATGGGTAATGATAGTTTGTTTAAACTCGAATGCATTCAAGCTGCAAAAAATCTCGAGTCTTTAAGACTTTGGGGTGTGTTCATGGTGCGTGCTCCGAAGTGGGACACGTTTCGAAAACTGCGGAATCTTGAAATCGTTGGAGCAAAATTGGAGGATTCGGTGTTGGTTGAGGCTCTTCGAGCGACTCCTAACCTTACCCAACTTGTGCTTCTTGGTTGTGAGGGTTTGAGGACGGTTTCAATTGAGCTTCTCGAGCTCGAGCATTGTAGACTTGATTTTTACGGTTCGGGTAGTTGTTCGCTCACGCTCAAAGCTCCGAAACTCGAAGACCTTCAAGTTCAAGGGTGTTGTTGGATTAGAGTTCGTGAGACGAGTTGCTTGAAGTATCTTTCGATCTCGAACAATGCTGGTAAGATTAAAGATTTATCGTATTCCTGAATCAAACTTTGATGGTTATGTCGTATTCGGGGCCTCATCATCATTTGTACCGTTGGAGTCCCACATCCGTTAGATATGGACTATCATACTTGTATGTGTGTGTATATATATATATTTATATATATATATATATATGACAGATCAAATGATAACCGCAAATATCTTACAAATCTGCGAACCAGTATATGAAACAACGCATGTGAAACATGTGTTGTTCATTCAGTGTTGTTTCATGTATGAAACATTCAAGACTGTCTATGTGTGAAAAAAACACGAAAATCCGTTTCATATATGGAACACACATAAAAGAAAAAGAATGTGTGAAACATAGCTTAAAATCAAACTCGTTGAACGGTTTGGATTGGTTTTCACAGGTTTGTACCGTATTTGCGGTTTTCATTTGATTTTCACAGTATTGTTACCAAGGTGTTCCTCAGTTTTTCATTTCACATATCTTGAACGTGTATAACAGGCAGGATATCGAGATATGATTTTGGGTCTTATTGGTTGCAGGGAGAATTTACATGGTGGACTTCGGTAAGCTCGTGGCACTTGAGTCGTTAGCGATTAGAGGCGTTCAATGGTGTTGGGACGCAATACACAAAATGCTTCAACTCGCAACCGAAGTGAAACATCTCTTCATGAAAATAGAATTCACCGGAGATTTCGAAGCTCTTCTCCCGTTTCCCGAGATCGATTTCGTCGACTTCTTCAAAACTCATCCGAACCTCAAATCATTCGACATCCATGGTGCAATGTTTGCTGCCCTCTGCCAGAAAAATAGTCTAAAGAACGTAAGTCAGAACGACCGTTATCGTTCGATTTCAGTAAGTACAGAGAATTTATTTATTCAATCTCTAACGAAAATCAAGAAATCTTGATTCGTGGATCATGTTTGCGCTGGGTTTTTCCGCAGGTGGATTCGAGTTTCGTGATCCCGTGGCTTGAAGAGGTTGTGATCACGGTGAGATCGCCTTTGAACGTCGAGCAGAAGATGAACACGCTCGAGTCGTTGGTGAAGTTTGCGAAGAATTTGAAGAAGATGAAGATCAAGATTCTTCAAATGAGAAGTGGGCACAGCAGTGCTGATGAGTTTTTTGAAGAGATTTGCAGGTTTAGACTCATGAATTATAGCTTAATCTCAATAGAGTAAAATTTATGTTTTTCTTAATTGAATCAGCTCCATAATCAGATGTTATGATTCTTGCTTATTGTAGAACTTTGATTTCCCTTGAAGTCTTGTGTCTTTATCTATGTGGTTTCAAGAAGCCTGGCCCTCCAAGCTTGTTTTCATTAAGCTGGACTTTCGGGTTGAAATAGGGTCCGATCGGGCTTTTTCAGGCTTAAGCGGGCTTTTTTTGTCCCCAAAATTTTAGCCCGATTAGGCTTTGAGATAGAGATGACCAAAAACAAATCCCGGTCCCATTCTAATCGGTTCCGATCCCGGTCCTGAACAAAAAAAATCACTTGGCTTTTGGTTCGCAATGGAATTGGAATGTTGAATTCCATTCCCTCGTTCGGTTTATTCTTTTTCGGAAAATGAATCTTCAAAATCTATTGAATTCCATAAATAAGGGATTTAAACGTTCCCAGGCAATAAGGTGGTATTTTGATGGAATGGAATGTTTTAATTTCATAATCCCAAATAACCCATTAACCCTATCTATATCTATACTACATTATAAAACATTAGACTAAAACTTTTAAAAACAATTTTGTATGTATAAAGTACTGTATATTGATGCATATTA
>NC_037541.1:12238032-12274692 GCF_001531365.2 Cynara cardunculus var. scolymus
AATTATGTTATTAAACCAAATATAAATTATTTTGTTATTGAACCTAAATTAAATTATAATAAAAAAATTGAATTAAAAAATTACACAAAAAATATGAATTTTAAATAGTTAATTTGATACTATTATCGATATATTTTTATCAAATTTTTATGATATCTTCATGTTTATATTTTATTCAAAAATAAAAACATCATCGTTTTTTCAAAATCACATAAGACCATACTATAACATCGACTGAGATAAATAATAAAATAAAATATTAAAATCAAGATGTATCTCGTTGTATTGCGCGAGTACCTTTCTAGTTTATGTTAAAATAGAGGCACACCTTCTCCATTGCAATGATTTTTTATTTCTCATCGTCACTTCTCAGGTTCAATTTCTCTTTTCTCCATGGCTTCACCAGGGTCGATTTCACGATACTATATGTGCTCGATTTCTACTTTCAATTTCTGCTCCTCAATATCGTCTTTTTCCTGCTCGATTTTTTTGCTCGTTTTTTCTCACTCAGTTCACTCGTTTTTACTAATAAATAAATTTTTCTACTCGATTTTTTTCTGCCCGCTTTTTTTGCTCATTTTTACCTGCTCGATTCACTCTTTTTTCAACTCGTTTTTACTAACAAGAAATTTTTCTACTTTATTTTTTCGGCACGATTTTTTTTCCTGTTCATTTTTTTTCCTGCTGTATTTCTTTATAATGACAACCTAAAATTCGATTTTTTTATGCTCGATTTTCGTTCTTGCATTAATAATCTTTTCTTGTTATGTTGATTATATGCTTAATGCATTAGGGATGTTGTGTATTTTATATTGTTTTACACATTAAATAATTATTTTATTAAAAGTATTTTTAGTTTGAAAAAATTTAAAATTTTCAAAAAAGGGCATTTTGATCAGTTACCAACATTTCATTCTAATTCAAAAGCTACATTCGGTGAACCAAACAGACAATTTTCAATTCTTTTAACAAATTTCATTCCAATGTCTATCAACCAAACAACTGGTCAAACCTGACAACATTCCGTTCCAATTCTTTTAAAGTCAAATTCCTTTGACAAATTCCATCTCATCCAAAAACATTATGTGAACGAAATGCAACCCGTATAAGTTTTTGATAATAAACTTGCAAATTTTGAAGAACTTGATATATAAATTTACAAAAACTTAATTTTTTTTCCTAAAAAATCGCTCTATATGTAACGGTACCGATCTCGTAGCCAGTCTTGGGCGGGCCTTGTAACTGGTCCAGGACCATCGGTCCACAAGCGGTCCATAACCATAATTCGGACATCTCTACTTTGAGGCATGGCCCGGATCGAGCTTCGAGCTTACTAGGCCCGGTCTTTTTCGGGTAGGCCAAGGCTTCGGTTTTTTATGCATTCTAGTTTCAAATGACTAACCGAACACTATAATTGGATTGGTAAATATTTATTGACGAGTACTCTTTTTAAGTGAAATGCATGGATAACTGGTTCATAGTTTTAGATGCATCTAATCTAATGTTGTTCATGGGCGGGATGATCCCTTAAACCTGGCCCATCCGACCCATTAGAAATACGGACTTGGACAACCATTATCGAGAAAATGGACGGGCCCAGATTTGTTTGATAAAATTAACGGACGGACATGGACGACGTAAAAATAAATATGGACAGGCCTGCCTAGGCAGTTTGTGTTTTATAATTGATATTTTTTTATCATTAATTAAAGTTATATTAATATATTTTAAAATTAAATTATTAAAGTTATAAGATCGCCACAAGTGGACTTTTATTTGTCCTTGGATTTGAACTTGAAACCTTCTGGTACTTTTAACCTTTGAAGCCAAACTCAAACCAATCAAACACCACCCTTATAGTATTAATTAATATTCTTAATTATTTTGGAAGAAAAAGAACTTAAAATTACCATTTTATATAAAATTTATTTGAAATTTTTTGAGGTTATTAAATATATTGAATATTTGGGTTTTCCTTTATTTGTTTTGAAGAAATTATGGAGATTCCTTTGGAAACTCTGAAACCAGAAATGTTGGACTGCTGTTATAAGTAGAGATGTGCAGAAAATCAATCGATCCAATTGGAATTGACTGCTCCAATTAGAACTAACCGACCATAATTGGATATCCAATTATTGGATCGGATAATATTGAAAATTTCAACATCCAATTTGGATCGGTCGGTTCTCGGATGGTAGTCCAGAATCGACTAAAACTGAACCGATCAACATCCAATTATCCGTTCAATTAATCATCCGACGACCATCTAGTTGTCCATCCAACCATTATCCAACTATCATCTAATAATTTGTTTTTAAATTATTCAAATTGGAATTTGTTTTTATGTGAGGTTTTGAATTTTTAACTTCCATTGTGTTAGTTTTAACACATATTAAAAATGATTAATTAATTTGTATCATTATTGGAGAACTAGACTGAATCAACACACTGGATGAATCCAATCCCATCGGATCATCCATTGGATATCCAATAAAAGTATCAAATAGATGGAACCAAACCAATCCAATCACCCATTGGATTGGACTGAATCGATTATACAGTGTTAATCAGATCAGATTGGTTGGCAAAATCCAACATCCAATGGATGATTGGATCAGTTCGGTTCCCCTCATATCCAATTGATGTCAACCGATGAACAGACCTAGTTGTAAGCATGGACTTCACTCCACTTTTGGTTGCTCTACATATAAGTAGTGTTCTAAAATACTCGTCACGACATCTGCGATCGTCCACCAAGACCCACTGCTTTGTTTTTGTAACGTGATATTGATTTTTTTTTACATTTTTAGTGTCTTACCTTTTAATTACAATAAATAATCTAACTTAAATTGTTTAATATCATTGACTTATCAAACAATAAACGAAAATATATTTTTATGTATATAATTATAGAGGGGGGTTCAGAGAAAAACTCCAAAAAAGATGAAAAATTAATGAACACCCTGGTAACCATTCATCTGAACGGCATGCACATGTGCGTACAAGTAATCAAAATTGTTTCTTGGTTTTTATGCTAGTGTGCATGTTATACACATGTACATATTGGACAAATTGTATACTAATTACTTGTATGCACATGTGCATATACAACGGTGTGTTCCTCAGTTTTTTTTTACAGTTTTCCCTAAACCTGACCCTGTAATCATATATATGACTTGACCTTGCCGTAACGCAATTTAAAAATTTGTCATGTTTTTTTCTCAAAATTCTCAAACATTCTATAATTTCTAATACATTAGTGATTTTATAGTAATTTTTTTGTAAAATACAAATTCCATTCATTTATTTATTGGCCGTTTTAAAACACTTACTCGTTAAGTGCTTACTGATAAAATTTAACACTATTATTTACTTATCGGATAAGATTTTAGTCCACCAAAACGACATCGTATGTAACAATTTACCGAGTAAGACTCTTTGTTCTTGTATCGCTCTTACTGGGTAAGATTTTTAATTCTTACCTTATTCTAATATGACTTGATAAACGCTTACCCGAATAATCGTTTGGTAAACCATCCGTTGGTATAAAAACCAAAAAGTGAACCTCTTTAATTTTGTGCTCATAAATGATTGGTGGTGATGCACGTGCTTGTTATGCATCAATTATTAGTACCGTACAACTATTAATGCACACTACCAAAAATCATTCACTCAATCTCAACGGCTTTCTTAATATTAAGAAAGTAGAAGGGTACTTGTGCAAAGCAACAAAATAAATTTCGATTTTAATATTTAATTTTTATTTTTTGTTTTTATTGATATAATATGATTTTATGTGGTTTTAAGAAAACGATAATGTTTTTATTTTTGAATGAAATATAAAATTTGAAAATAACATAAAAATTTTAAAAAAATAAATCGATATTAGTATCAAATTAACTATTTAATAGTTCTCATTTTTTTTGTGTAACTTATTTAATTAAAAAATTATTATAATTTAATTTAGATTTAATAACAAAGTAATTTATTTTTGGTTTAATAATATAAGTTTTTTATAAAGATAATAATGAAACATTCTGTTAAAACTCAATAATTATCTTAATTATATTTTAGATTTTATATGTTTAAAATGAAGCTTTAATAAGTTGTACTTACGAAAAATTACTTATAATCTTGAATTTTAAGTAATACGCATCAATAAAGAGTACTTCATGCATAAAAATGGTTTTTAAATATTTTTGTCAAATGTTTTATAATATAGTATGTATATCATGTATTTCAAGTGGTAATAATCAGTTTAAATATTTAATTATATATATTCACAATTATTTATTAACCATTTAAACTGTGTTAACTATGTAAATTCATATTAGTCAATCAAATGTCTTGCTTGGCTGTGGTTTCATTACTCGCAGGTACCGTTTGGTAAACATAAGCTAGTTTATAAGCTAGCTTACTGAAACGTCAGTTGTCGTATGTTTATCAAACATGATTTGTTCATCAGCTACCAGATAACTTATTAGTTATCAACTAGTTTATCAGCTACCAGCTGGTTTATCAGTAATCAACTAGCTTATCAGTTAGTTTGTGAAATATAACCTAAATAGAAGGGGTAATTTTGTATTTTGTATTTTTTTTTAGTCGGTTACATATTTATATTCTAATTTTAAAGAGGATAATTATGTATGTGATTACGTTTGAATATTTTGAATTATCAAGAGGATATTTCAGTGGTTACAATTCTACTATCAAGTTCATCTGGTTTATGGGATAACATGTAATCATAAATGAATTATGAGTTGCTCATGGGCGAGATGACCCGTTAGATCCGTCCTGTCCGGCCCACTAGAAAAGCGGGTTTGGATTACCATTCTCAAAGAAATTGGTGGGCTTGGATTGACTTGTTAAAATTAATGGGCGAGATGACCCGTTATTTTGAATTATTTTACATAACTTGTAATTTTATATAAGTTTGTTTTCATAAAAATATAACAAGATTTTTAAGCCCGTGGGCAAGCGGGGCCCGTTTATAGGGCAGGTATGAGTAAGTTTTCAAACCCGTAAAAACAGGCTTGATTTTACCATATTAGACCCGTTGGACAAAAAAAATATGTTAAGCCCGGTTGGGGTCCGACCCATACCTGCAAATGATCAGCTCTAAAATGAACTATATTTTTCATTCATCGACTCTGTCTATTGTTCACCGGTGAAGTAACATATCGTTAACCTGTGAATTAAACATTTTTTTTCATAAGTTAAAGCAAAACTGATGAATCTTGTGGAATGAACCCTGTAAATCCAATGATGTTGTGTTAAGTTCACAAATGAATGCCCTTAATCTTTGTAAGTGAATTATGCAGTTGTTCTGTCCAACGGTTGATCCGTGAATTTGTTACTCTAACATAAGTGAATATCTGTATATTGTTGAATCTGCTATTTTTAGGGAAGTTGATTAACTTCTCTAATTAATTAGGGAAATTGATTTTTATAAACCGTCTTCTGGTATAATGTACTGATTTACCCCTGTTCGCCTATGTTTTTTTTTACAACGAGCGCGTTTTTTTGCTGAAAATTTACAAATATGCCATTAAATGAATTACACCCGTGGATTAGAAATTCTAATAGATGAGACTGATTAACAAAGATGGTACTGGTAATTATGATTTGGACATATTTCACCAATTATTGGATTTTGATGATATCGAATCTGAACCGTTTAAAACAAAACACGAGTTGCATATGATTCATGTGTGTTAAAGTTGGACAAATGCTTACGAAAGATCCTTTTCATAGGTTTTCACTAAAACACAGTCATTACAACCAGTTTAATCATCAAATTATAATAAAATAAGATAATTAGAATACTGCAAACCGTTAAAAATCGATGACGACTAAAATACGTTGCTATTTTGTTTTAAATGATTAAAATACATACGAATTAACCACAAGGGTGGTGCCTGATTGGTTTGAGCTTGACTCCAAAGGTCAAAAGTACCAGGAGGTCTTAGGTTCAAATCCAAGAAGGAATAAAAATCCCCTTGTGGCCAAGGAGGTTCAAATACGGTGACTCCGAGCTATCTGCAAAGCAGGTGATCACCCTGGGATTAGTCGGCTTGCATAGTGAGTTAGATATCCAGGTTAATAAAATATATATATATATATATATATATATACACGAATGGAAATTAAAGTATTTTGTTATTTTGTATAAAAAAAAAAATTTTTCTTAATTATTAACTGACATAAAATACATTATCATTAATTGAATTTAGGTTGTTAGGCAACGATAACGTTATGGAGTTGTTTTCACAAGCACTTATACGTTAATTCTCGAATTAAGTCAGTCAAACTACAAGTATACTGAACAAGATGAGCAAACGCAGATACTAAAGAGGGTTCAGATAACTTTTCCTCTATTCTCAACTTTTACACAACCGCGTAGATCTTTTACAAATAAGATACTACAGGGTTGTTTGTTTACCTCTTAATAGTTTCATTAAGAGACAACTTCTGAATTGTTAAAAGATGAATCTTGTTTGACAAAAAAAATGTTGTCTCTTAATGGTTCTAAAACCCTCATTTGACTATTTAGCACCCTAATTTCGTTGTAAATAATTACCAAACAATTATATTTCATTTTACACTATATCATTAGAGGTTCTTAATCATTCTGACTACTTAATCATTCAACATCAAATCATTCAGCAACTGCCAAACAACCTCTGCATAGCATGAAGACTAGAGGTGTATAAATCCTTCTAGAACTTTGTAGGATCGATTAACTCGGTTTCTTGGTATTAATTACTTACTTGGATGATCTGTTTGACAGTGATGATGCAGCGGAAAAGATAAGAATCAACCAAAGTAGAAATCAATAAGAACACAGTGATGAAGATTGATGAACACAAGAGAGAGCTTCAATAGAATGAAAATGTTAACAATTACAATACTGAAGCACACTGAAATACAAGGGTCTACGCTGCTATTTATACAAGCAAGTAACCGTTTTTCTGACATAACCTAAAGTAAATTAATCTAAGCCGTTCGATCAAAACAAATTACAGACAAGAACACGTGGTAGGCACGAGCAGCTAATAAACCTAAGTAAAACAGCTAAAGAAGATCTACACAGAAGACAGGCTGCAAACCCTCTGTGAAACATCACAAAGGCTCTGCTAGATATAACTTGAAAGCACTTCAAAGTAGAGGATATCTTCCAGAACCTCTGTGAGACACGACAGAGGTTCTGTCGTCTTTGTCTTGTAGCATTGTCTTTGCAGAGGACCAGTTTCCAGAACCTCTGTGAGACACGCCAGAGGTTCTGTCGCTTGAGACTTGTACGCTTGAGCATCTTCTGCTGTTGGTCTTCTGTGACAGATCGTTTTCTGTCAACACTTGCGATATTACTTTTTTCATACTTTTACATTTAAAGAAATGAGAGCTAACAAACTTGCTTACTTCCATATTATCCTTGCTCGATCCATTTTGATCATTCGTGAAGGTTTCGTTATTCTTTTGATTGATCTAGAATGTTCTTACTTTTTGGGCAATCTTCGTGCATGACGTGACAATAAACTATCGTATTTTATATTAAGCATAATTTATATTATCATAAGCTACCTTATTGAAACGTTAAAAGTTTTTTTAATCATTTTCTTAAATTATGACTCTTATTATTTATTATTATTGATTAACATACCTTTTTCATAGAATATTCAATTATTTAAATATATATTATACATTTGAAAAGCCTGACTATTTAACGTTATTAATTAATTAAACCTTCATTTTGAAAAGAAGTATTAACTTATATATATATATATATATATATATATATATAGGCCTAATCAAATGAGAACTAATTAGTTTGTGGTAACTGTGAGATCCAATCTCAACCACAAATCAATAGATAAATTAGAAAATTTATAATTTTGGTAATTTTTAATTAAAATTTTAATGCAAAGACATTTTAGGTAATTTCTCTCATCTCTCCTATCTCCTCTCTTCTCTCTCAGGCCTTCGTCCTCTGGCCTCCGGCCACTGTCCTCCGGTGATACCACGGTGGTATTACAATGCATCTTATATGTGCTTTTAACCTAGCGGTATGTGAGTCATTGACTTCTTAGGAGGTCAACGTTAGGCATGGCAACGGGTGGGGATGGGGCAGGTTTTGTAATCCCCGACCCTGGCCCCGGTTTGTAGTAACATCGCCCGGCCCCGGTCCCCGACGGGTACGGGGATTATCATCCCGTCCCTGGTCAAATATCTAGCAATCCCCGGTAAAACCCCGGTCAAATCCCATAAATAATATTCTTTAGTTTGATTCTAGCGGGGATCCCTGGCCTCGGCCTCGACCCCAGTTTGAGTAACATCCCCCGTCCCCGATTTGAGTCTACTGAGGATCCCCGGCCTCGGGACCCGTTTTAACAGGGAATTCTCGTCTCCGTTCGGGTGAACCGGGTTCTTCACAGGATCGGGACAAATCACCATGAAAGGTTTAAATCTCATGAAAGGAGAGATGATGTGTGAGTTTGTTTGTTCTATTTGCCGTATATCAGTATTATATACTTAAAAAAACTAGTTTATTTTTGCTAAACATGATTAAAATCTATTACCTAGTTTTACAGTAAAAAACTTCAACTACTAATTTTTCTATAAAACAACTAATTCATTTGAGAATCTCCAATAAAAATCATCTAAAATAGATAATCAAAAGTCAAAATCTCTAAATATTACATTCAACTTCAATAATTTATCTTTTTTAGAGATTTTGATATCAGTTTTTCGGTCATTCTGGAAGGACCAAGTGAGCTTATTTAACACCTGTAATATGTATCCAAAGTTTCATAAAGATCCGACAATAATAACTTAACCAAACTTAATTTAAACTTATTTTAGTACCTATAATTCACAGCTCAAAATCAACTTTTTATCATTTTAGACGCAATTATACCCAACCTAGAAGCCTTATTTCTAAAAAGTGTCTAAAGGACAGGTTTAGAACTACATATAAGCTTTCTAAAATGTTCATAATCGTAGCAATCCAAGCTACGGTTAAGAAGTTATCGCACATTCAAAACAACCTCTCAGATAGATTCGGTGTTGTCAAATTCACCAACTAAATAGGCTAAAATCCATATTTTGGATTCAATCTCTATTCCAACAATCAAAATACCATCTAACCATGTTTATATTATTGTTTACACGATCAATAGTCAAGAATTTCACCAAAATAACCATTAATGAAGAAAATCAAAGTTCAACATATGTTCTTCATTTTCGAAAGCTCCAAATCATCAATAAAAAATCATAACAACTTAGTTAGGCTATAATCAATCTAAATACAACATATTACTAATATAACTCAGATTAGGTTTCATTAATTTCATCTTTAACTAGCTTCAAATCATGAAATTAACCAATGAAATAGTTACATCTTAATTGGTGGATGAATATACATGATGTTTACCTTTTTTTTCACTCAAAACATAGTCTCATCTCCCATACTTACTACCAGGGGCAATTTTGGCTTCATAGGAATGAATCAATGTTGTTTCAAGGGATTTTGGCATAAAACTTTTAATAATTTATTATTTCAATTAGTATTTATGGGATAAAACAAGTAGGGGTAAAATCGTAATTTGGTATTATATTTTATATATATATATATATATATATTTACTTAAAAGGAAAAAATAGAGAACCAAACATGGCCTTATCATATCTTTTTTTTTTCCTAATAAAAAACAAATCAATTTAAAATTTAATTTTTATTTTTCGTGATATTCGATGATAGACGGCTCGGCACACTCGCCAATACACAATCCGATTGCTTTCTCTCTCTCTCTCTCTCTCTCACACACACACACTGTGTGTCGTCTATAAGTTGGGGAATTTTTTAGCCCTAAAATTTCTGCTCTCGATCTCCATCTCAAACTTACAGGTAAACAAATTTCAGTACTCTTTTTCAACTTGTAATTTGGTGTACAAATCGGATTAGTTGATGAGTTCTTTTCTGTGTTAAGTTTGATCGGAAATTGTTGATTGGTTTGTTTGTTGATTCTGTTTGTGATTACCCGTTTTTGATTTGGATTGAGTTGTTGATTTTGATGTGATATAAGATAAGTTTGATTTGCTGCGGGTTTGATTTGAACTGGAATTATTTAGTGTATGTTGACCTTAATTTGTTAGAAATGGAGTTGTTCTTGAATATTGATTGTTTTTGTGCTTTTGTTTGGAGTTTGATTGTTAATTGAGCTTTTTTTGAAGTTAAAAGGGTTATGCACTCCTGAATTAAAGTTGCGATTAGATATGCACCCCTGAATTGAGTTGTTGACCAACAGCGATGTGTGAATGGTTTATAACAGTAATGATTGGAAAATAGGTCATGTAGCTTCAACTTTTTGTAAAAAGTAGGAAGTTATGTGACATATTCGAATGGAATTTTGGCAGTTTCATGGAAAGCAACAAGTATTTACTAGTATCAAACGAGTCATTATGTGATAAAGTGTAAGGGTCATATTTTCATGTATTATGTATGCTTATAGAGTAAAATTTTGTTCGATGTGTGCGGATTAAATGGAGGGATTGTTTGATATTGTATATGCTTAGGTTGATTATGGTGGTGTGGGTTTGTTGGGACGATGATTGTTATCGTATGGGTTGGGTTCCGGTGAGAAGGAAAGTTATGGTGAGAAGGGTACGAAGAGATGCCCACCCTTGGATCAATCCTAATTGAATGTGAACGAGGTACCAGATCAATACCCTTCTAAAGCGGAATTCATGGGTGGGCAAGAGATTAAAAGTGATCAAGGGTTCAGATCTCTTCTAACACTTCTCACCCTAACTTCCCTTCTTACACGATCCTTCGCCGTTATCGTATATGCTTAGGGACCGAGAAGCCATTTACTTTTGCTTTTTGGATGCTGGTTAAATTAAAGAATGACCCATTTTTGAAGCTACGATGACCTATTTTCCCATTATTATTGTTATTAATTATCAACACAAAGCTTTTTGTCCACAAATTCTCCTACATATTCAAGTGTAATTCAAATAATTAGGAAGTAACTGGCTCATATCTAATCGCTACTTGAAATTAAGAAGTTCATAACTCTCTAACTTTACACAAAGCTCACTTGCCAATCAAACTCCAGCAAAAGCACAAACAATCAATATTCGATAACAACTCCACATCTAACAAATTAAGGTCAACATACACCAAGACACCAAGTCACTTCCAGTCCGAACAGAAATCTCAGAAAATCAAACTTATCTTATAACACATCAAAATGAACAATTTGATCTAAATCAATAACTAGGAAACACAAATAGAATCAGTGATTTGGTTTTCTATCAGAGAGGATGGTTTTTACTTTAAACCATCATTACAACACAAAATTTTCTTCTATGGGTTGCACTTGTATGGTGGGACAAGAAAATGGGATGTAATAGGGAGCTCTGTCTTATTGGTACGACAAGAAATGAACATAGGACTTATAAAATGGAGAATATAGGAGATGATATAAATCATTGGAGGAAATGGTTTGTAAGGGTGCGTTTGATACACTGAACAGAACAGGAATCACTATTCCATGTTTGGCCTAACTTTTATGTGGAACAAACAGGAACATAGTGGAACAGGCGTGTTCCATCCCCACCCCATTGAACTTATGAATTGCATGATGAGAAATTGATTGCTTTTTCCCATCCTCCATAACTTTTTCTTGCTTTTATTGAATATTTAATTATCGACACAAAGCTTTTGGATGCTCGTTAAATTAAAGAATGACCTATTTTTGAAGCTAGAATGACCTATTTCTCCATTATTACTATTATAAATTATCGTCACAAAGCTTTTTGTCCACAAATTCAAATAACTTACAAAATTCTTCTATATGTGCACCTTTGCTTTATAGGCGCAACTCAAAATAAAATATGAGTACTCTAGATGTCGCGAGGACAGAACTTGCACTTGCTGTTCTGTATTTGAACAAAGCGGAAGCCAGGGACAAGATATGCAGAGCAATACAATACGGGTCAAAGTTTGTGAGTAATGGGGAGCCTGGCACGGCACAGAACGTTGACAAATCGACTAGCTTGGCTAGGAAAGTTTTCCGACTTTTCAAGGTCTGAGTCATGTAAAACTAATTAAATTTGTTTTGCATACGGTTCAGAATAGCAATACTGAATCTGAGTTTTGTATGTAAATCATATTTGCAGTTCATCAATGATTTGCATGCTCTTATCAGCCCGACTGCTCCTGGAACTCCCCTTCCGATTGTTTTACTTGGGAAGGTACACGTTCATTAGTCATGTTAGTTTTAGGGCTTTTTGTTAACAGTTTAATGAGCTTAATGGGACTCGTAACTTATTTGGTTAGCTATACATGACTGTTTTGATGTGGCTTAATGATATAGAAAGTGGCTTATTCAGTAAGATTCTAGGGGGAGCTTTATGCTGAAACTCAAGTTTTTTCCAAACCTGTTCCCCCAAATCTACACAGTCAAATTAATCCACACAGCCAACTTTATACATACAAGACTTGATGGAAAACCAACCAAACAGCCCCTTACCTGGGTTTCTTCTCTTTCCAATATTTCTGATCACTGTGTCTTGTTTCAGTCAAAAAATGCATTATTGTCGACTTTCTTGTTCCTCGACCAAGTTGTTTGGCTCCATAGATCAGGCATTTACAAGGTACGATATCATTTCTGCTTTGATTTTATTAATTCTTACAATGTTGGGCTTTCTTTTTTGACCATTTAACATTTCTATTTCATGGGTCCCGTTTACATGGTATTGTGAGAAACCCACAAAGTTAGGGGTAAACAATACGAGATAACTCGTCAGTTACTCGAGATCGACATGGTCGAAGCTTGGTCAACGCTTGACATGAACTCAAGCTTGACTCGACATACTAATGACTTGACTTGAGCTATCCAATACTTGACTCGAAAAGCTCGTGAGATGTTCAATTTTTAATATCTAATTAGTTTTATAATATAATTTGTAAAATACAATGTAAAATGTTTTTTAATAAACTTACCAATAAAAAACAAAAATGTTGTATGTTTTTAGATATTTGAACAAAATTGTACATCTTTTAACTATAAAAATTAATCATTTATTTTTTTTATTAAAATCATAATTAAAAAGGACAAAAACCATAGCAGTGTTGGTGAAGTTGTTCCTCACATTGGAAAAAAGATAGTAAAAGAAGGTGAAGAGGTGTTATAAAAAGAGAGGGAGGTGTGTGGAGTTTGTAACTTTGTTTTTTTAATGATGAAATTTGAGGTGCATTCCTTGAGTCTTATAAAGTGTAAGAAAACACCTTTAAGTTTTATAATTTATAAGATAAAGACCCTAAAGTTTCATAAATTTCAACAGGTGAGCTTGATTTGAGTTTGAGTTCAAACTTGATTCAATCTTCAAACGAGTGTGAGTATAAAGATTTGCAATCAAGTTCGAGTCAAGTTTAGTTATCAACTACTCGCGAGTTTTCGAGTCTAGTTCGAGCTTGAGAAATGGCATTCAAGTCGAGTAGAATCGAACTCGAGCTTGACTCGCATCATTTACACCCCTACAAAAAACGGAAAACGGTATATAACAAATAGAAGTCGATTTGAACTTATGATTTTGTTGGTTTTGTTAGAACAAAGATCGTGCAGAAATTCTCGGCAGGATATCTCTTTTCTGTTGGATGGGCTCCTCCGTCTGTACTACTTTAGTCGAGGTATGTAGCCGACCCTCATCTTTAACATTTACTCAATGTCAACTATCGTTTTTTCTAACTCATGGGTTGGCTTTCCTTGGCCGATCCTCTAAACTCGCATCTTTGGCTCATTTTGGTCGGCCTTCCGAACTATCATCTTTTGATTGCATGATATATTTAATCAGATAGGAGAGATCGGGAGGCTTTCCAAATCAATAAAGAAGTTGGACAAGGAACTCAAGGGTACCGATAAATACAAGGTTTGTGTAGATCAACTGTTTCCTGATCGAGTTTGTACTTCGTTTTACGATAAAAATTTCTGGGTTATTTACGTCTTCCCAATGCAGAATGAACTGTACCGTGCTAAAGTTAAAACATCAAACGAGAGGTCGTTGGCCTTGATCAAAGCAGCCATGGATATCGTGGTTGCAGCTGGTCTGCTCCAACTCGCTCCGAAAAAGGTTACTCCTCGTGTTACAGGAGCGTTTGGATTCGTTAGCTCTCTCATATCTTGTTATCAGGTAAGTTCATAACCTGTTGCATTAATTTTTAATGTTATCATATTTATTTAGGTCATTAAAAAATGATAACGTTGGTACTTCAGTCTATGTGTTGATCGGTTCAGAACCTGACTGAACCGTACTGAATGACTACTTGACGCCACATTAAGCCTGTGGCATGCCGCACACTATGGCTTAATACGGAGTTTTTGTAGCATCATATTTGAATTTTCTTATGTTTCAGTGTCTTACGTTTTAGTTTTTAGTATATAAAATTTAATTTGGTTAAGATAATTGACTCATCGAGTAAAAGTATAAAATATGTGTGTGTGTGTGTATATATGGGGAAAATGAAATAGAAACCCGCCATAAGTTAGAAACTAGATGAACCAATATTAACCAACACATTTTTAACTTCCATAATTATTTTATCAGGAGAGGCCTAATTGTGACTTTTAACCTTCGAAACTAGTCATGCTGATAAAAGCTTAACGCAATCATGGTTGCGAAAATCACATAATTTGATTCGGTTCGTAAAGCCAGCAAGAACATCAGATCATGATGTGAAATTATGTATGCAGACCTGTCCTCTGCCCAAAGAGGGGTCTGCAACGACACATTTGATTGCCTAAAACATGCATTTTAGGTAGTCTTTGCACGCTTTTCAACAAAAACTTATTTCCCACGTTTGATGCGACATATAGGGGCTGTTTACTTAGCTTAATGAGCTTAATGTTCTTGGAGGCTTATTCACTCAGCCATACAAAAGTGTTCCTTTACGGCTTACTTATTAAGCCATTAAGCTAAAATGGCTATATGGAATAAGCAAGAATCCCTTACCTGTCCCCATTAAGCCACTTCAAATGAATTAATGTCAGAAATGCCCAAGAAATAATCCAACCATCTCTATTTGCCTCCCTCAAACCCATCGGTCTCCCGTTACTTGGACAGAAAAATTTATCTAGGCAAACAACTTAACCTATACCGAGCGTAATGGAAAAATAAAAATGAAAAGCCCACTGGGATAGGACGAGACAAAGCTGAATGGGATAAAACTGCATTTTCTTTGTCCCACCAAAATAGATGGAACAAAAATTCGGAAGATTAAACAAGATTGGTAAATTACTAAACTACCTATGTCAAATTAAAACGCGAAAACCTTCCACAATTCTTTCACTAGACTACCTCACTCTTGCTCGTCTAGTCCAGTGCCTAGATTTTACACTTATTACCGCTACTTTTTGGTGTGTTAAAATCAAGAATTATTTGTTTACCTCTTAATAGTTCCATTAAGAGGCAACCTTTGAATCGTTAAGAGATGAATCTTGTTTGGCAAAAAAAAAAAAGTTTGCCTCTTAGTGGTTCTAAAACCCTCTGGATGATTTTGTATCTTGGATCTCCCTTAACCATTAAGAGCCCTAATTTCATTGTACACAATTACCAAACAATTATATTTCATTTTGCACTATATCATGAGAGCCTCTTAATCATTCTGCATCAAACCATTCAGAAATTACCAAACAGCCCCTATATCTGACTAGTCTATGATATTTTTAATGACCCTATATATGTTTGGTTTGTATATCGAGTTCGTTTGGTTTGATTATACATTTTGATCGTTTGGTTTTGCAAACGAATTGATCATAAATACAGATATAACTAGTCGTTGGTTCTTGCAGTTGCTTCCATCACCACAGAAGTCGAAAACGCCTTGAAGCAGATGATGGATGGCAACTACGTAGGTTTGGAAGGCGTTATAATAATTATACGCGTATATTGCAGTCACATACGTTGTTCGTGTATGATTTTATTATTTTGCAGTCAACAATTACAATAATAATAATAATGTATGTTGTGTCTGTTTTTATCGTTTTATTAGTATTATTCGTAGCGTGTCTCTGTCACTCCGACTCGATCCTAAGATTAGAAATATCAAGGAATGATCGAAAATGGTGTTGGTATTTAATTTCGTTTATGGATGATTCGTGTATGCATACGTGTATCGGAAGTTAGATTACAACGGTGTTCGGAATTCGGATGCATGTTTTTATAAGAACTAGTCCGTGGAATACGTGCACTGCAATGGGATGTAAAATTGTATTGTGTCGTGAACATAAAATTTAACAATATAATAGAAAATGTCGTCATAATTAATGTTGTAATCTTTAAATTTTTATTATAAAATATTTTAGCAAAATAATTAAAATATTTAACGTATTGTAATTTTATTGGAGATTTTGAGTTTTGATTCTCCATTTTAAAGAAATTTTTAGAATTTGTTGGAGATGTTATCTGATAATAACTTTATTTTGTAAGATACAACATTAATTATACTGTTAAAAATATTTATACCATAATAATTTTTTTCTTATAGTAAAAAATAGGGAAAAGTACAATAAAAACCAATGAACTTTATTGTTTGGAATGATTAAGTCCTTGAACTTTTTTTTGAAACAAATAAGTCCTTGAACTTTCCAAAACATGTTAAATAAGTCCTTGAACATTCCAAAATATGTTAAATAAGTCMTTGGACAATTTTTGGAACAAATAAGTCCTTGGACATTTCAAAAAATGTTAAATAAGTCCTTGGACAATTTTTGGAACAAATAAGTCCTTGAACAATCCAAAACATATTAAATAACTTTTTGAAAAAAATAAAGTGGTAAAATAGTGAAAAAAATCGGGAAAAAAACCCAATGAACATTCATATTTTGAACGATTAAGCCCCTAAATATTTTTTGAACCAAAAAGTATTTAGATCTATAAAATTAAACAAATATAACAAAAAAGTACTTACATTTACAAAAAAATAATTACCATTTTAACTAGTTGTACAAGTCATWAGAATGTATCCAACATGTTTTATAAAAGTTCAAGAAGTTATTTAACATGTTTTGGATTGTTCAAGGACTTATTTGTTTCAAAAATTGTCCAAGGACTTATTTAACATTTTTTGGAATGTTTAAGGACTTATTTAACATATTTTGGAATGTCCAATGACTTATTTGTGCCAAAAAATTGTCCAATGACTTATTTAATATGTTTTAGAAAGTTCAAGGACTTATTTGTTCCAAAAAAAAGTTCAAGGACTTAATCATTCCAAACAAGAAAGTTCATTGGTTTTTATTGTACTTTTCCCTAAAAAATAGGTTCTTTCTTATGGTAATTATTTTCGGGGAGTTCTCATATTTAGGTGGTGGTTGTTTTTTAAGAGGTGTTGAAGTCTGAAGTTTGATTTTAGTTCTGATTTATAAGAGGTGGTCCCGAAGTCTGACGTCTGGATCAGTAAGATTGATTGTTTTTACGTCTGAAATCTGAATCGGTCAAACTAGTGTAAAAATATAAAAGATAATAGTTTTTTTTTTACAAAAATATGAAAGATAAATAGTTTTTGTTAACAAATGTCTTCCAACCTCCAAAATATGAACCATTTGATAGATAACAGATTAAGAATAAGAGACATTAAATGGTTGCATTTACCATTTCAAATTTCATAGGACATTTAAAGTTTTTAAGCTCTTATTTTAGAAATAAAACAAACACTCTTAATACCCAAACGTTTGAACAAATCAGACTTTAGAAGTTTTAAGAGGTAATTTTGAAAAAAAACGAGCATGACCTTAGAGGATGTCACATTCTCTCTCATGTTTTCTACATTTTGGAGAATTTGTTGGACTAAAAATTACTCAAAATCTTCATTTTAGAGAATCTGTTAGAGATGCTCTGAAACCATCCAAGCAGAGTCGAACATGGGACCTCTCTTTATAGAGATAACGAACAAACTACCAGATCTGTAATGATACATTTAAATCTGATATTTCTTTTCAAACGACTGTGGTTTTGTCACATTATGCGTTATTTCCGTTACTAGCCAATTAATAGTGTTTTACTAAGGATTTTTTTTAATGACCCAGAAACTTAATAATGTGAAGCCGTTTAACCCAAACCTCATTCGATTCGTACGAGTCATTCAACTTTAGATTTCTTTTTTATACTGCTACTTATGTCCTGATCACCTGACTTTCTGAATCTATTATCGTCTTAAGCTCAAAAAGTCAGGTAAATGTATAAAATCAAGTGTACTTAGAGATGGAAATTTTACCATACGTGTAGGGGCGGGGATTCGCAGTTTTGACAGGCAACTGGACGAAGATATGTTTTCATACCCGAAGGCCGAAACGGGGTCAGGGATGATATCATACGCCCCTAATCCGACGGGTTGTCGAAACAACGTAAAATTGATTATCGTGACTTCAAATCATAATAATTATGTTTATTTACGTTCGTCATCGTAGAATTTTGATAATTTATTTACAGACATCTACCATGTACATAACATTCATGTAATTCGACAATTTATTTACATTCGTTCATATTGTAGAATTTCGTGCGAGATTCTTGAAACGTTAATTACAATATACGAACATCGTCTTTTCTCAATACCGGAACAGTCGAATCTCGAGGAACGTGGAACACGAAAACCGACACCATCACGACATACTTTACTCTAGGATCTACATCCTCTCACTAAGGTCTAAAACAACCAAAAATGTGTTAAAAAAAACTAGTAAAATACAGGCTAGACCTTCGGACACCTGTTCAAGACCTAATCAGGGCCACTGAGGATTTTTCGGGCTGTTATCCTTAGGGCCATTGAGATTTTCCTGACTGTTATTTTCAGGGCCCAAATGGGATTAACTGAGGTACGCAAACTGGTCCAGACACCCAGAGTTACCAAAAAAACGACCATTGTCGTTATAATAGAGCTTTGAAATCTTTAACGATGTTACTAGGACATATAAGAACTGAGTCTATGGAGAGACCGCCTTTCGTATGGGTGCAATCGATTTGCGTCAATGAAAACTTTATATTTATGGACTCGTTTGGATCATCGACTACGAAATCTCCGACGTGGTGGTACTCCCAATTCCCCGTGTTCTCCAAGAAACACTTGGAAACGGCGTGTTGACCATCGGGTGTCGTGAGCTGAAACTGAACCGGTTTTATGTCCCAACCATGGACGCCATTGTGGTTCGTCAACCGGCGAGCGGATCGCTTTGTGAACCGCCCGAGTCGAAGCTTGAATAACAACGAGTACGTTCCGGATGGAAACCGGAAGTTGATGTCGCCTTCGACCTGGAGCCACCAAATTTGTTGAAGGTATGCAATTGTATGGAATCTGGTAACAAAAATAGAAGTTAGAAACACGAGGGTAACAACGGAAATTGAAACGTTTTTCAAGGGTAATTTAGGAAAATCAATGTTCGTGGGTCATCGTGGTCGGGTTTCGAACAAACGACGATCCTGGTGCACCAAGATTTCTTGATTTTTACATGGGTTATGTAAGGGCAAAATGCATTAAAATATAACGAATTTTGTGTTGGTTCTTATTTAGGGTAACAAAGACTTCTTTTCTGGTAACCAAGGGTCTGTTTGTTAGCAGCTTAATGAACTTAATGGTCTCGCAACTTATTCGGTCAACTATACATGACTGTTTCGTAGTATTTATATAAAAAGTGGCTTATTCAGTAAGCTTCTAGGGCAGAAAGCCGAGTTTTCTCCAAAACTTGTCCCTCCCATCTAAAAAAACGCTCCTTCCATCTATGAAAAACCCGTTCAAACAACAACCTATCCAATCTATACAGACAAGTTAGCCCGCACAAGCAACTTTATTCATACAAGGTTTAATGGAAAACCAACCAAAAAGCCCCTAAGTTTCAAATTTTCATTTAATGCAACTTAATTTCAAAAATTTCCTATTTTGATGCATATTTTGACCAATAACCTGTTGATCTTTTGTAACAGTTGATGATGTAGACGCCAAATTTATCGCTCACAACCACAAGGGTGGTGCCTGATTGGTTTGAGCTTGGCTCCAAAGGTCAAAAGTACCTGGAGGTCCCAGGTTCAAATCCAAGGAGGAATAAAAATCCCCTTGTGGCCATGGAGGTTCAAATGCGGTGACTCCGGGCTATCTGCAAAGCAAGTAGTCGCCCTGGAATTAGTCGGCTCGCATAGCGGGTTGGATATCCAGGTTAATTAAAAAAAATTGATCGCCCACTTCACCATAGCCCTTTCATAAACAGGTATCCACGTCCTCAAGTGTAACAATATCATAAGTTACCGGTCAAAATAGATACAAAATAAGAAAATTTGAAACCTTATTACGTCGATTAAGTTAACAGTTGTTCGTTACACTAAATAGAAACTAAACCAAACTTCATTACATTTGTAATCAAACCTATAACCGTTACGAATCGTAACATTACGGTGATCGAATTTCGAATCATACGAGAATTAGTCCGTAAATCAACCAAACCCGGACATAAACTAAAAGCCGTTCGGATGTGTTGCAAAACTTATTATTACAACTTCAAATCGAAATGATCGTTTTTGATATTTAAAAACCGTACATCCGCACACGCTTATATGATTCCACTTTATTACGCGATATCGAATGCATTAATAGCTTGTACCATGTTGTCGATCGTCGGATCGAAACAAAAGCAAAGTACGATATGTGTGTGGTCGAGATCGGTGTAAAGTACAACTTATAATGTATAAGGTACAAGTTATTGAAGCATAATTAGTGCCAAAAAGGAATATACCTCGATTCATCGGTGGGAATATAATTCCAGTATCTCCGATCATCAATTCCGGTGATCGTCATTGCTTTGGACGAAATCGACAAGCATACACCTCCGGTTCTCTTATCCACCCAAAATTCCTGCAACAATAAACCCTAATTCATTCACGATGTTGTAATTTTGACTTTTTTATGGGCATCGAGTCAACAAAATGAATTCAAACTCCAACAAATCGACGGTATTATGCCGAAATCAAACGGATTTGACTAGTAATGATTTGAAATTTCGTCAAAGGAAGAGAAAATCGGCGAAATCGAACCTTATTGCCGGCGTCGAACGGGATTGGACGCGCTAATCGGGCGTAAATCTCGTGTTTCCCTAATTTGGTAGGGTTCTTAATCAGGTACTCGTCGACCAGATACTGATAATTGGACGGCAATTTAGCGTCCCAGATGAAATCGGCGGAGGAAGCGGCTCTAAATGCGCGATTAAGCCTCGCCAATTTGCAAATCTCCGGCGGATCTAGGTAGGATAAGACGAGAGCAACGCAGGATTCCGGTATGTCGCCGAGCTTGAGCTTTGCCGGATGATTGGAGCCGTCTGAGCTCTCCGGACTTAGCATAGATGAATTAGCGCCCATAGGATGAAGTAGAGATGGTGGTTGGTAGGTAGGGATGTTCGCCGACGGTGGTTGACGGCGGTTAACGGCGGTTGGGAGGTGGATTTGGGAGAGAAAAACGTGGAATTGATATGTGTGAGGACGCGGTTTTATCCGGTTTTGGTTGGAAGGATGACGTGGAAATTGGAATACTTTAATACCACTGGCGGTTTAAAGAACACGAATAAATGTGTGGATTACACGCGCCTACTTTTCTCTATTCAATTTTTGACATTAATTTTGGGAAATTTATATAAATAGGAAAAGTTTTTTTTTTTTTAAGTATATAATATTTATATACGGCAAATGCAACAAATAAATTCACACATCCTTTTTATTTTTGGTGAGGTTTGAACCTCTGACATCTTAGGAAGTCAAAGACTACGATATCGCTAGGCCAAAAGCCTTTTGGTATAAATAGACAAAGTTGATAGCTGGTTTATTTTTTTGTCATTTTTCGACATAAATTCACTTTTTAACCAATTTTTATGTAGAACGATTGATTTTCAAGAATTTTTTTTAACCTAGATATCCAATCTTTTTTGCGAGCCGACTAATTCCACTATATTCCAGATTATAATGGAATCCATGCAGAGAAACCTTACGCATATGTGTATGGTTTCTACCTAAGGATTTTTTTTATTAACTTGGATATTCAACCCGTTATGCGAGCCGACTAATCTCAAGGCGACCACCTGCTTTGTAAATAGCTCGGAGTCACCGCATTTGAACCTCCATGGCCACAGAGGGATTTTTGTTCTTCCTTGGATTTGAACTTGAAACCTCTAGGCACTTTGACCTTTGGAGCTCAAGCTCAAACCAATCAGACACCACCTTTGTAGTTCTAAGGATTTTTTTTATATGCCAAAAACCAATTATTAGCAATATGCGTAAGCCTTCTACGTAAAGATTGATTAAAAAGTGAATTTGGGTCAAAAAATGGCTAAAAAATGAAATTTTATTTGTTGATTGAATATTTTTGTCAATTTCCCCTAAATTTATATAATGTTTTTCGTAAACAAAATTTTATAATAAAATACATTAAAATGTAATACATTTTGGTTTTAATTTTTTTTAATAAAACGAGGATTTTTTATATTTATCAGTCAGTGCAACAAAGTTTCAAAATTTTATTTTATTGTACCTATTTTGAACTGTAATCTACTGATTTTATAACATTTAAAGACTTTAACCCATTTACTGAAATGTTTACGAAAAATTTAACAATAAAGTGGATGAAAAATTGACATTTATATCAGCAAATGTTACATTAAATAAAAAATTGGTTTAAACTTAGGGGGTGTTTGGAATTTGCTTATTTGAAACAATTTATGCTTTTCTACAAAAGCACTTATCAACTTATTATAAGTCAGAAAGGTTTAACTCTTTCAAAAGCTTCTTATTACCGGAGCAGCAGTTCAAACCGGTATAAGTTGTTTATCCAAACACTCAAAAGTGCTTATTACCGATATTACACCGGAATAAGTCAATAAATTATTTTATAAGCAATCCATCAATAAAACACTAAAGTAGATGTGATGTTTCTTACAACCAATCACAATTAAAACACCAATCAGATGTCATTTACTCTGGATTCGAATTCAAATATTGTCATATCTTTTATGACTGTGAAGATTCATCAGTGATGTCTCCAACCCATTTATGGTCGCCTGAGAGATTTATCGGTGCACGTAAGTTTGCTCGAAAACCCACAATTACAAAAAATAAACTAAATTTCTTGTGTAAATTGAAGAAGTCTTCTATATTTAGAGATATACCATCTACAAATTGGGTTCCAGTGAGAAGGAAAGTTATGGTGAGAAGTGTAAGAAGAAATTTTCACTCTTGGATCAATCATAATTGAATGTCAACAATAATGAGGTGCACCGAGATGCACAAGGTCAATTCCACTGTAAAGCGGAATTCATGGATGGACATGAGATTAAAAGTGATCAAAGGTTCAGATCTCTTCTTACGCTGCTCACCATAAATTCCCTTCTCACATGATCTTTCGCCTACTATTTATAGCTTCTAAAAATACATGCAGTGGCTTTCAGAGTTTTGTTATTATAGAATCTAAGTATTTAATTAAACAAAAAAAAAAAAGCTTAAAAATAAATACAGAATAAAGTTAGGTTTCACTTTTGCACTTTATGCTGGCAGGTGAAAAACGTCGAATCGTTTTCCAAAATTTCCGTGTTAAGAAATCGAATTGTCAAGTCTTCGAATTTTAAACAACGTTTTTTAATCGACCGTTCGAGTTAAATCATATTGATTCTTGTTGTTTTAATTTATTTAAATAGCTGATGCGAATATAAATACGGGATGGCGTTGGGTTTACTAATACAAAAAATATCTGAAACCCTAAATATACTGAATGAGTATGTAATATGATTATTTCAATGGCGAATCCATGATTTTCGGTTAATGTATACACCTTCTTAACGATTTTTTGACAGTGTTATACGATAATTGCAGATATCTAATATTTATGTTAGAAAAAACTTTTTAGGATGTGCAGATACAAACCCTGTAGAATGTGTTTACTGGTACATCTACACGAGATATTTTCAATACTAAGATGGAGACATCTGAGTCAATGGTTCAGCTATTTATTCTCCTATTAAATGGTCTTTGACCTAGCGGTATGTAGGGGTGTAAACGACACGAGACAACTTACGAGCTACTCGAGATCGACTCAGTCAACACTCGACTCACATTGAAAGAAGAATGAAGAGGTGTTATAAAAAGAGAGGGAGGTGAATGAAGTTAGTAACTTTGTCTATTTGATGATAAAGTTTGAGGTGGATCATTTTAGTTTTTTTTTTTTTAATTTAAGAGAACACCTTTAAATTTTATAATTTATAAGAGAACACCCTAAAATTTCATAAATTTCGACTGGTGAGCTTAATTCGAGTTCGACTTCGAGCTTGATTCGAGTAGTAGTTTGAGCTTGGTTTGAGCTTTAAACGAGTTCGCGTTTAAAAAATTTCAATCGAGTTCGAGTCGGGTTTGGTTTTTAACTACTCGCGAGTTTTCGAGTCGAATTCGAGCTTGAGTAATGGTTATCAAGTTTGAGTCGAGTTTATTGATACTCAAGCTCGACTCGCATCATTAATACCATTAGCGGTATGTGAGCTTTTGACCTTCTATGAGTTTAGGGGTTCAAATCTCACCAAAGATAAGAAGGGTGAGTGTTTTTATTTGTTCTATTTGTCGTATATAAATATAATATACTTAAAAACACATTTTTTTCACTTGTTTGACTATATCGCTAATGTCATTTCGATCATCAATCACCCCTAGACATTAGAGAAGGAAGTAACTCAGATGCAAATGGTCAATAAAACATATGTAATGGTCGTAAGTGGAAGCAGCAGACTAGTAATTCATAACCTGGGGTTTATAAGAAACTCATAAATCTCAGTTTCTGCGTTGTCACAACCCCCAGCTCATTAAATTGAGCTCAGGAATCCCATTTTTTATCTGGACACGTTATCATACTATGGATGAAGGTCGATAACGATGGACCAATCTTTATCTGCTTCATTTTCAAGATCAAATGAAATATAAACAGTGGTGTTTAATGGATGGTAGGATCGGTTTAACGAGAAAGAATAAGTTTGCGGTAGTAAACCGACTGTGATATTATATGGATGAAGAACCGACTGTGATATTATATGGATGAAGAACCGATACCCCTTTTGACATTTTGACACTTACGTGAAAATGTAATCATGTGCGATGTAAAACGGCGTTTTCAGATAATAAAATTATTAAAAGGGTAAAAAATGGATGTTATAGAATAGATGAAGGGGCATTTTGCAATTTATATGAAGTGGCATTTTGGTAAGGATGCAAAATTACTTAAAAGTAAGTATAGATGAAAATATTTTGGATGATATTTTAGGATATTTCATAATTTTGATTTTTGAATTAAAAATGGAAATAAAAAATCAAAGATTTTAATTATATAATTTGGTAATTATATAATTAATTATTTGTTTTCTAAGTTTAATCAAATAATTAAATATAAATTATTAATAATGGTTAATCGGGTTAGGTTCACGTGAGGTCAGTCTGTTTTCGTGAGACCACTTTTTTACACTTGAAATTTCACAGAAAATGTTGTGAAGGTGGAAAAAGAGTCTGGATCTTCACAGCAAAAACACTATGAAGGTTATATTCATAGTGTTTTGCTGTGAAATTTCAAGTGTAAAAAAGTGATCTCACGAAAACAGACTGATCTTACGTGATCCCAAGTCATGGTTAATATGTTTTTTAACATTTTTTCGTCAAGTTGTTTTTTTCTTGTTTATTTTTTCATCAAATATTATTTATTTATTTATTTTTCATTAATTTTTTACAGATACACTAAAAATAACAGATATATATATTTAAGAGAACGTGTATTGAGTTTTTATGTCTAGTTAAATTGGTTTCGTATTAACCACAAGGGTGGTGTCTGATTGGTTTGAGTTTGACTCCAAAGATCAAAAGTACCAGGAGGTCCCAGGTTCAAATCCAAAGAGAAATAAAAATCTCCTTGTGGCCATGGAGGTTCAAATGCGATGACTCCGGGCTATCTGCAAAGCATGTGGTCGCACTAGGATTAGTCGGCTCGCATAACGGGTCGGATATTCAGGTTAATAAAAAAAAAGTGGTAGCGTACCAAATGGCTTTTGTCTAGCGGTATCGTAGTCTTTGCCCTCCTAGGAGGTCAAATGTTCAAATCTCACCAAAGGTAGGGAGATGTGTGAATGTATTTGTTGCATTTGCTATATATATATATATATGTATATATATATTATATACTTAAAACAAATGGTAGTGTGATAGATAAGGACAAATGGATGATAAAATCAATTTAAATACGAATCATGTCATCTACATATACATTTGTGACCATTGGGAGATTTAACTCAGGGTTGTGGACGAAATCTACAGTCGCACATGGTCTGGACGAAACCTGTGATCGTTCATTTCTAAAAAAGTCGTTTCAGTATACTTAAAGAGCTAAGGTCAGTATAAACGTCGATGGATTGTCCCAACCTCCACCTCAACGTTTTCAATATCGGTATTGCACGGGTCATTACCCCATAGATGAAGGTCGACGATAATGGACCTGTCTTTTTCTGCTTCGGTCTCGAGATCAAATGCAAAAACCACAGGCTGAGTTTGTAAGATGGGTTAAACGAAAAATAACAAGGTTCTGATCGTAAAACACAATAACGGTGGTTGGTGAAGAAACGATGCCCTTTTGACGTAACGACAATAACGCGAAAAAAAAGAAAAACGTGTGACGAAAACGACATTTGCAGGTAATAAAATTATTAACAATAAATAAATCAAATAATTGGAGGGGGGGTATTTTCTATTTTACAATATATATTTTTGACTAATAACAATTTACAATAATAAAAAGGGGAAAAAATCAATTCATGCCTGCTTTTGACAAGGATGCAAAAGTATCCAAAATAAAGGGATGAAAATATCTTTGATGATATTTATGATTTCATATATTTTACAATTTTAAAAAATTATATTTTTCAAATTAAAAATTATGAAAATTTATAATTATATTATGATATTATGTAATTTATATTATTCTCTTTTAGATTTAATCAAATTATTAATGTAACCTAGGCATGGCAACGGAGTGAGGATAAGGCGAGTTTTCTAGTTCCCGGCCTCGGCCTCGGTTCTCGACGGGTACCGGGATTAATATCCCGTTCCTGGTTTATTTTTTGGTCAAACCCTGATCCTTGTCTCCGGTCAAAACCTAATTTTAGAAAATAAAAAATATGTATGTGTATATATATATATATATATATATTATATAAAATATATTAATAAAATTATATACATGGGCGGGGCAGGGCAGGGCAGGGCGGGGGATACGCTACCTGGCCCCGACCTCAACCTCGGTTTGAGTCTACCGGGAATCCCGGTCCCGGTCACGGGACCCTTTTTAGCGGGAAATCACCGTCCCCGTTCGGGTTGGGTGAGCTGGGTTTTCCACCGGTCGGAGCAAATCACCATCCCTAACGCAACTAAGATACTTATAACTAAAAAAACTGATTAGAGTCAATGGCGAATTCGTAAATTTTGATAATGGAGTCGGAAATTGAAATAACATAATTTATTTATTTAAGTTTGGATTAATTTCAATCAAATCAGCTTTCTTGTGCACCGAAGAACTGAAGTTGGGTTCGAAAATATTACGAGGAATATTAGAGCATCTCCAACAGGTATGCTAATATATTTTTTTTCAAATATGGAGATTTCTCTAATTTTCTTCCTTTTTCAATCTCGGAGGAAAGTTTAACATAGTTGTCAGAGCACATTTTTTTTCTAGATCTTCAAAATTTCTAAAATAGCATAGTTGTTGGAGATGCTTAAATGCTAGTGTTTTCTTTAAAAAAAACATTCCATTTTTCTCTAATGAATTAATTAAACAATTAGGCATCAAATAACAAAAAAAAAAAAAAAATTACTGATTTTATGGGAAAAACCATTTTTTGGGGTTAAAACATGATACATTTAGAAAAAATACGACATAAAAAAACTGTTCTTGAAAGTTAATAGGGTTGTTTGACCTTGAATCCGAAGTAGAGATCTGTCCGTGATTAAAACTAAGACTGGTTGACTAGAAACATCAGTATGAAATGTCTGCATAAAAATTATATTATAATTATATTGAATTATTGGTTCATAAAAATCATACAATTATCAAACATCTAGAATTGATGTGCAAGTGGCTAAATACATTTAAATCATTCTAAAATCAATTGTTTATAAACCTGAATATTCA
This sequence comes from Cynara cardunculus var. scolymus, assembly GCF_001531365.2. NCBI lineage: Eukaryota > Viridiplantae > Streptophyta > Magnoliopsida > Asterales > Asteraceae > Cynara > Cynara cardunculus. The sequence continues at coordinate 12,266,264 of NC_037541.1, forward strand.
ATCTGTTGTTCGAGTCGATTAATTTCAGGATGACCACCTGTTTTGTGGATAGTCCCGAGTCATCGTATTTGAACATCCATGGTCACAAGGGGAACTTTTATTCATTATCGGATTTGAACTTGTGAACTTCAGACTTTTTTAATCTTTGGAGTCTAAACTCAAACCAATCAGACACCATCCTTGCGGTTCATTATTAAATCATTTAAATTAATTTAATATTTAAAAAATTCTTAGATTTTGTTCTGGAAAGGAAAAGACTTTAATCATGACAAGGCACTTGATCCAATTGTCCATGAACAAGAAACATAATCCATTATATATATATATATATATATATATATATATATATATATATTACTTTTATAATTGCTTAATTTATTTAATAAATAATTTATGTTAATTATTGGCTCACTTTTTGTCCTTTTTACCCTTTTACTTAAAAGGAATATTTCTTTTTTTTTAATTAATTAAACATTTTTTATTATCCCCAAAAAAAAAATCATAACCAACACTTTAATTTATTTATAAATAAAGCCAAAAGGGAAATTGCAAATAAAAAATAAATGGTAAATTAAATATATTACTTGGGTTTTTGTTTTTTCTAATTCTAATAATTATGTTTGATAGTGGTTTGTTTTCTTAATGGAGGTAATAACAGAATATATTTGGCAAAACAGGTGATCGTCTTGGGATTAGTCGGTTCGCATAGCGGGTTGGATATCCAGGTTAATAAAAAAACAGAATATAATTGGTTATTGGATCAACTTTTAAGGGGTGTTTGGGATTGCTTATAAAAACAATTTATTGACTTATTCTAGTGTAGTACCGCTATTAAGCACTTTTGAGTGTTTGGATAGACAACTTATACCGGTGCCAAACGAGTAATAATGAGTTTTTGTAGAAGTTAAACTTTTTTGACTTATAATAAGTTGATAAGTGCTTTTGTAGAAAAGCATAAGTTGTTTCAAATAAGCAATCCCAAACACCCCCTAAAATGAAAAATTGTATGAAAAACTAACGTATTTTAAGTTAACTTATATTTTGACTAATATACTTTTAAAACTTTCATTTTGGTATCTAAAATGTAAAGTTTTAAATATTTAAGTAACCGGTTGAAACATTAACTGGTTATTGTAACAACTCAAAATTTCGAATACTTAAATATAACAAAACTAGTATCCCAAGATCAAACACTTACATTGCAGCGGAAATAAAATTTCAAATCTTACAATTTATATCACCATCTAAACTTACATACTTGACGAACATACTTTGTTCGATATAACAATGCTTTGATCTGCACATGTCCTTCTTTGATNCAAAATTTCGAATACTTAAATATAACAAAACTAGTATCCCAAGATCAAACACTTACATTGCAGCGGAAATAAAATTTCAAATCTTACAATTTATATCACCATCTAAACTTACATACTTGACGAACATACTTTGTTCGATATAACAATGCYTTGATCTGCACATGTCCTTCTTTGATGCTAATCCTTATATCTCTCTTTATCCAACTTTTCTTTCCACTCAAAAGCCGTCTGGGTAAAAAGGTTTTAAAAGAGTTTTGGGGTGAGCCTTAGGCCCAGTGAATCCACGGTTTTCATGCATGAACAACAACTCTTATAATAAACAATTTTCACGAAGCTTCATAAATTAGCATGCCTTGATAAGAATAACACTTTTCACAAAATAACGATATTATAGTGCGTGTCTACATCACAAAGCAACAGCGTCGTGGGAGATGTCTACCTCACACAGCATTACCTGGCGAACTCACACAGCATGTCCGCACTTACGGCTTAGACAAGCTCACAAAGCATGCTCGTCTTTACAAAATYATATCGTAGTACATCCCCATCGACACACAAATACTCAAAACACATATTATAAAAATATCTAACTTTTCACGCATATATAGCATATCAAAAATAAGGCATGCAACCATTTTAAAAATAAATCACGTGAAACTCACAATACATAGCGTAGCCCAAACCGATCTTTGAAGTAGCTAGCGTCTCCCCGATTGGTGCCAAACTAACTACGATGTAGAGCACCGTCAACTCTCATTACAGCGTCCACCGTCGCATTTTCTCACAATAGTTCTCCTTCTTAAACCCAAACTACACATAAAGCTACAAACTCCCAAAAACGCATCAAACTTGTTGCGCTTCACCAAATCATCCTCATCTTTCACCTCTCTTATACGAGTTTCCTTTCCCGAGAATTTGTCATCTCTATGCTTGAAGATCTCCCCATATATATATACTAAGTCATCGGCGGTTTCACGGAATATGAAACGATAAGCCATAATAAATGGTCGTAGGTTTCATGACCATTGAGTTTCCCGTCATTAAATTGCATTCAATTTATTTATTTATTTATTATTATTTTTTTTGGGTTATTATAGTTATCATGTTGATATGGCGAGTGATGAGATAAAATTGGGTTGAATAGCAAATAATATTGAGTTGGATACAATATCACTCGCCACATCAGCATGGTAACCGGTTAACGCTTCAACTGGTTACTCGGATACTTAAATGTTTAAAACCTTATATTTTAGATACCAAATGAAAGTTTTGAAAATACGTTACTCAAAATAGGAATCGAGTTAAAGTACGTTGTTTTTTCATGCAATTTACCCATTTTTAAAACTAGCAATACTTTCTCCGTCTTGAAGTAAATGTCTACGATAAAAATGATACATGTTTTATAAATATGTAATTATTATACTTAAGACTAATTATTACAACTTCAAATGAGAATATAGAGTTTAAATTCATATTTAAACAACCCTTCATATAACATTACTCATTTACTTAATCATTTTTACAAATTGGTTGTTTGTTTACCTCTTAATAGTTCCATTAAAAGGCAACATCTGCCTCTTAATGGTTCTAAAACCCCATGAATGATTTTGTATCATGAGCATCCTTTAACCATTAAGCACCATAATTTCATTGTAAACAATTATCAAACAATTATATTTCCTTTTGCACTATATCATGAGAGTCTCTTAATCATTCTGACCACTTAATCATTCTACACCAAACCATTCAGCAACTGCCAAACAACCCCAAAGAATTGACTGCTTAATCCAACCAGATACTTGTATTTTGTCACGTTATACGACATGTTATAAATAGTTAAAAACTCTTTCCACAAACATTTCAAACACGAAATCAACATTTAACAAAACGTTTTCATTCTTTTATCTGCTATATTGTAAACAGGGATTGTCGACTTAATTATTCCACATAAAGTGTACAGTTCTCGGGTACAAATTCTATGTCGAGTTGTTCGATAAAGTATCAGATTTGCTTTAACAACCCGACAACAACCCTTTTTCGTCCTCGTTTTATTCCATCCAGACGATGCTTTTTTTTTCCGAAAAATAATTCTATTTAAATTGTGGTTTAGGTTTTTTTTCAATTAAATTAAATGAGAACCAATGAGAGGCTGCCATGTGTAAAAAAGGGCAAGAATAAATTCTTGCCAATGTGGAGGTGAGTCATCAATTAACACTTTAGGCAACAAGTTGCATTTTATGCCTATCCAATACATATTCATTTTCCACTTAAGATTTGCTTGTTGTACTTTGTGCATTATTAGTTGTACATATGACCCACATGTTAAATGCATACTGCCAAGAGAAAGGGTACAAGTATAAGAATACATTTTTGTATTTTTCATATTATTTAATTATAAAAAAACAATATTTATTGAGTATATATTTGATATTTAAAAATTATAATATATTCTAAAATTTTATCAGTTTAGGGGTGTTTGGCATTGTTTATTTGCAACTTATACTTTTTTTGTAAAAGTGTTTATCAACTTATGTGGTGTTAAACTGAAGCTTCGTAAGAAGTATTTGGATTAGCTTATGACGGTACCAAAACGTAATAAGCTGATAAGTATTTATTTCTTTTTTTTTATCCAAACACGAAAAACTCCTTATTACAAGTACCACATCAGAATAAGTTTATAAGTTAGAAGAAGGTAACTTATCAAAAACTTCTTATTACCGGTGCCAAACTGTATAAGTATTTCTTTTTTTTTTCCCATCCAAATACTAAAAACTTCTTATTAGCAGTACCATATCAGAATAAATTTATAAGCAGTTTAAATAAGCAATCTCAAACACCTCCTTTAACTGATCTAGATGGTGTTTTCACATAAGAAAATGAGAAAAAAGAAATAATTTGATGGATAAAATGTAAATTATTTTAATTGTTATTTATAATTTATTTTATTTGTTTTGATTTAAAAAAATAGTTAATGTGATTATAAAAATATAAGTATGTAGATGATCAATTTTTTCCATTGAATATATAATTAAAAGATTTTAAAAATAAAATTGTAAAGTACAAAAATAGCCCTTGAGGTTTACCAAAGTTCTTGATCGTCCCTATTTGGTTTGCATTTCGTTACATATTTCGTCTCTGAGCAGGAGGTCTGCTAGGAGATGTCGTTAAGTCACGCTAATCATGTGAGGGATATTTCGGTCTTTTTACTCTTTTTCTTTCAACTAAGACCATTTTGCTTCAATAAACATAAAAAATATCAAGAACAAAATTAAGAAGAACAATAACATTTTCCTTTATTCCAAAAGTTCGTATATAAAACTGTAAATCAAAACCATAAAATTGAAACACTGAAATCAAAATCCTAAATCAAACACTGAACCAACAATCGGAGATCAGAGTAGTATTTAGTGATGAGAGATTTCGACATTAATGAAGTTCCATGAAAAGAAACAATCGACCACCACACTGTTGGTGGAAATGAATGACAGAGTGGTATCACCACCAAAACAACCTCGTCACTGAGGAATAGCACCACCACTGCCGCCACTGATTCATTGAAGAACAACCACAACCGGTACCTACGTCCATTACCCTCTTCCACAACAAGTACCCTCGTCCACAACAGGTACCATTGTCCACGACCGAAGAAAAGGATCCTAAACGGATCTTGAATGGGCGATGGTGGGTTTTCTTTTCGGATCTTGAAGTTGAACAGAAGGTTGGTGTTGGTTTGAGGTTCTTTTAACATCAGACACTTGTACATAAGCTTTAAACACTTGTACAACAATAAAAAGAAGAAAAATGACCGAATTACCCTCACGTGACTGTCACGTGGGGGAGGGGCATAAAGGGTCCTCCTAACAATCATTAAGGCTAGAGACGGAACCCATAAAGAAATGCAAATCAAAGGAACAGTTTCTGTAGTTTTGAAATTGTAAGGATGATATCTGAAGTTTGGTAAATCACAAGGACGGTTTTTGTAACGTATATTATTTATTTTTGTTTATTTGAATTTTGTAAAGCAATTTGCAAGTGGATATCGATAATGCTATTAAAAAATTTGATATTGTTGTTCCAATTATGCCTCTGATTGTGCGAACCGTTTTTAATAATTTTCTAATATTCCTTTTTGACGAACTAATTCGCTAAGTCTTTAAATACTTTGAACAATTTTTCGAATATGTTGATAATATGTATGTACAAGTTGAACCCGAGGACCCATTTAACACGTCAAATAATGAGAATATGTCCCGATAAGAATATGCGTGTCGAGTAGCTAATTGTGCACTTATTAAAAACCCTTCAATTCAATTTTTAAATATTATGACTCATGCTTATACAGCCGTTGTCGGATTCCACCAAAGCCTACAGATTTTGAACCCCCCCAGGCCGCCTCTTAACGGTGGTTTGTGAACGAGTTGTTTTTGTTTGACTTTGTTCTTGTCGTTATCCAGATGATTTTCTTGTGTCTATCGTGTTAAATTCAAGAAGTTTTTATTATAATGTTTTCTTGTAAACTGCTCGGGATTCTTAGAACTTTAATTACAATATTTTCCTAAAAGTTGTCGATTAGTACTTAAATCACTGGATATGTGGGTTTAAGTGGGTTACTCAAGGGTAAATATGTCATTTTAGATAATTTCAATCATATAATCTAAATTAGGAAATTACTAATATACCCCTATTTACAAGAACCATCTCCCAAACCCCTTTCCTACATATGAGAACATGATATACTTCACAATCATTTCCATTTACACCAAAAATGCTAAGAATACCATGGACCTCATATTTGTTTGAGGTTAAAAAAAATGAACACATAACCCACAAGGGTGGTGCCTGATTGGTTTGAGCTTGGCTCCAAAGATCAAAAGTACCAGGAGGTCTCAGGTTCAAATCCAAGAAGGAATAAAAATCCTCTTATGGCTACGGAGATTCAAATGCGGTGACTCCGGGCTATCTGCAAAGCAGGTGGTCGCCCTGGGATTAGTCGGCACGCATAGCGGGTTGGATATCCAGGTTAATCAAAAGAAAATGAGCACATAAACTTTAAACATTTTTATCAAAAAATGTATGTTTTGGAGATCAAGACATCCATGTTTTTGGTTAGAGACCTGCATCTGATCGATTTTTGGGGGAATTGGATGGTTTCGAGCTGTTTGACATCTAATCCAAAGCCGATTAACATTGCAAAGTTGGCGATGCACATAAGAAGAAAAGGGGAGAGTCATCGACAACGTATTAGAAGGCTGACACTTGCAATGTCGAAAGGGATTAGGATTAGACGTTTGTTGATGGTTTGTAGAGTATATGATGAATTGAAGATCAATAACTATGTAGAAACGGTTCTTGATTAAGAGAGAGTTAAAGAGTAGGGAATATGATGAAAGCGAGGGCCAGACGTACGTGGGGACATACAAAACATACAGTGTCCTGTGCCATTGCTTTATGGTTATGTCATAGTTATAAAAAGTTACGTTCTTGAAAGGTGACATTGTAATGTTTCGTTGCATACTCGTATATTTATTATAACAAAACATATAACAGAAGTTTGAAATGGTTGAGTTTGTCTGAAGCTTGAGTTTAGTCATCATTTGCTATGACACCGTTCGTTTTATAACTGCTTTTTGTTTTTACTTTATATTATTTAAATTATATGGTGTCATCGTTTGAACTTTTCTGGGTCCTTCTCAGAGGAGAGCAAAAATGTGACGGGGGAGGTATATGACATATAACAGAAGGAAGTGGCGGTAATGGGTGCGATAGGGTTATGTTGAATGTGTATCGTACAAGTCATTAATGCAAAAATTGCAAAATATTTCAAATTCGGGAAGGTAATTTTCTATCAGAATATCGGCCAAAGTTTTAACTTGGCACATAACTGTTTTGACCTTCTTTTGAGAACTTTTTAATCTGTGAGATTTGTTGAGAATTAGTGCATTATGTGTTATTTCATATGATTTTTTTTCATGTATATCTATAATTTAATATATTGATTAACATATATTTCTTTCACAATGTATTTGTTTCAAATGTATTAAGTTCACAATTAATGTGAACCTTTTTGGCATGTTTGTGAAATATAAAAAAAGTTTCACATTGTGAAACGAATACATACAAAAAAAATGTTATGAAACAAACATATCTTAATCAAGACATTAAATACTATACTTAAATGGAAAAAAAAAAACCATGTGAAACAAAAATTTAAGATAGAATTTATCATGTATAGAGAGAAGGGGGGATCATGCGAGAAGTTAAATAGTTTGCAAGAAGACGAGACGTTTCAAAATCATATATGATTACACTACTTTGGGTGTGTGTTTAATCATATATGATTAAATGTCTATGTATTGTCAATGCAACATGTGTTTAATCATATATGTAAACAACCTTAAAAATAAATTTACTAGGGTATTCACAAGTGATATGTTTAGATTTAGTTTTATTGATTTATTTTATGTTCACAAGTTATACAAGATCTCGTAGATTTAAAGTGTTTTCACAAACTATAAAAGTATTTCTAAAAAAATGTTCATCTTGAGTTCATATCCAATCATGTTTGTACGTGTATGTTATGGAACGAGAATAGATGAAAGAGAAAATCAGAAAAACAAGAGAGAGAGAGAGAGAGATTTTTTAATTTATATTAAATTTTATTTTCAACTAATTTTTTTATAACAAATATGAACAATTTAAATTCAGTTTTTTTAATATAACACATTTTTTAAGAAAACTCACATAAAATAGTTTTTAAGAATAATATTTAGAAATATAATTGTACAATATATATATATATATATATATATATATACTATATTATAAAACATTTGACAAAAACTCTTAAAAATCATTTTTTTATGCGTAAAGTACTATTTATTAATGTAATTACTTAAAACTCAAGATTGCAAGTAGATTGTGCATAAGTACAACTTATTAAAGCTCCATGTCTGAATTTGTATAACTAACTGCAGATAAACATAATCAAATACATGATAAATATCTCATTTTAAATATAAAAATCTAAAATATAATTAGGATAATCATTGAGTTATAACAGAATACTTAATTATTATCTTTATAAAATGTTATAATATTATTAGTTCGTTA
>NC_037541.1:12276237-12281573 GCF_001531365.2 Cynara cardunculus var. scolymus
AAATGTAAATACTGAAATGTAAAGGACTGAAATGTAAAGACTGAAATATAAAGACAGAAATGTAAATTACAGAAATGTAAATACTGAAATGTAAATGACTGAAATATAAATTATTAATAACTAAATAATAATAATTATACTAATCTAATAATAATAATAATAATAATAATAAAAGAAGTACATGTTGGGAAGACCCAAAAGTACTTTGATGGGAAAAGAAAGTTCATATTGGGAAGACAAAAATACTTTGATGGATGGATGGATGATGAGAAAGCCTTGGGAAACGTGAAAGAAAACTTGCAAGTCAAGTAACGTAACTTGCAAAACAAGTTTCGTTACAAAGACCGAAGGGTTACTTGCAAACTAGTAAAAATAAATTATTTAGACTACGTAGCTTAGAGACAAGAAAGCGTAATGTAACTTGGAACTAGAAACGAGATGAAGATGAGTACTTAAATTAAACTTTGAGAATACGATCATAACTTACAAAAAGAGGTTCTTGAAACATCAAACAACAAGAAACGAAAACTTAGAACCAAAGATGATGTTCTTGAGAGTAGTCAACACAAGATTATCACAAAGTCTAGAAAAATACAATAAGATGGTTAAGTGACTAATTGGTTGTTGTTGGTGAAAAAAGTGTGAATTGGTGAATTAAAACAAAGCTTAAGGCATGTATTTATAGTCCAAGGAAGGTCCCTAAGTGGGTGCCAACTAATAAGACAAAAAACSTCTTCAAACTGGGCTTTGACCAAGCCYAAGGCTGTTGACCACRCCTCCCTACTGGATCAGCCCAAAAATCCACGGCCCAAGCAGTTTTTCAGCTCTCGGACAGGTCCTATAGGACCTTGCCACTCCTGGTCCTGTAGGACTGCTGCAGGACTGGGCCCAAAAATGCTCAAAAACCTGCAAAAACCGGGAATTAACATTAGATATACTATATTACTATTAATATATGAAAAAGGCATAAAAAGACTCAATTAGGACACTAATGGGCAAATAAAACAAAGGAAAATGGTTAAGAAAATGATGTAATAAGGTTAATAAATTAACACTTATCAGGTATCACAACGTGGATGCTCGGTATGTATTCCTTAAATTTAGATTATGAATTTGATTTTGTTTTTAAAGTTTGGGTTGGTATTATAGTTGGTATCACAATGCTATCACAGTGATACCACAATGAGTATCACATTGTGTATCACAATGATTACTTGATACCGGTCGGAATAATGTTCATCGAAGGTTGGAGATCCGAGGTCGGAGAGAGGTAAGAGGTGAGAGGAGAGAGGAGTTTTTAGAAATAACTAAAATGCCCTCTAATTATAATTTTAACTCAAATTACCAAAATTACTAATTTCCTAATTTATCCGTTGATATGTGGTTGATATTGGATCTCATAGTTATCACAAACTAATCAGCTCTTCCTTGAATGACCTCGTATATATAATATATATATAGACACACACATACATATAGAGGGGAGAAATATTTTGCAAACCAAACTATTTGTACAAATCATGAAAACCATCGATTTTATTGTTTGTTTCAGTGAATTTTTTTTCCATGAAACTGTTTAATATGATGAATTTGCTTTAAATAATTCATTTTATGATGAAAATGTTTCATATGTTTTTATTTCTATGTAAAAATTAAACTATTTCATTTACTTCTCATTTTGATGAAATTTGTTTACTAAAATTAATAGAATGAAGATTATAATGTCTATAATTATTTAAAATGCATTATTTGAAACAATTTCATGAAATTTTTTCACTAAAATAAATAATGAAATCGATGGTTTTCACGGTTCGTACAAATGTATTGGTTTGTAAAATATCTCTCCTCTATATAACTCTACCAAAACCTAACCTGATATCTGATCGGTTAATAATTACAGTTTATGGATATCTGGTTTTCAAAATAAATTTTCATATAAAAATATAGATAAAATAATTGATATTTAATAATAAAAGTATGCATAAATATTTTATGTTGCAAAAATAGATGCCTTAATAATATGATTTTTCAATCATTAATTAAAAATTGTCAACTTGTATTAATGGAATACTTTTAATGATTAATTTTATCCACAAATGAAAATGACAAGTAATTTTAACTTTCTTTTTCATTATTTCATTTAAACTGTATAGGGTTGTTTTGTATAAAAATATTGATATTACCCATAAGACGTTATGATAGCATGTATCTGTTTTTACAGGGAAAAATAAATGGGATGCTTTTTAGCTGTATTTTTGCAACGGCTTTTCAGGGGTTGTTTACTTTTGGCTTGATGAGTTTAATAGCTTAAAGGACTTATACATACAGACATTTTGAAGTGTTTACGTGTGGCTTAATGAAGAAATAAGAGTCTTATTCAGATCTTTGATTCAGAAAAATAATATATTTTTATTCTGACAGACAAATTTATTTAGACAGACATCTTAACTCATACATGACTCAATGGAAAAAAAAAAAGAGTAAACCACCACTTAGTTGTCGTTTTCATTAAGACAATTCCATATTTCAAAAGTTCTACCGATGTTATTATGATCGGATTTAGGGTCATACTCGACACTTATAACGATTGCTTTATTTCGGTTTTTATAACTTTAACTTAAAATTATCTGTTTGAATCGTGCATTTGTATATTACTCGATGTTTTATTAGTGACTAGAAGGGTACTCGTGCAATGCATCGAGGTATATCTTGATTTCAGTATTTCATTTTATGCCTATTTTATGTCGATATAATACGGTTTTATGTGGTTTTGAGAAAACAATAATGTTTTTATTTTTGAATAAAATATAAATTTGAAAATATTATAAAAATTTGAAAAAAAAAATATCGATATCAGTATCAAATTAACCTTTTAAAAGTTTTTGTGTTTTGGTGTAATTTCCTTAATTCAATTTTTTAATTATAATTTAATTTAAGTTTAGTAACAAAGAAATTTAATTTAGGTTTAATAATATAATTTTTTTATAAAGATAATAACTAAAATATTTTGTTAGAAATAAATGATTATCCTAATTATAATTTAGATTTTTTATATTTAAAATGAGATGTATATCGAATATTTGATTATGTTTATCTACAGTTAGTTACAGAAATTCAAATATAAAGCTTTAATAAGTAGTACTTATGCACAATTTACTTGTAATCTTAAATTTTAAGTAATATGTATCAATAAACAGTACTTTGTGTATAAAAAATAGTTTTTAAGAGTTTCTATCAAATGTTTTATAATATAGTATAGATATAACGATAAATTAATGAACCTTTCTACAATAATTAGATTAATCATGTGCATAATTTGGCTTGATCGATTTAGACATTAAAATGTCGGTCAAGCAAATCAGTTCATTTTGACGATTTGACAAAACAAAACAGGCTGATTATAGGGTACACCTAAGCTTGTAGAAAACGGTTTTTCGGTTGATTTGATGGTTTGAACCAAAACTTAATATGGAAGGCACGAAAAACACAATTTTATAGGTTTGAAGAAAATAAACGAGCAGTGAAAATGGATGGAAAGATATTTGAACGTCGGGCTGTTAATCAGTCAGTGCAAACCAGTTAAATTGTAAAATATTATTATTTATTGATAATTTTAATGTATTTTGTTGGTTCAATTTTCTTGTCTCAACTCAAGGATAGGAGTGCTTCAAAACCCGACCAACCCGGTCAACCCAACCCAACGCGAAATAATTCAACCCGAAACAACCCGATGTCTAATCGAGTTGTAAAATTATTAAACCGTAGGTATTGGGTTGATATTGGGTTACTATTATTTGAACTCAACCCAACGTGATGAACATGATATCCTTTTATTTATTGGATTTAATATGATTGTTGAATTTTTATTAATATATACATTAACAAGTATACAATCATGTATGCTCTTCATATACACATATTTTCAATCTATTCGCATCTCTATATAACTCATTCGTATATATGTTTAGCAACTGTGAACATATATATGTAAATTGAAAAAATTAACTGAATTTCATATACGTAAGAAGTACGGATAAGTTGTATCAAATGGTTGACAATGAAAAAGAAATTATGAGTAGAGATATAACATATTCAAGGTTAGAAAAATATTTTAATGTACCAAAGTATCAACTCGACCAACCCGACTAAGTTACTAACCCGTACAGGTTGGGTTGGGTTGGGTTGAGTTAAGATTTTTCAAACCGCAAGCATTGGGTTGGGTTGTTCAAATGTCTTAAACCTGATCAACCCAACCTATGAACACCCCTACTCAAGGACATGCTTTCAAGCATTTCAATCGATTGTCAAAATAGTATCATTTTGAAATATCTGTCTGGTTTTGACCAAACCATACACTCCCCTGATGATACCGTATAGATACTGTATTTAAACACTGGTTTTGGTAATTTTCATTGAGTTATCAAGAATACTGTTAATTAGTTTACAAAAATCTTTTACTCTGTCAAATATCCTTTTCTTAATCTCCATTAAAGATAACTTTTCCAAAGATTAACTTCAACCAATTTTCTTGGCATACCAACGATCAACGGCTTTTGTTGTATCGGGTTTTATTATGCCGTGTAAGAAATAATTGTAATTATACGAGTATCGTAGAATTTGATATTTTTTAAACAGAGAGAATGGCTCTCGTGAGGTAACACGTTTTTTTATAAAAATTTGATGGTGAGTTCGATGACAGATTAACTGAATGTTACAGTTTTGCTCAAAAACTAAAGAACAGATCTGTAGCTATCATCAAGTTTTACAATCAGACTTAGAGGTCGTTTTTCCAAACGTTTATCTGATAAGAGTTTACGTTTTCGCTTATTTTATCGGGTAAAATTCTAGTTCATCAACCCTTTATAAGAAATATAATAAAAAGTGTAGGAGAATAAGGCCCATTTTTAAGTTGATGGATTGGGTCTATTTTAAACCACTTTGGGCTTCCATAATTTCCTTTTATTTTCCTTGAGTCTTTCATACAATACCTTCATGCACATATATATATATATATATATATATATATATATGATTTACGAGAATACGAGAACAATCTAATAACCGCAAAATATTTTAATTAATAAATTAACTTATATTAAATATAAATAAATTAATAAGGGCAGTAATGTAATTAATTAATTTTATAAATTTTATTTTATTTTAACTAGTCATAATTATCCCTTTTTTTCCTGCACGTTCTTTTCCACTCTCTCCTCTCTCCTTGTGATAATTGTGTGATTGTATAACCATAACCTATCGAAACCATAATCAATGAAGTGTAACCATAACCTATCGAAACCATGAGTAATCGTTGTGATAAATATGTGATTGTCTAA
>NC_037541.1:12282698-12340000 GCF_001531365.2 Cynara cardunculus var. scolymus
TCGATAATTATCCTAATTATATTTTAGATTTTTTATATTTTAAAATAAGATGTTTATCCTCTATTTGATTATATTTATCCGCAATTAGTTATACGCATTCAAAAATCGAGCTTTGATAAGTTGTAATTTTTGTATAATTTACTTGTAATTTTGAATTTTAAGTAAATATTGGTTTTATGTGATTTTGAGAAAGTAGTAATATTTTTATTTTTTTATAAAATATAAATTTAAAAATATCATAAAATTTTGAGAAAAAATATCGATATGAGTATTAAATTAATCTTTTTAAAAATTCTTGTGTTTTGGTGTAATTTTTTTAATTAAATTCTGTTAGTTATCAATGATTATCATAATTATATTTTAGATCTTTTTATTTAAAATGAGATATTTATCCAATATTTGATTATGTTTATTTGCAGTTAGTTAGACGAATTCAAATATGGAGTTTTAATAAGTTGTACTTATGCATAATTTACTTGTAATCTTAAATTATAAGTAATATGCATCAATAAAAAATATTTCGTGCATAAAAAATTATTTTTAAGAATTTTTGTCAAATGTTTTATAATATAGTATAGATAGTTGTTTTATAGTTGCCCAACGTTCATATGGCCCTTTTTTTCTCTGTTTTTGACCCTTTTTTTGTCTCATATACCCTATATATACTATATGTAAGTTATATGGTGTATGAGGGAAGATACTAACATACAAACGCTAAAAACGATCACAATTCTCATTATAATTCATGATTTCGGCTCGTATTTGATTTTGGTTTTTAACAACTCCTACTTCTCATCTCTCTCTCTTTCTTTTTAAGTGTATTTTATTAACCCAATTACATATTTTTAAATGTATTATAATAACATTTTTTATTCTTAAAAAAATTCAAAAAGAAATTATATATAACAAACGGAATTAAAAAAGAACTTAGGAACAGTTTGGGACCGGCCTGGAACCGGTTCTCATAACCAGTTACGAGGAATCTTAACCGGGCCTTCAGATTTTGGTTGGGACGGACCAGTTACGGGAATAGTACTTGGGCCCGGCCCATAAACTAATCGGTCTTCCGTAACTAGTCCCTTGATCGGTTCCTTAACCGACCCGTTTTTTTAATCATTTTTTTTAATATTCTTTTACTATAAAATACGTTTTTATTTCCTTTTAAAAATTGCATTTCCTAAATTACCGTACATTTGAGAATGAACTACTAAAATAAACTTCAAAATATATTTTTATTAAAATTATATAAATTGTTTTTTTTTTGTCTTTTCTTCACAAGTTTAAATTTTTGTTCATTTAAAAATATGATTTTTTGATTAACCTAAATATCCAACCCGTTATGCGAACCGACTAATCGCAAGAAGGCAATTTGCTTTGCGGGTAGCCCGGAGTCACCGCATTTGAGCATCTATGGTCACAAGAGAATTTTTTTTATTCCCCATTGGATTTGAACCTGGGACCTCCACAAGGGAATCTTGTTTATCCATTGGTACTTTTTAACCGTTTCTTGCAAGATTTCTTTTTACCAAGCATGATAACCGGTTACAAAGGACTGACCGTCAAACGGTTGTCTAATTTTTTTCATAATTGGGCTTAACCTACCAGGTCTATACTATTCCTAATCAGGCCCTAGCGGTCCCTGTGGCGTAACCGTATACATTTTGCTATCTGTAAATACATATACTGATACAAGTGTATGGAAATTAAAATTGACAAAAACTTTCAACTTATATTTCCTTAGTTTTAATGATTTGAAAACAAATACCCAATATCATTAAGGGGTTGTTTGACAGTTATTGAATGGTTTGGTATAAAATGATTAATAGGTTCTTATGATATAATACAAAATGAAATATAATTGTTTGGTAATTGCTAAGGGTAATTAGGGCGCTGAATGGTTAAGGGAAGCCCAATATACAAAATCGTTTGGAGGGTTTTAGAACAATTAAGAGGCAGACTTTCTTTTTGCCAAACAAGATTCATTTTTTAGCGATTTAGAGGTCGCCTCTTAATGGAACTATTAAGAGATAAACAAACAACTCAACAATTTCTGGAGTTGTTAGCAACTAAAATTAGATTGATTTTAGAGTAAAAGTTCAATTTTCAAAAACTTTGTATTTGGTTCCTCACATTTGTCAATTCTCAATGGTTTTTGTCCCTCTGTTCAACGGTCGTTAACTTAATATGTTAAGTCCAATTAAACGAGGGGTCTTTTAGTCATTTTCAACTTATGAAATTTAAATCCATTAAGAATAAACGTAAATGTAGCGGGTTTACATAAGCTAAAATCGAATTTTGAAACCTAACTTGAAAATTTTAGAACAGAATGTAATCAAACCTGAGGCCGGTTGACGATTGCTTAATTTTAAAATCAGAACAGGAAACCATTAAACTATTGAGCCTATTAAGTTATTAGAATAATTATCTCAAACTCGGGTTTAGGGTAGAATAAAAGCCTTGCAAACCAGCTTTATCAAGGTAAACTTATGTCTTCATTGTAATTTCAAAATATATATGATGGCATACAACAAATTGATATGGTAACACTTTTTATAACCCTATAACTTTTTTACTCTGGGACGAAGGAATGAAGCAATGGACCACCATATGCACCACCAGGGTCCGTCCCTGCCTACGCTTCTACTTCCCCCACCGCCTATTGAAGAATCCAAGACGACCAACTACTCCCTCTCGTTACAACATGGCTCCACCACTGTACATACATACATACATATATATATATATATATAGAGAGAGAGAGAGAGGAGGTTTACTTTGCAAATCATGTTATTTGTACAAACCTCATTCAACCAATCATAATTTTTCATTGTATTCATGTTTTTGTAATTATGAGAGATTGATTAATCATTTTTATTGTGGATGGGTATTAATCATGGATATTATCATTTTCATTTTTATTACTTTTAGAGAAATATATGAAACAGTTTCATTAAAATTTCATAATTATTATATGAAACAATTTCATAACCATATATGAAACAACTAATTAAAAAAAAGTATTATATGAAACAATTTCATGAAAAAAATTCATAAGATTAAACAATGAAATCGACGGATGGGGGTGGTTCGCATGGTTTGCATTTTATCTCTCTCTCTCTCTCTCTCACACACACACACATATATATATATATATATATACATATATATATATATTACCTTAGGATGCGTCTTAAAAACGCCATAATTTCATCGTAACTGTTAAGGCTTAAATCTTAACCTTACTGTTTTATAGCCACTTACAACCTTGATCATATTCTAGTTTCATCATGTAGCCATGAACTTTTCATCATGTTAAAAATAAACAATTTAGAAATTATAAACACTTTAAAGATAACATTTATTTACCATTTTTGCTTTAAATTTATATAATAACTTATTTTATTTTATATTTTAAAAAACTTATTTTATTTTAATAGATTTTTAAGTTATCCAATCTAATTACAAGTTATTATAACTAGAAGGGTACTCACGCAATGCAGCGAGATACATTTCCATTTTAATATTTTATTTTATTCTTTATTTCAGTCGATGTTATAGTATCGTCTTATGTGATTTTGAAAAAAATGATGTTTTTATTTTTGAATAAAATATAAATTTGTTACATATCATAAAAATTTGACAAAAATATATCGATATTAGTATCAAATTAACTCTTTAAAATTCATATTTTTTTGTGTAATTTTTTAATTCATTTTTTATTATAATTTAATTTAGGTTCAATAACGAAGTAATTTATATTTGATTTAATAATATAATTTTCTTATAAAGATAATAATTAATTATTTTGTTAGAACTTGATAATTATCCTAATTATATTTTAGATTTTTTTATATTTTAAAATGAGATGTTTATTCTCTATTTAATTATGTTTATCCGCAGTTAGTTACACGAATTCCAACATAGAACTTTAATAAGTTGTACTTATGCATAATTTACTTGTAATTTTAAATTTTAAGTAATATACATCAATATACAGTACTTCATGCATAAAAAATGGTTTTTAAGAGTTTTTATCAAATGTTTTATAATATAGTATAGATATTTTTGTATAAGACACATAATTGTTCATATTACAATCTTAAAAATCTTATTAAATATTTGTACTAAAACAATTATAGACCCATAACATACTGATTTGAACCACTTATATTGTGGCGTACTGGTTAAGCTTCAGGAGAATGTAGTGGAAGTATCATGTTCCTTGGGTTTGAATCCAAGCGTTGGCAAAAGCCATTGTGGCCATGAAGGTTCACCTGTGATAACTCCAGATAATTCGTGATCCTTCAAGATTAATCGGTACGTATAAACTGATATAAATAACAGTTGTACTGTCTATATTTTATTGGTTCATGAATCATATGTTACAAATGGATGATGATGAATAAACAATCACCATGTAAATTGTTTGGTTGATTTGTATGCCAAATACCAACCATACATACCTTAGCATAATGTCAAATTACAAAACTACCCTTTATCACATTCACTTTGGATAGACATATATACAAAAGTATTTTTTATAAGAATGGAATTTCTCACATAAAAATATCAACCAAAATGGTTATTATTCTACCTACATACATACACATATAGAGAGATGAATTATTATGCAACTTTTTACATTTGTACAACCAATACAACTCAATTTCAATCGTTTATTTAATTTGATGAATATATGATTTCATAAAAGTTTTGATTGTTTCCTAATATAAAAGTATTGATCATAATTAATTAACTCTACTCATCTTCCATAAATATTCAAATTATAATAAATGAACTCTCACCATTTTCATAAATATCTCAATTGATTGGGTTGTATTGGTTGTACAAATGGATATGGCTGCGTTTGAAATATACCCTATATATATATATATATACACACACACACACGCTTATTTTTATAGATTATAACATTTTAAAAGAAAATTTGTGAATAAATAACTCGAATGGTACTCGCGCAATGCAGCGAGATAAATTTCGATTTTAATGTTTAGTTTTTATTCTTTGTCTATATCGATATAATACGATTTTATGTGGTTTTGAAAAAAAAACGATAATATTTTTATTTTTGAAAGAAATATAAATTTGAAAATAGCATAAAATTTTGAAAAAAATAAATAAATCGATATTAGTATCAAATTAACTATTTAATAGTTCCCGTTTTTTTGGTGTAACTTCTTTAATTCAATTTTTTATCATAATTTAATTTAGATTTAAAAACAAAGTAATTTATTTTTGTTTAATAATATAATTTTTTATACAGATAATAATTAAACATTTTGTTAGAACTCAATTATTATCTTAATTATATTTTAAATTTTTCTATATTTAAAATGAATGTTTATCATGTATTTGATTATGTTTATTGCAGTTAGTAATACAAATTTAAAAATGAAGCTTTAATAAGTTATTTACGCAAAATTACTTGTATTCTTGAATTTTAAGTAATATGTATCAATAAACAGTATTTTATGCATAAAAATAGTTTCTAAAAGTTTTTGTCAAATATTTTATAATATAGTATAGATGACGGGTTTTTAATAAAATTTGAGGTATGGTGGTTTGAAAAATGAATCCTTATGTTACGTAATATTTTATTTACTATGTTAGAATTTTATCAGTATTAATTATTATAACTATAATTTATGATGAACGTTTTATGTGATGGACCATGAATACGAAAGGCATCTTCACTTGTCGCACGTTCATGATTGATTTAAGCTCACAAAATGGACCGTTCGGTGTGTGTTTTGGTTTGAGTCTATTTACTTTTTTCGTTATAACAAATGACACCAGTGTCAATTATCAAGACTCGTCTATGACACGCTATCATTTGATCTTTCTTTTTTCAATATCACTTGTCCCTTAAATTTGACAATATATATATATATATATAGAGAGAGAGAGAGAGAGAGAGGAACGATCAAATGAAAACCACTCCAATTTGTAAAAACCGTAAAAACTACTCTCATATATGGTTAATCTTGTGAAATTGTTTCATGAAATTGTTTAATCTTGTGAAATTGTTTCATATAATACTTTTTTTGATGAAGTTGTTTCATATATGGTTATGAAATTGTTTCATATACTACTTAATGAAATTTTAATGAAACTGTTTCGTGTATTTCTCTAAAATTAAAATAATAACGGTGATAATATCTATGATTAACATCTTCTACAATAAAAATGATTAATCAACCTCTCATAATTACAAAAAAATGAACAAAATGAAAAATTATGATTGGTGGAATGAAGTTTTTATAGTTTTTACAAATTGAGTGGTTTTCATTTGATCGCTCCCATATATATATATATATATATATATTTATAATCAAACAAAATTATATAACTATAAACCCGAATCACACGGAGATAAACACACACACACACACTTATTTTTGTAATCAAACAAAATTATATAACCATAAACCCAAATCAGACAGAGATAAACACACACACACACAATGTGTGTGTGTGTGTGTGTGGCGTGCGTACGTGTGAGAGAGATGGAGGACAATCATAAAAAAAAAATTAGTCGTGAAAACCATTTCTACAAGTGAAACATACAGCCAGGGGTGGAACAAAAGCCTTGAAAACCATCTCTACCAAATAAAACTTGTTCTCATTATAGTTTCAAAATACATACGGTGACACACAACAGATTAATACGGTTGCACATTTCACAAGCCTAAAAAAAAAATTACCCTTCGACAGTGGAATAATACGGTGGCACGTGCCACCGTAACCACCAAAGTAGGTCCGTCCCTACATACAACGTCGTTTGATATATGAAATAGACAGAATTATTTCATAAGTATACAAAACATGTCCATACGTTTCATATATGAAACACACACATACATAACACAATAATACCACTTTTAATCAAAGTTTCAAAAAACCCATTTAACAAAAACCCTCCTTGTGGCCACGGTAGTTCAAATGTGGTGACTTCGGGAAATCTACAAAGGTGGTCGTCCTGGGATTAATCGACTCGCATAGCGGGTTGGATATCCAGGTTAATAAAAAAAAAGATTAATTATCATAATTTTTAATATTTTTGTAATTTTCATTTAATTTTTCTTATATAAATACCAAATAAAGATGGAGTGACAAAGCTCCAAAGAATCAATGGTCCATACATACCACATGATTTTACACTTATTAATCCCTAAAGTCTCACACTTTTATGCTTTGGAGTGTCTTCTTCTAAAGAATCTTGAAAACATCCCATTTTCTCAAATTTCTATTTATATGCATTGTAGGGTTGTACCTTGAACCACATTTATGCAACCATCTTAGAAAATGTACAAGTATACATTGCACAATGCATTACATATAGACTATAGCCATGTGGGTAGAGTAGCTAGTTAGTTCAAGAGAGATCAACATTGAAAGTAGTGACTAGATGTGACTTCAAAGCAATCATCATTTGGTAATTATAGTCTTTGGTATGACAAATTATATGAAAAAATAACATACTTTAATTTGATTCTTATTTTAGGTAATATATTCTTAGAACTTTCATTTTGGTGTCTAAGATGTAAAGTTTTGAATATTTAAGTAATTGGATAACCGGTTGTAGCATTAACCGGTTACCATGCTAATGTGGCGAATGATACCAGCATAGATATCTTAATATTGAGTTGGATATCACATCACTCTTCAACAGGTTATACGGGTACTTAAATGTTTAAAGTTTTGCATCTTAGATACCAAAATGAATGTTTTGAAAGTATGTTACTCAAAAATAGGAATCAAGTTAAAGTACGTTACTTTTTCACGTAATTTGTCATTTTCTTATATATGTATCTAAATGAAAGGGGGTAAGAAATAAGGTGGTATTAAATTAGTAGGAAATATGAATTGCAACTCCTTTCATATGGGCTAGTTTTAAACATTAGAAAATTTTAAGCTATGTATTTAAAGGCATAATTTACTGTTAGTGAATTATACGTTTTAATAGACTTAATTGGATTAAGTCAGGTGATTCAGGTCGAGTTATTATATCACGAGTATAGTTTTTTTTTTTATTAACCTGGATATTCAACCCACTATGCGAGCCGACTAATCTCAGGACGACCACCTGTTTTGCAAATAGCCCGGAGTCACTGCATTTGAACCTCTGTGGCCACAAGGGGATTTTTTATTCCTACTTGGATTTGAACATGAGACCTCCATGTATTTTTGACCTTTGGAGCCAAACTCAAACCAATCAGACACCACCCTTGTGGTTATATCATGAGTATAGTTGAAATTAAGTAGTAAGAACCACATCAATAATACTGCAGAAGGGGTTCATACACGGGTGCTTGGCTTGTGGCTTTCTTATAAGGAATTGGACACTGGTCCACGACTCCACTTCATGTGGTATAGACTTGGTTCTTAAATAAATACTGGTTCTAGTCATTGTTTTTTTTTTGCGAAATAAGTTTTATGCATTAAGGTATAATAATCTAAAACTGTTAATAACTCAAACATATTTATAATAACTTGAAATAAAATATTGAAATTTTTATAAATATTTTAACAATTAATTTTTCTATAGGTTTACTGATCTTTTAATTATTATTATTATTATTATTAAGATGTTTATTTTTATTATCGTTATAATTATGTTGAATATTTTCACGAAATTAATAATTTTATAATCTTTTCAACAATCAGTAAATGAAAAATGTCTGACATAATTGTAAATCATGAATTGGTTAATGATTGGGGAGTAATTTGGCTTATATGGTCATAATAATGTGCAAGAGAAAAAAACCCTGATGCAGACTCAATTATGGATTTGTCTGAAATACATAGAAGAGAGATCACTGAATTTGACAGAATCATGATTGCAGATGTTCTAAGATAAACAAGTCGTATCCATTCAAGTCAAGCTTGTCACGACCCTGAGCTTATATTCAAGAATCTACTTGTCTTACCTCAACTCATATATCAATCACCTCACACACACACACACACACACACACACACATATATATATATATATAGACTTGGGATCATATGAGACCAATGCTTTTTCGTGAGACACGTAAGACCAATTCTCAACCCTTGGATTAGATCTACAATCTCAATATTCATAATCACAAAATTGCCACGAGATTTCTCAATAATTACAAAATTGACATCGTGCAATTTTAGACCATTAGATCATTAGCTTATAAAGTTGATCAATGAATATAAATTGGTCTCACGGGTCTCACGAAAAACCTTTGGTTATATATATATATATATATATATATATATATATATATTTTCTAATGCAGTTTCTTATTATTGGTCTGTTTTTTAATTACTAAAACACTATATAAGAATCAATTTGTACAATTAAAACGGATTTTTTTATACACGACTAGTGTACAAGTTTTTTTTTTCACAAACATGTATACAAATGTATTTAGTTTATAATAACTTAAAAAGAAAATAAATTGCATTAATTACGAGACAATTTGTACATCGAATCAGATATTTTTTTTTACAACACAGTAACATGAAGAGTAATTCTTTTGTTTTTAGGGTCCCAAAATAAACACACATTTGTTTTTTAGTAAAAATTTTAACCCGCTTTTACTATTTTTTTACATTATTAAAGTATGACAGTTATGACGTATATATCTCAGTATAGGCTGATAATTATATTGGAGATGTAAAAAGGCCAAGCTTTTTCGGATCTGGATTCAGACCTTTCAAGCTCGTTTTCAGTAAACAAAAAAAAATCGGGCTTGTTTACACGTGGATCGTGCTTTGGGGTTAAAAAAGGGTTCGATCAGCCTTTTTTCAAACCAAGATTTTTAAGGTTTAACTGGTTTTTTCAAACTTTTTCAGAACGTTCCAAAACTGGAACTGACACAATATCGCGAAGTGGCCACCGTTGCTCAATTTGGGTCAGACTTGGATGCCTGAGAACGCGTGACTCGATCGACAAAGTCCAAGCAAGAAAAACAGTGTCGGTTTGGCGTACGGTCAGTTCATCGGGAGGGTCGCCCTCCCAGTTCTAATTGCCCCCAAATGTTTGGCCTGGTTAGGCTTTGAGGCCTGGACAACGCTTCATGCTTGAGGTTTTTTATAAATCTCTAAATGAAACAGATGAAAGTACTAAAAATAAAATTGGTCAAATGAATTTTATGAGTCAAACCGGTTAAAAGTTACCATGAATACATTCAAATCATTATAGTCTTTTAAATCGCTTTAGATTATTATTTTAATAATATAGTTTTTATAATCATATTTAATATATTAATTTAATTAAAAATTTAACAAAAAAGTTATTGGTCAACCAACTTTATCTTATATGTATTAATACAGATATAGAATACATGAAAATGTAACATACTTTTGGTTTATTCTTGTTCTGAAACCGTCTTTAAAAACCCCCATTAAAGTGTTTATAGTTGGAAATTATTTGTTTAGTATCCAATACTGACATAAAATTATGGAATTGACACATTCAAAATTACGTTAAAAAAGGAAACATTCTTTAAAAAATAAATTGCATGAAAAAATAACGTACTTTATTTTGATTCATATTTTAGTAACGTACTTTCAAAACTTTCACTTTGGTACATAAGATGTAATGTTTTAAACATTTGAGTACCCGGGTAACCGGTTAAAACATTAACCGATTATCATGCTGATGTAGCGAGTGATGTGATATCCAACTCAATATTATTTGCTGACGTGGTTAGTAACATGATTTTTTTTTCAATATAAAATTAGTCTTCAACCAGTTACCCGGGTACTTAAATGTTTAAAAATTTACATCTTAGGTACCAAAATGGAAGTTTTGAAAATACGTTACACAAAATATGAATCAAGTTAAAGTACGTTACTTTTTCATGCAATTTGTCCCTTTTTAAACTTTAAATTTTTAAAAAAATGTAAGCCGAAATATAATTAAGGCTTCCCAAAAATCTTTGTAATTGAGTTTTATCAAGAATTTGATCAGGGAATTTATCACCAAAAGCAATACTGCGTTGGATAGGAATAATTGTTCCTTTTTCAATATCATGCCCAAGAAATCGAATCTTAGTTTGGAATAAAGACATTTTAGGTTTAGATATGACTAGGCCATTTTGGATAACAAGAGTCTTGAAAATATTAAGATGTTTAAAATGACTCTCAATGTCTTTTGAGAAGACTAAAATGTCATCAATATAAACAATGATAAAATTGCTGTAAGGATAAAAAATGTCATTCATAATCTGTTGGAATTCAGAAGGAGCATTTTTAAGACCGAAGGGCATAACCTTCCATTCATAATGTCCCATAGGAACATTAAAAGCCGTTTTATAAATATCATTTTCGGCTATCTGGATTTGCCAATAACCAGATTTTAAATCAAATTTTGAAAAAATAATAGCTTGGAAAAGACGATCAAGAAGATCTTTCTTGTTAGGAATAGGGTAACCGCTCACTCTTGTTGGATTACCAGAAAGCTTTCTTGCAGCTCTTAGAGATGGAAGAAATCTTAATTGGCAACAATCCATAATTGGAATGATCCAATCTAGCTTGGCCCATGGCCCTGTTTATTTCGATGTTTATCCTAATCTCAGCTTATCCTTAACAGATGTTAACCTTCTGGATGCTTTGACATTAAATGTGTCCCTTTTTAAACTTTAAATTTTTAAATAAACATTTTTTAAACTATATATATTTATACGTGTCTTTTAAAAATATGCTTTTTAAAAATACTGTACTTTCATTTTTTATACAGTTTATCCTAAAAAGTTATTCGTTTTAAACTGTTATTCATGTCCTATTTTGTCTGAAATATTATCACAAATTATTGCTAATACTAATTTATTTACAGCAGAATATTTTTTTTATAAAATAATATTTTAAATATTTAATTCTCTATAAAACATTATTATATGCAAAATTTAATATTAATTTTTATTATAATAAAAAAGATATTAAATAATTTAATGCAAATGCAAAATAGAAAGATATTTATTTCTTGGAACAAGCTTACAAAGGACAAACACCCGATGAATTGGCAGAGGCAATAGAGCCTCTGATTTGTGGCCCCACCATATCCTACTTCTGGTAAAATTACCAAAATACCCTTCGTGCAATCAATCAAATTTACTATTTTACCCTTTGCAATAGAAAAACTACCCCCCAATATTCACTTCATCATAAATAACCACGATATCATGATCTGTTTTATCGAAATAGAGAGAATGATAATTAGACCCCATTCTAGATACAACACTTGTTAAGCATGAGCAAAAAGACGTTTACGCCCTCAAACCGTTTACGAATGTCGTAATCGTTCTGCTCCAAATGCATCAGACAATAGTGTTCTGAAACACGACACTACGAAAAAAGATAGGTTTAAAGGATGTAAAAAATGTATAAGTGTTCTAATAAATCCGATCGACCTTGGTCTTCTGAGAAGGGTTTGAATGTGAGCATGTCTGTCGGGACTCGAAAGATGGTGAACTATGCCTGAGCGGGGTGAAGCCAGATGAAACCCTGGTGGAGGCCCGCAACGATACTGGCGTGCAAATCGTTCGTCTGACTTGGGTATAGGGGCGAAAGACTAATCAAACCGTCTACTACCTGGTTCCCTTGTGTGTCAAATGTGAAAAGTGTTGTAACACGCAATTTGTTTGGTTTTATAAACTTAAGTCATATAAAACAGTCTATTAATACATTTAGACATTTTTGGCGTCCTAAAACCCTGTGAACATGTTTTTTTTATTACAACACATATAACAGTTTCCAACATTGTTATTGTGTTTCTTGTTGAGTAAACATGTTACGTGTATGATACGATGAAGAACATGGAAAAGGTAACGAGGGAGAAGAAGTGTAGAAGATGTAAAGTATATATAATACTGATTTAGATGCCATACAGAACATAAATGATACCAGAATAAATCAAGAATCGTAAAGATCAGATATATCCATAAAACACAACAGAACTTAACGAACCTTTTTATGCTCCATAAGGGAAAACTTGTAGCAAGAGGAAAGTATTAAAGACGTAGGGACACATCCCAATTGACACGGAAGAAAATGGTTTATTACGCTTTTAATTGTCTTTCTAAAATTAAATAATACTGAAAGGTTAAAACTCTGTATGGATCTTGTTTAATCTCGTAAAAAGAACATAATCGCTCATTTATCTTGTACTTTAATGGAAGTAATCGGTTGTATCCGAAATGTCGTAAATGATTTTTAAATTGTTCGATCCAGGTTTTTGATCAGTTTTTCACTTTTAATTATAATATTAAGGTTAAAAAAACGTAACTCGAACTCACAAAAATAAACCCATTTTTAGAACTACTAGAAGGGTATTCGCACAATACAACGAGATATATTCTGGATTTTAATGTTTCGTTTTATTCTGTCTCAGTAGATGTTATGATATGGTTTATGTGGTTTTGAGAAAATGATAATGTTTTTTATTTTTTGAATAAAGTATAAATTGAAGATATCATAAATTTTGAAAATAATTAATATTGATATTAGTATCAAATTAATTATTTAAAAGCTCTTGTTTTTTTGTGTAATTTTTTTAGTTCAATTTTTCTATTATAATTTAGATTTAATAATGAAGTAATTTATTTTTGATTTAATATATTATTTTTTATAAGAATAATTTAGAACTCAATATTATCGTAGTTATATTTTAGATTTTTTATATTTAAAATGAAATATTTATCTTGTATTTGATTGTATTTATCTACAGTTAGGTACACGAATTCAAATATGAAACTTTAATAAGTTGTATTTATGTACAGATTTATTTGTAATCTTGAATTTTAAATAATATACATCAATAAACAATACTTCATGCATAAAAAATAGTTTTTAAAATTTTTATCAAATAGTTTATAAAATAGTATAGATAATTTGATATTGGTCCTTATAGTGGGTCTGGATATAAAAACAATCTCCATTGTATAATTAACATTTTATAGCAATTATATTGACTTTAAATTCAAAAAAAATATATAACTACAATTATCTAAAAAATATACATATTTAAATATATGAAGATTATTTGTTTTGTCCAGATCTATGTTCACGGTTTTAAAACGCGTCTAATAGAGGATGTATACAGTCTCTTATAAGCCAACTTTTGTTCCCCTCCCCAACCAATGTGAGATATTGCAAGCCACCCCCTTGGGAGCTCCACATCCTCGTTGGCCTACTAGTCCGATTCCTGACTCTGATACCATTTGTAACATTTCAGGTCAACCGTATCAGATATTGTCTATTTTGTCCAGATCTGAACTCATGGTTTTAGAAAGTGCCTGATAGAGGAGGTATACATTCCCTTATGAGGAAACATTCATTCCCTTCCCCAACCAATATAAGATCTTACACCTTGACCAATAGGATTTATGGGCCGTTTACCTAAATACTTACCCGGTAAACGCTTACCGGGTAAAATCCAACATTATTGTTTACTTACCTGGTAAGACGTGAGTCCGACAAAACGACATTGTATGTAATAACTTACCCGGTAAGCGCTAACTGTGGTAAGAATCGTCGTTATCACTTACCGGGTAAGACTCTCGATCCTTGTCTTTGCTCTTACCGGGTAAGATTCTTGGTGCTTGTCGTATTCATCCGGTAAGGTAATGTGACTTGATAAGCGCTTACCCATGTAAGCATTTGGTAAACGGCCCCTTACTTATTTTTTTTAGGTAGTAGAAATATCAAATTTATGATCTCACACTAAAAATAATCAGATTTTTATTTAATTACAAATACTGAAAGGTACGACTGTAGTTTTGCAGCCTCTATCGGCTTTGGGTAATAATATCCAACAAATCGAAGTTATGTGTTATAAATGGAATTTACAAGATCTTGTAAGTCTATTTTAGTTTTTGGTGAGCAAAAAACATTAAACACGTCTTCTATCTGGTTCATAATTTTTATAACATAAACGTTGAAAGCAAAAGCGGAAAACGTTGAATAAAAATTGTATTGGTTTAATAAAAAGTAAGTTACAAAAATAACACCACATTTTTTCACTGCAAATTTCATTCAGTCGCTGGTTTTTAAAATCTGTTAAATGACAATCAAAACAGTTCAACTTTTTAACACTGGTATAACAATCATTCACGTGCAACAATATTTTCAAGATTATTTGATTAAAGTTATCCAACATAATTACTTTTGAGAAATATGCTTTTTGCAATGATTTTTCTGTATTTTAGTAAGAAAGTTAGAAGTAAAACTAAACGATTTTTGTCTATGGGATTCGTTAAGAAATGTAGCTTTTGTTTTTGAGCTTTTAAAATTACGGTTTTTGAACCCGTGGTTTGCAATTTATTATTGTGTTTCGTCCTTGTGGGCAACTCCGTCAGTAGTTTACCGTTAAGTATAAGGAACTAAAACAACAATGAATTGCAAACCACGTAGACAAAAACAACACTGAGTTGTTTATTATAGGGATAAAAGCCGTAGTTTCGAAAGCATAAGATCGAAAATATCAATTTTCAACAAACCGTGTACGAGAAACATAATTTAATCTGGAAACGGCTTAATTGGGCCCAAATCCGCCTGAGATTGATTAGAACTGGTTTTGACCCGACAGCCTGAGTTGGGACTAATACCAGGGTTATGAGTTTCAAGTTTGGATATTTTTATCATCTCTCTCCTACTTTCTCCGTTGTGGAGAGGGTTTTAAAGAATCTGTTGGAGCAAAAATTCTTAAAATCTCCATTTTTTAGAATATGTTGAAAATGCGTAATTTGATTTGGTCATTTTATAAAACTCAAAGGGTGCAAAATGCAATTTTTATAATTACGAGGGTGGTAAATAAATCATCCCGCAAAACCACACCCAAATATTCCAATTTCCAAAATTAGTAACGTTCACGAGACGGAGCGTCGTCACGCGCCTACGCGCGTGCATTTTTTTTCCAAAAAAACCAGCAAACAAAAACCGCCATTAAAGAGCTTCAGTCGTCACCTCCATCTTCCATCTCTCTCTAGAAAAACACACCTCATGTGACTATAACGAACAGCAACACATCACCAAACCTCAAATCACACAAAAACCGACCAACAAATTTCTTCGTGTGTTTGTGTTTTTCTTCAATCCTCATGTTTCATCAATGGCGTCCAACAGAATTTCATCGTTTTTGATAAGTTTAAGGATGAAGAAAACCAACATCTTCTTCATGTTGCTCACCACCGTCTTGTGTTCTTCTTCTTACCTCATCGGAAACTGGAAACTCCGCGGAATCACCACCGTTTCCACGGACGTCCGTAGCTCTATTCCGTGCAACGTTGCGCCAAACGACGCCGTTCCCATTAGAACACAAACCCCGCTTGATTTCAACCCACACCATCTCGCTGAAGACATCCCAGACTCGACACCGGCAGCGCGTGTGAACCGCTTCCCGCCGTGTTCAACGGAATTCAGCGAGTACACGCCGTGCGAGGACGTTGACCGGTCGTTGAAGTTTGACCGGGAGAGATTGGTGTATAGGGAGAGGCACTGTCCGGAGAAAGGGGAGGTGTTGAAGTGTAGGATTCCGGCGCCGTTCGGTTATCGGCAACCGTTTCGGTGGCCGGAGAGCCGGGACGCGGCGTGGTATGCTAACGTGCCGCATAAGCATTTGACGGTGGAGAAAGCGGGTCAGAATTGGGTGAGGTTTAACGGTGACCGGTTTACCTTTCCCGGCGGCGGAACGATGTTTCCGAATGGTGCCGGCGCGTACATTGACGATATCGGAAAGTTGATCAATCTCCGGGATGGGTCTATCAGAACCGCCATTGATACCGGTTGTGGGGTATGTGTTCAAATTCTTCTCTCTTTCCTTATCTTATTCAAATATTTGTGTCTATAAATATAATTATTATTTTTATTTAAAAAATTAAATTATATATTATAAAATATTTATTTTACAAAAAATACCTAGTATGATTATGGGGTTTTGGCATTTTTTTTTCTAAAGTTACTCGTTTTTTAGAAGATAATTAATCTGTTGCATCTTCGTATACTTTATTAATGTTGATATTCAATTATGATTGATCTAAAAGTAAAAATCTCTTCTTACGTTTCTCACTGTAACTTTCATTCTCACCGAAACCCAACTCTCTCTCTCTCTCTTTATATATATAAACATTAATATATATGGAGAGAGAGAGACAACTTCATATGAGAACAATAACTAAATAAGAGAATATGAAAACGGTCGAATAACATGTGATGTTTTGCACTAAAATCATGTATAAGATCACATGTTATTCATTCGACTTTGGTTTGCATCTTGAGGTCGCACGTCATGTTGCCCGCGCACCCTTTTGTTGGCCATTAGTATATAAAATCACATATGATTTTGCACGTGCTTAACCATTTCGTACTCTTTTATTTAGTTATTGTTCTTGTTTATATATATAGAGAGAGAAAGAGAGAAGGTTTAAACGAGAACAATAACCAAATAAGATAATAACAAAACGGTCGAATTAAGTGTAATTTTACCCTAATAGTCACTGTAAGGGTACGCGGGCAATGCGCCCCGTGATCTCAGGTCACTGCTCAAGTCGAGTGAATCGACTATTTTTTATTCACTTATTTGGTTATTATTTTCATATGAATCTGACTCTATCTTCTTTCTTCATTGGTCGACGACTTTTGCTTAAATATCTTCAAAATATCATTATTAGTCGTAGACTGACGTTGACTATAGTGATATCAATTATATTCTCCATTTAACATCAATTATCGACTTTTATATAGAATTTTAAATTAAAAAAATAATAAATACAACAATAAATAAAATATATTTCCATTTATGTATTTATATGCATATGTAATATTTGCATTTAATTACATACCATAAATATTTTTAAAGTAAAGATTATATATTAAAATTAATTTTAATTTAATTTAGAATAAATAAAATCCATTTGGTATAATTTTTTATTTTTTCCAATTTTTATTTAAAGGGTTTGGTGGAATATAATAATTCTTTTTTTTTTTTTGTAAATTTTAAGGTTGTGTTTACTTATTTTCAAATTTGGTGACCAAATTGAAAATTGAGTAAATTACATTTTTTGTCCCTGTAATTTATAGAAAAATCATTATTTAGTTCTTATATTTTTGAAAATACGATTTTCATCCTTATAATTTATAACTTATTGGTCTTTATTTTCGTTCCTCATACTTAGAGGTAGGAAATTTGCCTCATGATGCATATAGCAAAGGACAAATTGCATGAAAAAGTAACGTACTTTAACTTTATTCTTATTTTGAGTAACATACCTTTAAACTTTTCATTTTGGTACCTAAGATGTAAAGTTTTAAACATTTAAGTAACCGGGTAACTGGTTGAAACATTAACTTGTTAGATTAAGGTATCCATGTCAGCATGGTAACAGGTTAATGCTTTAACCAGTTACCCGAGTATTTAAATGTTTAAACTATTACATCTTAAATACCAAAATTAAAGCTTTAAAAATATGTTACCTAAAATAAGAATTAAATTAAAATACATTATTTTTTCATACAATTTGCTATAGAAATTTACCCTATTGCAAATTGTCATAAATAAAAGATTCTCTAGAATAATCATTAAAAAGTCGCGGTTGTTGGTGATTGGAGATTTGGAATCAAAGTAGTTGTTGATGATAATAGAAAAGAAATTAGTTGATTTTAAAATAAAATATATATATTTTTCAAAAATATAATATTTAATTTAATATATTATGAGGTTTTTTATTAACAAATTAAATTGTAATTTTTTTTTGAAAAGCTTGTAAACTAAAATCAACTTTAATAGTAGCCAGAAGGGTATTCGTGTAATGCAGCGAGATACATCTTGATATTAATATTTCATTTTATTATTTATCTCAATCGATGTTATAGTATGGTCTTATGTGATTTTAAAAAAACGATAATATTTTTATTCTTGAATAAAATATAAATTTGAAGATATCATAAAAATTTGACAAAAACATTTTTCTATTTTTTGTATAATTTTTAATTCAATTTTTTATTATAATTTAATTTAGGTTCAATAACGGAGTAATTTATATTTGATTTAATAATATAATTCTCTTATAAAGATAATAATTAATTATTTTRYTARAACTCKATAATTATCCTAATTATATTTTAGATTTTTTATATTTTAAAATAAGATGTTTATCCTCTATTTGATTATGTTTGTCTGCAGTTAGTTACATGAATTCAAACATTGAACTTTAATAAGTTATATTTATGCATAATTTACTTGTAATCTTGAATTTTAAGTAATATGCATCAATATACAGTACTTCATGCATAAAAAATAGTTTTTAAGAGTTTTTGTCAAATGTTTTATAATATAGTATAGATTATAATAATTATTGCTATACAAATTTTCAATTATATTCTTGCTTAAAAGAAAAATAGGTTTATTTTTGAACTAATTAAAAATAATAAATATCATTTTTTCTCAAAATCATAAGTTATTTAATTAAATTAATGGATCGTTTACTAAACACTTACCCAGTAAGTGTTTATCGAGTAATTATTCTCACCTTATGAACATGGCAATGGCCGAAAATCTTACCCGGTAAGAGCAATGGTAAAGATAAAGAGTTTTATCCGGTAAGTGATGGTAACGATTTTACCTGGGTAAGCGTTTACCGGGTAGATTGTTACATATAATATCATTTTAATATATTATAATCTTATCAAATAAAATAAATTATAATGTTGACCCCTATCTATAAATGCTTACCGAATAAACATTTAAATAAACGGATCCTAAATCTTGAATTAGATTTGAAGATTAATGGGTGGTTGAAAAACATGAAAAAGGTGTTAGGTTTCATTGGATGCACCTAAAAAATATCCAATTGGAAGTAAGCAATTTGGACATGGAAAGTACTCAAATTTCTTTTTTATTTTTTAAATATTTAAAGCTAGTAATTTTAATCACATATTAAAAAGGAAATAATGTTAGAAATACTAATAAATAAATATTTTATTACTTTTTTTTAAAGGGCGTTTGATCTAGCGGTATGTGAGTCTTTGGTCTCCTAAGAGGTTAGGGGTTCAGACATCATCAAAGATGTGGAGAGTGTGTGAGTTTATTTGTTCTATTTGTCGTATATAAATATTATATACATAAAAAAAAAAGTTGCTCGTATTTCGTGTCGGTAACTGATTTTCCGTTAATTATACCTATGATATCTTTTTGAGCGGTTTTTATAGGTGGCTAGTTTGGGTGCTTACCTTTTATCGAGAAATATTTTAGCAACGTCATTTGCACCCAAAGACACTCACGTAGCTCAAGTTCAATTTGCACTTGAACGAGGAGTTCCAGCTTTGATCGGCATTATTGCTTCAATTCGACTACCTTACCCTTCTCGAGCTTTTGACATGGCTCATTGTTCCCGTTGCCTTATCCCGTGGGGGCAATATGGTAATTAATCAAATTCCGAACATTTCGTGATAGTTTAATTCATAATGTATGGAAACAGAGAGTTGATATGTTCATTTTTTTCTGTTTTTGTATAGATGGTTTGTATTTGATCGAGGTTGATAGAGTTTTACGCCCTGGGGGATACTGGATCCTATCGGGCCCACCTATCAACTGGGAGAGGCATTGGAAAGGTTGGGGCGAAACGAGGGAGCAATTGAAGGGGCAACAGGATTTGATTGAAAGCGTGGCGAGAAGTCTGTGTTGGAAAAAGATCATTCAAAAGGACGATATTGCCATTTGGCAAAAGCCTACAAATCATGTTCACTGCAAAATCAATCGTAAGGTCTTCAAGAAACCGCAGTTTTGCCAGAATCAAGATCCAGATATGGCATGGTAACGCTAATAGAGCTTTGATATTGTGCATGACACGTTGTTGCTTTTTATGACCAAATTACCGTTTGCAGGTATACGAAGATGGAAGCATGTTTAACCCCACTACCAGATGTTTCCAACATTAAGGAAACATCTGGTGGTGGGCCGGTGGCAAAGTGGCCTAAGAGATTGACATCAACCCCACCAAGAATCATTAGTCGTAGCGTAGGAGAAATTACAGAAGAAGATTTTACAAACGATACAGATATTTGGAAGACGAGGTTATCACGTTACAAGAAACTAGATCAACAACTTGCGGATAAGGGACGGTACCGTAACTTGCTAGATATGAATTCTTACTTGGGAGGTTTTGCAGCCGCACTCGCTATCAGCAAAGACCCGGTGTGGGTCATGAATGTTGTCCCTGTCGAGGCAAATGTGAATACTCTCGGAGTTATCTATGAGCGTGGATTGATCGGAACTTATCAAAATTGGTACTTTTCTAGTTTTCCCGTTTCTTTATGAATTTTCTTTTAAATATATAATATTTATATACAACAAATGCTCACGCACACTCTTCACATTTGGTGAAGTTTGAACCCTTGATCTACTGGAAGGCTGAACTCTACCAAAGTACCAGTTAGGGGTGCTCATGGGTTGAGTTGATCAGGTTGAAGACATTTGAACAACCCAACCCAATGCTTGCGGTTTGAAAAATCTTAACCCAACCCAACCCGAACCAAAGTGCAACCCAACCCAACCCGTACGGGTTGGTCAGGTTGATACTTTGGTACATTAAAATATTCTTCTAACCTATAATATGTTATTTCTCTACTCATACTTTCTTTTTCATCATCAATCATTTGATACAACTTATCCATACTTCTTACGTATATCACATTCAGTTAATTTTCTCAATTACATATATATATATATATATTCACAGTTATTGAACATATATACGAATGAGTTATATAAAGATGTGAATATATTGAATATATGTGTATATGAATAGCATACATGATAGTGTAATTGTCTAATGTACATATTAATAGAAATTCAACAATCATATTAAATCCAAGAAATAAAAGGATATCGGGTTCATTGGGTTGGGTTGGGTTCAAATAATAGTAACCCAATACATACGATTTGACAATTTTACAACTCGATTAGACATCGTGTTGAGTTATTTCGTGTTGGGTTGGGTTGATCGGGTTGGTCGGGTTTTTGAGCACCCCCAGTACCAGTAGTAACCTGGGTACCATTGGGCCAATGATCATTTAGGCCAACTTCTTACTTGGTATTTTTGTTACCAACAATAATTTTGCGTAAGTGCTAAAAAATTATCGCGGGACGTAGTAGGAGTACAGCGTGATGCAGATAAATTTACGAAAAGATAAATACAGAAAATAATATACGGCATGTCTTGTCCAAAATCAGTTATTCTTGAAAAGTACAGTGTGGTTTTTTTTTTTTGCAAAAGCAATGATTCATTCTAACGAAGCGACAACTGTGATGGTTCAGGTGTGAGGCAATGTCTACGTATCCAAGAACATATGATTTCATTCACGCAGATGCAATTTTTACTTTATACAAAGACAGGTAAAATATATGTTCTTACTTACAGTATTTTATCCACCATGTGAATTTAGATGTGATTTTTACGAATGTTTGGCATTTGTAGGTGTGAAATGGAAGACATATTGTTGGAAATGGACCGTATTTTACGACCACAGGGAAGCGTAATTATCCGAGACGATGTTGACTTATTGGTCAACGTAAAGACAATTGCAGACGAACTCCAATGGGAAACAACGTTGGTTGATCATGAAGAAGGCCCGCTTGTACGAGAAAAAATTCTCGTTGCTACGAAGCAATATTGGACGGCCCCGGCCCCGACCCAAGACCGAGAATGAAAATGAAAATTTTAACGATTTTTAATTTTTTTTATATTGTTTATGTTTATCGATCTAATTGTGTCGATAATTACATTTTAGACCCTCGAAATTCTCTAATAAATGTATTAAAAAAGAAAACAAGGGAATCGATTTTTTTGGGAGGATTTTTTAAATGATAACTGGTTTTTTTTTTGCTGTATTGTTGTCGATTATCAGCAACTGTCGATACGGTTCTTTAAGCTTTGGTACTTGTTAACTTGAAAAGCTCAAATCGTGGTTAAAAAAAAAAGTCGTATTTTAACTGATAATAACTGTATTAAATACCTGATATCTCAGAGTCGGGGATAATACTGTTGTTAGAAACATATATGTAAATGGATCTTTCAAAAGATAAAAAAGTAACACACGTAATTATTAAACGTAGTAAAATCATGTTTGATGAAATAAGACATTAGTTCAATAGACATTTATGTTCTTAGTTTTCATCATCGTTTCTATGTTTGATACAGGCGTGTGTTTTAAAAAAACGTGTTTGCTAGCAAATAGAATGTGTAAAACACATAAAATAAATTTGTTGGGTTTGTTATAACTGTATATAGATGTACGAGGCCCAAACATTTTCGAGCTTGGGATCAGGCCTTCCAAGCCCATTTTAGTGTGCAAAAAAGACCTGAGCTTTTTGGGCTTGGGCCGAGCCGGTTTTAGGGTTGATAAAGAACTCAATGGAGCTTTTTAGGCGGAGGTTTTTTGGGCTTTTCCAAACCTTTTTCAGGTAGCGCTAGAGATGGCCAAAATGGGACCGACTTAGAACCGCTGCCGGTACTGGTTCTATGGATCGGGCTTTGTACATGGAGAACGGGCTGGGTGTTTTTGGTTTGGACTGGGAGTGGAAACAGTTACCATGGGACAGGTTACAGGAGAAAAATCTTGGACCTGGACAGATTTGGGCCCGACCCGGCCCAGATAGGGACCAGTTTTTGGCCATCTCTAGGTTGCGCTTTTTCAGGTCGGAACCGGAATTATACCAGAACCTGCCCCAAACACTTCGGTCAAACTGGGCCTCGGGTTCACTAGGCTTGAAGTTTTTGGGGCCGAGTTCGGACTATACTTGGGATGGATTTCGGGCTTGGACTTTTTTGCACATCACTATAACTGTATAAAAAGTAGGTTTTGTTTATCTTTTTACGGAGTCTTTATTTTATCAGTCTCTCATTTGAGTTAAAGATGCATTTTTTTTATTTTGTTTTATGAGTTTTAGTTTTATTTTTTTATGAAATGTATGCTTTTCAAATTTGATTATAAGTTTAACAAAAAAATATGAAAAGGGGGTTGGGTTCCGGTGAGAATGAAAGTTATTGTGAGAAGAGTAAAAAGTGATCTCCACCCTTGAATCAACCTTAATTGACGAGATCCGCTAGATCAACAATAATAAGATACACCAGATCAATTCTCTTCTAAAACGCGATTCATAGATTGATTTGAGATTAAAAATGATCAACAGTGCAGATCTTTTTTTATATTTCTCACCTTAAATTCTTATCCTCACACGAGCCTTAGTCTATGAAAAAGGTTAAAGAGGAAGATGGATAGTTGGTAAAAGGTCATTGATAAAATGACAAAAATATCCTTAAACATTATCTTATATAAATGAAACTATTTAATGCAATTTGGTGACATTGCTAATTTTGGTAACCCCAAATGTTAGATGTTGACTATTTATAGAACAACAATGTAGAAGAGAGAATGAATTTACAAAACTTGCATTTAATCTATGCTATATTATAAAACATTTGATAAAAACTCTTAAAAATTAATGTCGCGTCAAATGTGGACTAATGGGTTTTGTTCAGTTTCATGTCGCGCCAAACATGAGACAATAAGTTTTATCATGTTCTATGTACCAAACACAACCTAAAAGTGGACACTCATTTTAAAACAAATTAAGGTATAGGGTAAATTACGATTTTCGTCCTTGTGGTTTGTTAATAATTTTCATTTTCGTCTCTATGGTTTAGAAATTTAATTTTCGTCCGGATGGTTTGCAATTTATTGCTAATTTCGTCCATGGACTAAATTCCTACGTTTAAGTACAAGAACCAAAACAGTAAAGAACTATAAACATATAGACGGAAACAACAATAAATCGTAGATTATAAAGACGGAAATAATAATGAATTATAAACCATAGAGACGAAAACCACAGTTTCTCAACCACAAGGGCGAAAATCACAATTTTTAAAAACCACAAGGACGAAAAACGTAAGGATTCATTTGTTAGCAGATTAATGAGGTTAACGAGACTCGAAATTTATTCGGTCAATTATACATGACTGTTTTATAGTGACTTTATGATATAGAAAATGACTTATTTAATCAATTACATATAGAGGTGTACACAAACCGAACGAACACGAACGGATGCTTGTTCATGTTTGTTCGTTTAACTTAACCGAACAAACAAGAACGATAAACGAATGAAAATCTTTGTGTTCGTGTTCGTTCGTTTAGAAATCAGGTGTGTTCGTGTTCGTTTATGTTCGTTCGTTAACATGCTAAACGAACGAATATAAATGAACGGGCTAAACGAACATAAGTAAATATTATTTGAATTCAAAGTAAATAAACAAAAGAATATATATATATATATATATATATATTAAATTTAATATATAAACGAATGAATATAAATGATTGTAAACGAACGGTAAATGAATGAACAAGACTCTTGTTCATGTTCGTTCGTTTAACAAAACAAACAAAAATATTTGTTCATGTTCGTTCATTTATTAAATAAACGAACTTCCCGTCAAACGGTCCATGAATGGTTTGCTGAACGTTCGGTTCGTTTATAGTCCTAATTATACATGATTGTTTGATAACGACTTAATGACGTAAAAAATGACACATTTAATAAGTCTTTTAGGGTGCGTTTGGTATGCAGACTACATGGGACGAGACGGGACAAAAAAAAATAGTCTCATATTTGGCATGTCATGGACAGAAAATGCATAAGACAAGATGAAACTATTTTTAAATTTCATGGGACAAAACCAAAAAAGGGGGAACAACATGGGACTAAATATAAAATGACTATGTTACCCTTTTCTTTTTGACTTTTATTCTTGTATTTCTTGAAGTTTTTTTGGTTGAATCATCGATTATTCTTATTAGTCAATGACGCTGCCAAAATGCCAATTCAATCTTCTTGAAATTGTAAAGCATTTTGATCTTTGTGACTTAGCAATTAAATTTATTTAATTCTGATTTAACTTCTCAATAATTTCTTATTTAACTTTTGATAAATTTTTTCTTTTTTTCTGGCATGTTGAAGCCTGTTTGTATTTTTAGCTTTTGTTCGTTATTTGGATGATTACTATGGGTAGTCCAATGTAAAAGTGATTTAAAATAACATTGATATAAAATAATATTGAGCAACATTTAAGGATAATATGGTCATTTTAACAGTTTTATCCAATCCTATCCTAATCGTACCAAACATAATACAAACAATTAGTCATATCCCATCCCGTCTGCATACCAAACGCTACCTTAATAAAGCCCTCATAAAAAATGCGGCATTAAACAAAAATCTTGATCTCTGGGAAGAAAAGCTTAAAAGACACTCGTCCATGGTCCCTGATCTTCTTCACTCTGCTTCAAGTTCCAACAACCATATCTAAATCTCCCCAAAAACCCTTGCACCCATCTCTCCATTGCAATCAGATCTGATTTCAGTTATGTTAAGTTTATAGTTCTTTCAATCTTCGTTCTCATAATGAGGCATCTCGATCTCATTTCATCAAAGCACAACACTCGACAATGGCGGTTCCTAGACTTCGTATCTCTCATATTCTTCGCTGCCATCTTCCTTTTCTTCGTTCTCGTTCTTACTCCTCTTGGAGATTCCATTGCTGCATCCGGCAGCCAAGCTCTCATCACCTCCACCACCGGCGCCAAGCAACGCCACCACCTCATTGCCTTGATTGAAGCCGGAAGAAACCTTACGATTCAGTCTTGTCCTTCTGATACTGTTGATTATATGCCGTGTGAGGATCCTAATCGGAATAGATTGCTTAGTAGGGAAATGAATTATTATCGGGAAAGACATTGTCCGCCGGCGGAAGAGCGACCGTTGTGCTTGATCCCTCCGCCTGAAGGGTATAATATTCCGATTCAGTGGCCGACTAGTTTGTATAAGGTGATTTCAGTAGAGGATTTCTTAATTTCTGCTGATTTTTTGTGTCTATTTATGATGGTATTTGAGTTGATATTTGGGTATGTTGAATTTGAACTTGAAGTTCATTAATTCTACTAAAGGATTGATATTTGTATGTTTTGAAAATCAATTGTGTACAGAGACAGAAACTAGGATGTGGTTATGATATAAACACTTGTTTTGATGAAGTATTATATGATGCAAGAGCAAGCTAATTCCTAACTATCATGCTCCTGCAATTATATTTGCTCAAATGTAAACAGAAACACACACACACATAGGGTCAGGTTACGGGAAAACCGTAAAAAAATGAAAAACCTGAGGAATACCCTGAGGAATACCCAGGCAACCTTTCAGGTATGCACATGTGCATACAAGTAATTTGTAAGCAATTTGTCTAGTATGCATATGTGCATAACATGCATACGTGCATAAAAACCAAGAAACAACTTCAATTACGTGTATGCACATGTGCATACCGTAGGGTGTTCCTCAGTTTTTCTTTTTTTGCAGTTTCCCTTGAACCAGACCCTATGTATATGTATATGTACATGCTCAAGTGTGTTTTATAAGATTGTACTTGTAGTTTTGTTGCAAACCAATCATTCAAGACTGCTCACATCGACATACCACATTGTTTCTTTTGCATTTTAGTAAATATAATGGTTAGGTTGCAGCAAACTTTAAGTGCAATGGCAAGATAATTAATACGGGATCTTCATGGAAACAATCTCTCTACTCCTCGGAGTAGAGGAAAAGGAAAAGGAAAAGTATGCGTAGATCCTACCCCTAGTCCCTATTTTTGAGTGAGATATAGGGAGTATGTTTGGTTTGGTTAGAAAACTAATCCATCCACTGATGCCATTATCCACTCATATTAAGAGTATTCCCTCGGCTCGAAAAGGTGCAACAATTTCTCTTTTGGTATGTATTTATGAAAGTTGCAAGAGATCTTTTAGCAAATTCTGAAGCTAAATTTAGATACTAACTATTGTAGGTAATTGTCGTCAATACAACTCATTGATGCTATTTATTTTAGTATAATAGGTTCTTCCATTTTTGTCATTGTTGGAGGGATTTTTGTATATTTGACTAATAGTCTCAATTTTAGAAAAATGTTTCAAAATTTTCATGGGGTGGAAGGTGTAATATGAGTCAGTGCATGACCATTTTGATTTGAATTAAGAAAGTGCGAAAATAAGGAGTTAATTAGGTTAGCAAGTGTCTATTATGAATATGTTATTTGGGTTCCCTTGTTTTGTCATTGAGGGCTTTTGGACATTTGACTATTAGTCATAATTTAAAAAGACTGCCAGATTTTCATGGGATGGAAGGTATCACATGATTCGGTAGCATGACCATTTTGATTTGAAGTAAGGAAGTGCCAAAACGAGGAGCTAGCAAGGGTTGCAAGAGTTTGTGTAGAAATCTAGCTTGTTTTAATCTCTTTTCAAGGTAAATCATTAAAAGACTTCTGTGGGAGGGTTCAATTGTGTTGTATACAATAATACATTATGTTGTGTATACCATGTGGCCGTCGATACCACATGAATGATCATCATGGCTCATACTTCATAAGCAAAAAAGCAAGTCCTTCACTATAGATACACTAATTCATTTTGTAGATAGATTAATTAGGTTGAAATTGTTAGAGTCCCACATCGGCTAGACTGGACCATTTCTTCTTAATATGTGTTGGAACCTCCCTTCCTGTGGCTTCAGGTTTAAATCTTGATGGCTTTGGAATCGAAATGGTAACAAGTATGAGGTTAGTGGAGAGAAAGAAGATGAAGAGTCCCACATCGGCCATACTTGAATCATTTCTCCTTAATGTGTGTTGGAACCTCTCTTCTCCCCTTAATGACTTTTTTGGAGATAGTTAATTGGGTTCCACATATTCTCATATGGTATCAAAGCTTATGTCTACCACTTTGGGGCAATAATCTGTACTCGTCTAGCCCCCTTTGATTCTCTCGACACTCTCGGACAATCTGTGCCCGTCTAGCCTTCGTTGGAGGGGGCATGTTAGAGTCCGGTATAGGTTAGACTTCGACCATTTCTCCTTGATATGTGTTTGAACCTCTATTTTGGAGAGTAATTAATGAGGTTCCACATATTCTCACAGAAACTTTGCATTGACAACAAATTGAGTTGTATTTGAGTTGCTAACCTAGCGTGAATTCTTTCAATTGTGATCCATGTGATAAGCTAGATCTTGGACTTCAAATTGTGTTGATGATCTGTTTCTAGTCCTGTGTTTGTACATTCCTATTGTGAATTAGGATGAATGTATCATCATTGGCAGATCTGGAATTTCAAAGCAAATTGTCTTTTTTTAAGAAGTCATGTCCATATGATATTACGGTAAAACCTATAGCAACCACAAGAAAGTTACCATTGAACTCATCATCTTAGTTTCTATACAGAGTAAAAATGTGATTAATTCACATTCTTTTTTCCCTGATGACGTTCTCTCTCTTAAAAAAAAGGAAAAGGTGGCGAGCTTAATGGTAATTGGTAATTTCAGTCACCATCATATATTACCCAAAATGACCCTATAATGACTTCTGATTTTTGAGGGAGAGGATCATTATTTTTATGGGTGTGTAGATTTGCCTCTAGATACCATGCCCATGCCCCTAATGACGACCATACATAGTTATATCGATTCCTATGGGAGGTTCAAATAAGAAGGCTAAATATCATGAGAAGGTAAGAATGGAAGGTTAAGATAATGTTTATATGTGAATCATTGAAAAAAATCTGTTTGAAGATGCATATGTGAACTTATATGAATAATATGTAACGTCACTTCACATATGCATCTCCAAATAGTATTTTTTTCGGAATTCTCAATGATTTCACATATGAACTATCCTCTAACCTTCCCTTCTTCCCTTTTCACGACATTTAGTCTTCTTATCTGAACCGGTCCCGTCGATTCATTACTCGCATCTCAACATTTTTTTATAGTACATAGTGAAAGGTTAGTGGTGGTCTGGATCCTTCTATACATGGCTCTTGTTAAATGTGTTTATAGCAGAAGCTCACTATTGCAAATGTATAACATAGATCTTTCATCATTTCTCCATCCCCAAATAAATGTCCACGGTGAAAAAGGCACATAATTTTAGAAAATTGTAATTATTACGCTTTTAGATTAACTAAATGACAATTTTACCCTTAATAATAGAGGGAATAATGAATTTTTTCATCTCATAATTAAGTATAGAATTGGAAAGTAGGCACTTATTTTTGCTTATTTTGGGATAAACTAAAATAGAAATGTGGACACTTGTTTTGGGACGGAGAGAGACCGAAATAGTATTCTATTTTTCTACATGTCTTTTCATACATTCTTCCGATCTACATCGTTTCTTCTTGGCCTTACACGAGGAACTCGTTTGTTTGTGTGAATGCTAAATGGAAGTGTTGTTGATTACTTTGTAAAAGAGCTTCCATTCTTATTCATGGTCAAAATATTCAAATTTTGTGAAGCATGCGTTTGATTGTGATTGACATCATTAAGTTTGGAGCAGTGGAATGGCGCAGAGTGGACCCTTTAAATTTTAATGAAGTTTAT
The DNA here is from genome assembly GCF_001531365.2 of Cynara cardunculus var. scolymus. Classification (NCBI taxonomy): domain Eukaryota; kingdom Viridiplantae; phylum Streptophyta; class Magnoliopsida; order Asterales; family Asteraceae; genus Cynara; species Cynara cardunculus. The sequence continues at coordinate 12,313,184 of NC_037541.1, forward strand.
AATTTTTCATCTATGATTTTGGTCTTTGGGCTTGTTTTTTAGCAGCTTAATGCGACTCGGTGCGTATTCGGTCAGCTATACATGACTGTTTGTAGTGGCTTAATGATATATAAAGTGGCTTATTTGGTAAGCTTTTAGGGGGAGAGCTTTATGCAGAAAGCCAAGTTTTTTTCGAACCTGTCTCTCCCAGTTAAAAAGAACGATTCTTCCATCTATGAGAAAACCCTCTCAAACAAAAACCTTCACAATCTATACAGAGAGATTAATACACACAGACAACTTTATCCATGCAGGACTTAATGGAAAACCAACCAAACAGCCCCTTAGTACAATCCCTTACAGGTACTTAGAATATTTTAGAATATTCAAATTCACTCGATGAGAAAATTATCTAAAAGAAGAAAGGAATCCATGTGCAAATGTAAAGATTTTAAGTGTAAGTTTATAAAAGTATTGTTGGAAAATAAACAATCATGACAAAAAGGAAGGGAAAGATTGTTTACGATGAAGTTTGTTAATCTAGATTTGCATATTTCCATACATAAATTTGGTTCTTTTTTGTTTCTTTATATAATTTAATGGTACTTTAGAAGCTATGGTGTAAAGTTCTTCGATTACTCGAGTGTCAAGAATTGTAAATGGTGAAACATGCTCTAAATTCCTGTAACATAGCGTTAGATTCTCATTTCATTTATTTACTTTAACATGGTTAACCTGTGGCAATTTTGTTATAAACATGGCTTATACTACAACTTTTCTTCTCTTTTTTCATTGCAGATATGGCATGAAAACATGCCGTATAATAAACTAGCTGAGCGGAAAGGTCATCAGGGATGGATGAAAAAAGAAGGTCCACACTTCATATTTCCTGGAGGTGGCACTATGTTTCCAGATGGAGCCGTACATTACATTGAGCAGCTTGAACATTATATTCCCATTTCTGGTGGGGTTCTGCGGACGGTTCTTGATATGGGATGTGGGGTAAGATTTGAAGTATTCTTTTCTTGAATTTGTTACCATAGCAACATCTGTACTACAAATTGCCCGATTTAATACCCTTTTTAACTTTTACTGATTTAACAAATCTATTCATCACCTTTCATAGGACCTGTTTGTTAGCAGCTTAGTGAGCTCAATGAGCCTCACAGCTTATTTGGTCCCCGATATATGACTGTTTCGTAGTGGCTTAATCATATAGAAAGTGGCTTAGTCAATAAGCTTTTAGGAGAGAGCCTTGTGCAGAAAGCCAAGTTTTTTCCAAACCTGCCCTTCCCAATTAAAGAACAAACTCATTCCATCTATGAAAAAACTCTCCCAAACAAAAACCTTCCCAATCTATACAAACAATTAATCCACACATATCTTAATCCATACATGACTTAATGAAAAACCAACCAAACAACCCCTTAGACCGGAAACATCTGGGGGTCTTCACATAAACAACCGCTCTACCTCAAAGCGTATAGCCATAGAGGTTAGGTTTGTGTACATCACACCCCTCCTAGACCTTGTTTTCGGGTGGTATGTATTGGGTTTGTTTGGTTTGGTATATTCATCTTCTTTCTCTAATGAACGATTTCAGCAAGTCAGACAAGACAGATAAACATCTCGACAAGATATTAGGGTTTTGAGGAAAAGATCCATAAGTAGCGTTATTAAAATTGAATTTGCCAACTTCCAAGGAACTAGTATCCATTTATGCCAAAAGGCTATGGATATGGTTCTGAAGCAAACTGGCAGCATTACACCTTTCTAGTCACTTATGGAACAAATATTTATCAAATTGGCTAATTCGTCGTCGTCATTTGTTGAATGAACAAAAGATTGATGGTTTTTTGGATAACCATGGGTGTCCGAGCTAGCTTGCATGCACTTCGACTAATCTCATGGGAACTTGAAGTTAGACAAACCTCTAGTGGCCCTGAGGTGACTCGAACCGGTGAGCATTGGGGAGCAAACTTTGGGTTAATAGATAATTGATAGTTCATTAGTCATTTTGGTACTAATCTTTTTGTTTACCTACAATCGAGGCTTGTCGGTCTTTGAAATTCATATTGGTTAACGTTTTTTCAGGTTGCCAGTTTTGGAGGGTACCTACTAGCCGAAGACCTTTTAACGCTCTCTTTTGCTCCAAGAGATTCACACAAGTCACAGATACAATTTGCTTTGGAAAGAGGAATACCAGCATTTGTTTTGATGCTTGGCACTCGCCGACTCCCGTTTCCTGCGTTCTCGTTCGACTTGATCCACTGCTCTCGTTGCTTGATACCATTTACCGCACACAGTGGGTGTTCTTTGATTTCTAATATACTCTCTCTATGCCATGAGATTTCAGCATTTCCTTTATTATGACGATTCTAGATGAAATTTTTGTTTACCCACCATCATCATTACAAGTTGATGATAGTGATTTTAATAGTTAAGACTTCTTTGTCTATATTTATTAACTCCCTCCGTCCCAAAATAAATGTCGATGATGAAAAAAGTATACAATTTTAGAAATATGTAATTATTACACTTTTTGATAATTAAATGATAGTTTTACCCTTAATAATAGATGAAGTAATGAATATTTTCATCTCATAATTGAGGGTAGAATTAAAAAATTGGCACTTTTGAAAGTGGACAGTTATTTTGAGACAAATTAAAATAGAAACGTCATCGCTTATTTTGGGACGAAAGGAGTACAACATATTTTAAATACTCCCTCTGTCCCAAAATAAATATCCACAATGAAAAAGGGACACAATTTTAGAAATGTGTAATTATTGCACTTTTTAATTAACTAACTGATGATTTTACCCTTAATAATAGAGGGAGGGATGAATTTCTCTCTCTCATAATCAAGGGTAGGATTAGAAAGTAGACTCTTATTTTGGGACTAAGGGGTTGTTTGGTTGGTTTTCCATTAAGTCATGTATTGATAAAGTTGTCTGTGTGGATTAATCTATCAGTAAGACCGGGAAGGTTTTTGTTTGGGAGGTTTTTTCATAGATGGAAGGAGTATGTTTTTTAATGGAGGGGCAAGTTTAGAAAAACTTGGCTTTTTGTATAAAGCTCTCTTCTAAAAGCTTATTGAATAAGCGACTTTCTATATCATTAAGCCACTACCAAACAGTCATGTATAGTTGACCGAATAGGCTGCATGTTTCATTAAGTTGCTAACAAGCGGGCCCTAAAATAGAAATGTGGACCCTTATATTTCGGACGGGGGGAATATTTGATTAGTTGATCTTTTACTTAAACTATGAGTCAAATCAAACGTTGCAACCTTTATTGGATTGAGGGAGGTATGTGATAGCTCTTGCATAGCTTTTCTTACAAGATAGAATATTTCATTTTGCAGATGCTACGTATTTTATGGAAGTTGATCGATTGCTTCGTCCAGGAGGGTACCTAGTAATCTCGGGGCCCCCTGTACAATGGCATGGATATGAAAAAGAATGGGAAGATCTCCAGACAGTTGCTAAGGCATTGTGCTATGATTCGGTTGTTGTCGATGGGAACACTGCCATATGGAAGAAGCCCACGGATATTTCATGTCTCAAGAGCCAAAAGCTCGGGATCAAATTGTGTGACGAGTCAGATGACCCTAGTTCTGCATGGTAATTTAATATGCATATGCATATATATATATATATATATATATATAGGGTGGTTCGGGATAACCACAAAAAATGAAAAATTGGGAACACCTTGGTACATGTTCAACTTTATGGTATGCATATGTGCATACAAGTAATTGAAGCCATTTCTTGGTTTCTATGCTAAATTACTTACAAATTACTTGTATGCACATATGCATATCGTAAAGTTGAACATGTACCAAGGTGTTCCTCAGTTTTTCACTTTTTTTAATGTTTTCCCCTGAACCTGACCCTATATATGAGTGCGTGTATGTATGTACTCATATATGTATATCTGTGTGTATATAGACTTTTAGAACCATCATATTTGGCTTTTCTTTGCAAATAAATCATCTTTATTGGGAAATCACAGAATAAACATTACATTTTGCAAAAATGAGCAATTTTTTAAAGCAAAATTCCAAGTACAAAGGTTTTTTGTCCTTCTACTTTTATAGTCTGTCCAAGATCGCTTATTTTTGCCAATTATTGTGTTTTTGGTATTTTTTTCAGAATAATGGTAAATTTGTAACCTATAAGTCAAGTTAAATGGTTCAAAAAATCAATTGGCTTTGAAACCTTTATATTTTGCTTTTCAAAACCTTTGTTTTTTGCAAAAAAGAACACTTACACTTTGTAAGAATGAGTGGTTTCTGGACAAAAATCTTGAGCAGGATGTTATTTTTTCTGCATTGCATCCACAATTTACCTAAACTCTCATTCTTGCAAACTATACCTTTTGTTTGGTGTTTTCTTGAGAATGATGGTTGGCTTGCAATAAAAAGCCAATCTCTCTCTTTCTCTCTCTCTCTCTCTCTATATACACATGTATGTATGTATGTATGTAAATATACATATAAGGGCTGGTTCAAATAAGCAGGCTAAATATCGTGATAAGGTAAAAAGGTAAGGTTCATATGTGAATCGTTGGAAAAATCCAAAAAAAGCTATTTGAAGATGCATATGTGACCCGATGCTATTGATTATTCATATGGCTTCACATATGCATCTTCAAATGGATATTTTCAATGATTCACATATGAACCTTCCCTTAACCTTCCATTCTTACTTCCTCACAATATTTAGCCTTCTTAGTTGAATCTCCCACTATATATATAGAGAGAGAGAGTGAGAGAGAGGTTCAGGGGAAAACCACAAAAAATGAAAAACCGAGGGACACCCTAGTAACCATTCATCTATAAGGTATGCAACATGTGCATACAAGTAATTTGCAAGTAATTTTTCCGGTATACATGTGCGAATAACATGCACATGTGCATAGAAAGCAAGAAACGTCTTCAATTACTTGTATAGACACGTGCATACCATATAGATGAATGATTATTAGGGTGTTCCTTAGGTTTTTATTTTTTTGGGGTTTTCTCCGTGAACCTCACTCTCTCTCTCTCTCTCTCTCTATATATATATATATATATATAATTCTCTAGTCTATCTGGTTTTATATGCGTACAAACCTGAATATTGGAACTTTAAACCTGATAAATACGTTGTTGCTGCAGGTACTATGGGTTAAAACAATGTGTGAGCTTGCCGTCTTCCGTCAATGGAAAACTTGCCGTTGGTGCAATTCCAAAATGGCCGCAAAGACTAACGAAAACTCCATCAAGGGCTACCGTAATTAGAAATGGAAACGAGGAGTTTGAACTCGATACTCGCCTCTGGCAGCGGAGGATTTCTTTCTACAAAGAATCATTGAACTTGAAGCTCGGGACCCAAGCAGTAAGAAATGTCATGGATATGAATGCATTTTTTGGTGGCTTTGCTGCTTCCCTTATATCCGACCCATTGTGGGTGATGAATATTGTTCCACACAATAAGCCTTCAACTCTAGGTGCTATCTTTGATAGAGGACTTATTGGCGTTTATCATGATTGGTGAGCTATTGCTATTTGCTTATGTATTGTTCTTCATTTAGTAATTGACTTTTCGAACCATCTTTCAAAAATGCAAAAAAGAAGTCTACCCTTTTGCAAGAATGGTCAATTTTGGACAAAAATAGCAAATTATGACGAATTTCGAGTTTAAATGTTCATAATTTGTTCAAAATAGCACACTTCCGCAAACTGTGGTGTTACCCTTTGTCCTTTTTTGCAAGATTGTTCCTTAGTTTGCGAGGTCATGGATGATGGTTCAAAAAGTCGATATCTCTTTTCAATGGGATCATGAGTAGCGGTTGACTAAGTCATGAATAAATTGCAAGTCGCTATCAATTGAATCAACTATCTGTATTGAACTAGTATTAGTCTATATTTTCTTCTTTGTGTGTAATCTATGTAAGGTGCCATCTACTCCCTCTGTCCCATGAAAATTGCAATAATTTCCATTCGGGGATTCACTAAAAATTTCAATATTTCCATTTTTGGGAAGTTTTTAAGTTCCAATTGCCTATTTGTCTATCGTATTTATTACGAAATGTTGATAATATTGATTTTGATATAGTAGAATATCTTGTTTTGCGTTACTTGAGGGTGTCTTAACCGGTCGCTTTTATTTTTATGGGACAACGAGTGCAATTTATAAATGAAAGAAGTAGTAATAATTCATATTAGATGACTCGGGTGGTCAAAGTGACGTGCAATATTACTCGCTCTGACCCAAAATGAGTGTCCATGTTTTTATTTTAGTTTGTCCCATAATAAGTCTTCACTCTAAAAAGTAAGGAGCCGTTTACTAAACGCTTACTTGGTAAGTGCTTACCGAATAAATTTCCTTGTCGGATGAACATGACAAAGGCCAAGAATCTTACCGGGTAAGAGCGATGAGAAGGATGGAGATTCTTAACCGGTAAGTGAAGATTGCAACTCTTACCCAGATAAGCGCTTACCCGGTAAATTGTTGCATTCAATACGTTTTGATGTACTAAAATCTTACTCATCAAAATAAGTTATAGTGTTGACTCCTATAGGTAAGCACTTACCGGGTAAGCATTTGGGTAAACAACCCCTAAGTGTCTACTTTCTAATTCTACTCTTAGTTATGAAATGAAGAAATCCATTACTCCCTTTGTTATTATGGTGTAAATGGTCATTTAACTAATTAAAAAGTGTAATAAGCCATTTCTAAAACTATATTTTTTCATTGTGGACATTTATTTTGGGACGGAGGGGGTATTTCATTTTATTGATTTTTGTGTTCCTGACAACGTTATTTTAGTTTATTATGAATACCGCAATTTGGTGTTAACATTCAACTGTTTGACACATTATCTTGATGGAGACTTCATTTCTTTTGTTCCTCTAGGTGTGAACCCTTCTCAAGTTACCCTCGGACTTATGACTTCATCCATGTGGCTTCATTTGAGTCACTCATAAAGGATCCGACTACCGGCAAGAAGAGGTATTGAACTCTTGCTCATTGAACTTTATGCTTGGTAACTTAGATAAGCATCAACATCTCATGACTATTAGATTGACATGTCACTATTGGATCGACATGTCACTATTGGATCGACATGTCACTTATGCTCATTATATGTTCATGAAAACTATGATAGTTGGTAGGAACTATACTCATTGCTAATGTATGAACATGCTTATTCTCTCGCCAATCCATTGTGCGGTCTTAGTATCAACACGATGGAGTCCCATATCAGCTAGACTTGGACCATTTCTTCGCGGTATATGTTGGAACATCCCTTTTCTCCTCAAGGGCTCTTTTCGAGAGTAATCTAATGAGGTTTCACATATCCTCACACACTATTAGAGCCAAGGTCTACCACTTTAGGGACTTGACGATACTCTGAGACAATTTGTGCTTGTCTAGCCTCTGTTAGAGGGGGCGTATTGGAGTTTTATCGGCTAGACATGGGACCATTTCTTCTCAGTATATTTGTTAGAACCTCCCTTCTCTTCTCAAGGGATCTTTTGGAGAGTAATCTAATAGGCTCCACATATTCCCACACAATATTAGAGCCAAGGTCTACCACTCTAGGGACTTGACGACACTATGGAACAATCTGTACCCATCTAGCCTCCGTTGGAGGGGGCGCATTGGAGTCCTATATCTGCTAGTCATGGGATTGTTTCTTCTTAATATATTTGTTGGAACCTCCCTTCTCTTCTCAAGGGATTTTTTGAAGAGTTATCTAATGGGGTTCCACTTCCACATATTCACAGACAACACCATCATAGTTCCATCATAGTTGAGTTAAAAAAGCCTTCCACCATGAGAAAGGAATGCTAGATAAGACTTAAGAGTACAATTGTCAAGCTAAAGAGAAGAAATTTAGGGTTGTTTGGTTCAGATGGGGGAATGAAAATGGGAATGAATTTTCATTTTGCCCCCATTCCCAATTTCATTCCCCCCAGTTTAACGTGGAATGAAAATTTGGGCTTCTTGAGAAATAGACTCATTATATTAAAATATAAAACCAAATAGTTTCTTTTATTTTCAATGCCATTAATTACTGCTTAATACCTCTAACCAAACATCCCCTTATTATTTTATGTTTTATCTCTCCTTTTATCCTTCACATGGATGGATTACGTAGAACTCTCTTTACTCCAAATTCTGAAGGTAATATTCTAGTCCTAGAGAAGGTTATAGGTTCATATAAGAAAATGACTACATGCACGTATGAAGAGGATTCTAGAATACTGAAGGATGCAAGAGATCCTAGAAGGCTAGAACGTCTTCATAACTGTAGCCTAGCAACTAGGGAGGTGGACATCCCTGCAGAAGAGAGCCCTATAACCTTTGGTAGACCATGAGCACGCCTCTAAGACAACCTAAAGAAACCTAGAGATGTCTAAAGCCTTGCTTAGTGAAAACTTATAATCATGTCGTGTAAGCACATATCTATGAATATAACTCGCAAAATGAAAACGTTAAATGGCCCGAGTTAAGTAAAGTTTCATTCGACTTTAAACACCTTAATGTAACATGACACTTGTATCACAAGTTTTCCGTGCATTCGTGCCTTTCAAATGATGTTTTGTGCCTACCGGAATGCCAACAAAGCATACACTAAGGAATGCGGCTTCAAGACTCTAGAATTAAGTAGGAACTTATACTATTTGCTAATGTGTTCTAACATTCACTTATATCTCGTAGTGTTGACTACGAACATCTAGATTGCCCGTGATGCATAAAGAAAGCCAAATTTTTCTTGTAGATGAACCTATAAGCTTCTAGATCACTCTTACATCTAGAGTTTTCTTTGAAATATATTATCTTATACATGGCAAAACTCACACACACTTCTCACATTTGGTGAGGCTTGAACCTTTGACCTCCAGCAGGAAGGTTGGGCTTTACTAGTAACCTAGGTACCATTGGGTTGATGACCCATTGGTATAGGATGTCTAAGGGCCCATTTTTTAGCAGCTTAGTCAGCTTAATGGGACTCAGCTTATTCGGTCAACGATGCATGACTGTTTGGTGGTGACTTAATGATATAGAAAGTGACTTGTTCAATAAGCTTTAAAGGGAAGCTTTATGTAGAAAACCAAGTTTTTTTCAAACCCGCCCCTCCCAATTAAAGAACACGTTTTTCCATCTATGAAAAAACACTCCCAAACAAAAACCTTCCCAATCTATACAGACATATTAATCCACACAGACAATTTTATCGATTCAGGACTTAATGGAAAAGCAACGGAACAACCCCTAAGACTCTTGTAAAAGTCGAGTCATCTCATTTGCAATGGTGGCTACAGGCTACCTCGCTCTAGCGACGATTAACTTGCATACTCCCTCCGCCCCAAAGTAAATGTCCACAATGAAAAAGATGTACAATTTTAGAAAAGTGTTATTGTTACACTTTTTGATCAATTAAATGACAATTTTATACTTAATAATAGAGGGAGTAATGAATTTCTCCGTCTCATAAAGTTGGCACTTATTTTGGGACAAAATAGGGTAGAAATGTGGACACTTCTTTTTGGGATGGAGGGAGTACAGTCGTAGGAAACCGTCTTTCAGAAAAGTTGCCCTAAAAACTTAAGTCTAGAATCAAGCTTTCCTAATCGTTTTTGCAGTCCGAGGGTTTTCTCGTCAATAAATTCTTTACCTTTTAAGGTGGAGGTATGGTCTGATTCTATGTAGCCTTTACGGTTATTTGTTTAGAGTTAGTTTGGGATTAATTTTTCGACTTTAGGGTTAATTTGTTTATATTGAGGTTAATATGTTGTATCTCGATTCTATCATGTTGTATCTCGATTCTATCATGTAGAATCACCAAGTGGAAAACTGAAAATGCACCAAAAAACGATAGGTTTTAAAGTTTTAAGAGAATATTTTGAAGAAAAAAACTAGCGAATCAGTTTCATAATGACTTAAATGTTTAATTTATATTTAATCGACCAAAGTAGCAAAAAACGGAATCCGTGTAATAATTTTATAATTACTTTTAAATTTTTTATATTACGATAATTATTCTGTGATACCATGTCAAAAAATCCTGGATCGGCCACTGACTCTAGGTACATCCTTCCCCTGTATCGTACTTTTGGATGAGATTTACTGGGTTTATTTGGTTTGGTTTATTTCAGTATTTGTAAAATCTATAAAATATCCTTCAATAATGATGTAAAAAGAGAAATCTTGTAACGACGAGGAAGGGCAAATAGGTCATTGTGACCGAAAACTTCCCGGAAATGGAATCATTGCTCTATTTGAATGTAAATTTTATGTGTTCTTTTTTTTTTTTTGCTTTTTTGCAGATGTAATATTGTGGATGTGATGGTCGAGATAGATCGGTTATTACGACCCGAAGGAACATTCGTGGTTCGTGATTCACCAGAAACAATTAAAAAATTAGATTCTGTTGCTCGTTCAGTAAGATGGGAATCTACGATACACGATACAGAACCAGAATCACACATGAATGAACGAATCTTAGTTGCTACGAAACCACTTTGGACATTGACGTCGTCCCAATGATACGTTCGTTTTTTTGTCTTCAAATACAGGTAAAGAAAAGTTATTTCCGGATATCGTCGTCTTTCTTCATGTGTACGTTATACAGTATTATCAGAAACTTAATTCATGCATCAAAGGGTGCAACTTCATTGCTTGTTATGCAAGTTATCTACTCGTAAATTTCTTGCATACGGACGTTGGAGATCGACGAATGGGGTTGATTTCTTGATGTGCAAGTTATCTTATGGAAACTTGCTGTATGCATCAAAGGATGTTGCAGGTTTCTTGAAGTGCAAGTTATCTAATTAGAAACTTGTTGCATGAATCAAAAGGGTGTAAAGGGTTTGATTTGTTTCTTGATGTGTAAGTTATTTACTAGAAATTGCTTTTGAGCATTAAAGGATGTAGGTTTCTTTATTGTTTTTCATTAATGATTTAGGGGGGTGTTTGGTTCATTTCAGTATGATTTATGAGGTGTTTTGGTTCGTTTCAGTATAATTTATGGGATGTTTATGTTTGTTTCAGTATGATTTATGGGGTGTTATGGTTCGATTCAGTATGATTTTAGAAAAACCAGTGTGTGACACCGTGCGTTGCGCAATGATGAAAACTTTTTGTTAAAAAAATATATTTACTTAAGATGAAACATAAATTTTCAATTAGCAACTATTGGAATAAAATGTAAAACGATGAACATACTGAGAGCGTTTTAAAAGTATAAAATTTTTATTGACTCAATGTATTACACTTATTCGAACCAAAAAGACGACAATTTTCTTTTTTGAGTTTAATTTTATTTTTCTCGTTTATTGTTCACAAGGTTCACATGTATTTGTTAGATTATTACACTTCTTAGATCTCCAGAGTACTTTTGGACTGATGGAGTATAATTAGGTTAAAGAATTAGAATCGTCATATGTTTTCTTTACTTTTGAAATATATATATATATATATAGGGGCCTAATTAAATGAGAACTAATTAGTTTGTGGTAACTGTGAGAACCAATATTAACCACAAATCAATATATAAATTAGGAAATTTATAATTTTGGTAATTTTGAATTAAAATATTAATGCAAAGATATTTTTGATATTTTAAAACTTTCCTCCCTCCTCTCTTCTCTCTCCGGCCACCATCCGTCGGCCACCGTTGTCCAGTGATACTACAATGGTATCACAATGCATCATATATGTGCTTGGGTATCACATTGATGTCGTTTGTGTGGTCGATCGAAGATGTAACACAGTGGTATCACTATGCATCTTATATATGATTAGGTATCATATCTTTTGTTTAACAGAGTCAATATTTTTAGGTATCACAGTGGTATCATAGTGGTATCACCGGAGGACGGTGGCCGGAGAGAGGAGAGTTTTAAAATACCAAAAATATCCTTGCATTAAGATTTTAATTTAAAATTACCAAATTTATAAATTTCCTAATTTATCTATTGATTTGTGGTTAATATTGGTTCTCACAGTTACCACAAACAACTCAGTTCTCCTTTGAATAGACCCCTATATATGTATATATATAGGGTTGGGTTCACGTGAGACCAAAGGTTTTTCGTGAGACCCGTAAGACCAATTTATGTTCGTTGATCAACTTTATAAGTTAATGATCTAACGGTCTAAATTGCACGGTGGCAATTTTGTGATTATTGAGAAATCTTGTGGCGTTTATGAATGTTTAGATTGTCAGATTATAGATCTAATCCAAGAGTTGAAAATTGGTCTTACGGGTCTCACAAAAAATCATTGGCCTCACATGATCCTAAGTCTATATATATATATAGGTCTGATCAATGAGAACTGTTTTGTTTGTAATAATCGGGGAAATCTAATCTCAACCACATATAAAAGATTAAATTAAAAAATAATTAATTTTGGTATTTTTAACTTCAAATATTAATTAATAGCATTTTAAGGATTTTATAAATATCTTCTCTCGTCTCTCCTCTTTTCTCTCCGACGAATCTTATTTGGCGAACCTTATTCTAATGAATCTTATGTGAACACAAGATACACACTATGATACCTACAAAAGATATTCACAGTGATACCCATATATACATACAAGATGCACAATGTAATACCCTTTGTAAAACAATGAAAATAACGAAAATGCATACTATGATACATTTCGTAAAACAAAGAGAATACATTGTGATATACGTGAAACATTGTGAACGTTATCACTATGATACACTTTGATTTACAAACATCTTTAAAATACGATGTATATTAGGTAATTGATATCTAGGTAACTGATTTTAATTGAATATTTCCTTATAAAAAATTTGATTAAATATTTTGATTAGTTGTCAAAAATAAAATTAATATATTACTCCTTTAGCTTATCTAAGAAAAATATCCTTAAATATCTCAAACGAGCGGTTCAAATTGATCTCACGGTTACCACAAACTAATCAGTTATCCCTTGAATTAGTCCCTATATGTGTGTGTGTAGAGGTTCTAACGAAAACACCTTCATTTTACGATAACGCAAGAACACATTTATCACATGTGATAATACACGTGAAAGGGATCAGGTGGTATGTGAAAGTTATTCCCTGCGACTTAGGTCGAGTCAAAGGTCGTTTGCATTTATGATTTAGTATCACATGTGATGGTCTTGATGAATTATAATATCACATAAAAAAATACCCTCATCACATGTGAAAAGGCTTAGTGGTGTAAGGGCGGCTTGGCCCGCAACCAAAATCATATCAAAAGTCGTTCGCCTCTCTTATTTAGTATCACATGTATATCATATGTGATGATATAATAATATCACGTGTAATTGTCTATAGTAAAAAAAAATGTTCTCATGTTCTCATAAAATGAAGGTATTTTCATTTGTAATATATATATATATATATATATATATAGAGAGAGAGAGAGAGAGATTATAGTACAGTTGTTTGAGATGCTCATTATATAAAAATAAATTGTAAATCATAATAATAATAAACTATAAACAACAGAGACAAAAACAGTATTTCAAAATAAACGAACAAAAAATAACAATTTTTAACAAACCATAAGAACGAAAACATAATTTACTCTAATTTCTATAATACCATGTTTTAAACGATGATTAGTTTTTATTAAGAAAATAAAAATAAAATGTGTCATCATAAAAACTTGCTTCGTGTGAAAATTGACATTTTTTTTTAAACGGCTGAGGAATTATTCCTTTTTTATGATAAGATTTGTAAAACGAAACCACGTTTTAATTATAAATAGACACGTGGTTGTAAAAATAATTATTCCCAAAACTTTTTATAACGATAACTTTTTTGTCAAGTTACCATTTTTTGGATAATATGGTCCGAATTAGGAATGACAACGGGTCGTGTTCGGATCGGTTATTGGTATCCTGTTTTCCGAAACCAATAACTAAAATTGTCATCTCGATCCTCGCCGGGGGTCTTATGGGAATCCCCATCGGGTCCCTGCAGTTTCCCTGTCTCCATTGGGGAACCCGTTAAGAGTGACAGTCATCTTTTTCCCGTTTACTGTTGGTTATACTCGAACTAGAAACCTGAACCAATCTCGAAAAAATTACAATATGTTAGTTTTCACAACAAAAAGTAAATTACATTTTTTTAAATATGTAAGTCTAAATGTCTCAAACATAATCAAACCACTTACAAACAATGTCTTATATTACAATATAAAAGTAATCAAAAATTCAAACATCATACAACTAACAACACGATTTCATGATTAGACAAATAAACTAGACTTTTTTCATGAGCCTTATTTGGAATACAAATGGGATCTGTATTCCATGTTGTATGTGTATGTAAAATAATGGCAAGTGAAGATGACGACAATGATGATAGAAAGGGGATGACGATAGTGGGAACAGAATGACGAGGTCAACTGAGAGAGCTGGAGAAACGAGAGATGTTATTCTTTTTATTTTTATCTGATTTTAAACACATTAAGCATACAAAATCAATCAGTATTGAAAGGTCAGATTCAAATCTTGGAAAAGAGCAGTCTTCGTTTGTAGAAAATTTGACCGAATTCGATTTCAGACCTCATTAATTACTTAATATAAAAACAAACCCCATTTTAGTCTAATAATAAAACCAACAAATTACCAAATGACCTTTGGTCTAGTGGTATGTGAATCTTTAGTCTTCTAGGAGGTCAGGGGTTCAAACCTCGCCAAATGCAAGGAAGGTGTGTGAGTTTATTTATGAAATATGCGTATTAGTACCTCTGGCGTGTAGTTCACTTTCCTTGGTTTTTAACTTTTAATTTCATATTTATTATGTTTTAAAAAAATCTGCAATAAAAGACTTGAACACATGACATCAGATACGAAAGAGAAATAACTAACCAATAGACCATTGATCGTTTTGTGAAAAAATATCCATATCATTGTTTTATTGGCAAATTGCATGAAAAAGTAACGTATTTTAATTTGATTTATATTTTGGGTAACATAATTTCAAAACTACCATTTCAGACCTAAGATGTAAAATTTTAAACATTTAAGTACTCGGGTAACCGGTTGAAACATTAACCGGTTACCATGCTGATGTGACGAGTGATATAATATCCAACTCAATATTATTTATTATTCAACCTAATTTCATCTGGGTACTTAAATGTTTAAAACTTTACATATTATGTACCAAAATGGAAGTTTTAAAAGTACGTTACCAAAAAAAAATCAAGTTAAAGTACGTTACTTTTTCATGCAATTTATCATTGTTTCTTATAGTCAAATATTGGCACCACTTGTAATAATTTATAGGTCCATCTTTATACTAAATAATCATCAAAAAATCCAAGAAACATAAAGTATGAAGTTCATTGGATTGAGTTGAGTTCAAATAACCTTAACTCAGTTACAACTCAATTAAATATCAGATAACTTTAGGGTTAGGTTGGTTGGTTTAGTTACGTTTTTGTGCACCCCTAGTTATAATAATTACATAGTAATTAATGTATATGGTACTTGAAAGATTATTCATAAAACTAAGGAGCCATTTACAAAATGCTTGCTCGGTAAGCGCTTACCAAGTCACATTATCTTAGTGGATGAATATGATAAGGACTAAGAATCTTACCAGGTAAAAGCGATGACAGGGACCGAAAGTTGTACCTAGTAATGAGTACGTTGACTTTTACCCGCTAGCGTTTTATCCTGTAAATTGTTGCATACAATGTTGTTTCGAGACTAAAATTTTATCCGATAAGGTAAGCAATAGTGTTGAATTTTACTGATAAGCGTACTTACTGGTCGACCCCTAACACTACATTTTAGGGGTGAGCATAGGCGGGTACCCGCCCTATTTGACAGGAATTGGAACCGACGGTTCGTGAGATTTTGGAACTAGAACCGGTTAGAGTGGTTCTTGAATTTTTGGAACCGGAACCGCCGGGAACCGGTTCCGGGTACCCGCTTTCTAAAATATTAAAATTTTGTTATTTAGAAATAAAAAATAAAACATTGTCAAAACACTAAATAAATAAACAAGAATACAAATTATACAGAATAATGGTTACAAATATTGTTTAACAATTACAAACCATAATAGACTAATAGTAAATGTTGAAAGTTTAACGATTCATACTACGAGTCCAATTAAACACACAATTTGCAAAAATACGAAACATTTTATCTCAATTCTGAATCTCGTTTTAACTTCTTGCATACCCATCGCATTCTCAATCTCGTACGGTACCTGTGAATAATTGAGTGTTAAAAAACTACACATACTCGTAAAAAACTGCACATATTTTTAACAAAAAACTACACAAATTTTATATAAAAAAACTGCACATATTTTTAACATAAAACTACACAAATTACATAAAAGAAATGTATAAATTATATAAAAAACTGCACATATTTTTTTTAATAAAAACTACACAAAATATATATAAAAAAAACTGCACAATCGGTTCTGTCGGGTACTCGACGGGTAACGGTTCTGAAAAATTAAGAATCAGAACCATTCTCAATCGGTTCCGTATTTTAGGAACTGGAACCACTCATATCGGTTCCGTATTTTAGGAACCGGAACCATTCGCAAGTTGATACCCAGTCCCGTTGCTCACCCCTACTACATTTTATGAAATTGGATTGTAATTGCACATAACCATATAGCCTAAGGACCTAAATGAAATAAATCCATGCTATAGGCATTTTATTGCAATAAGATCATAGTATAGGGGTGTAAAGTGAAAACTTTCGCACTTTTCCTAACCGCCAACGAAAAAGTTTGTGGACAAAATTGTAGTTCGGCGAATCACCTAATTTACGTAAATCCGTTTTCCAGAAAACATTTTCTTAAATCCAAATCAACACCCAAACAACCACTTGTAATACACGCATCAAAACTTGTACATATTTCTAACTTTACCAACTTCATATCTAAAAAAGTAATTTTGTAAAGGGCACATCAGTAATTTACCTTCACAAAGTTGTCGTTTAGCATCCAATGTTGCGTGCACGTAGATCCGTAGATGAATCCATCACGATCAGATCCAACGGTCCAGAATGAAAGTTTGACTGGTGTACGAAATGAGGCAAAGAATGAATGATTGGGCTTTTTCAGGTTTGACCATTGACCACACATAACAGTTTTAGAGAGAGAAAGGGGGGAGTTTTTAGAGAGAGAAAGGGGAGAGTTTTAAACAGAGGGGGAAGAAGAAAGAAGGAAGAAGGTGGAGGAGGATTGCGTGTTTGTGTCGCAGATTCCTCCTCCATTTTTTGTTTTGATGTGGTTTTATTGAAGGAGTTTTGTTTGTTAGGGAAAGTGTGGTGAGATCCAGAAAGAAAGGGGGGAATTAGGGTTACGATTTGATCGAAACATAATGAATGTGATGCGTCGTTTGAAGAGTATCGCCTCTGGTCGTACTTCCGTTTCCGATACCGTAAGTTTCTGATCGTTTCAATTGAGTTTTGTTAGTTTAGAAGGATTTCGTGTTGTTTTGTTTTTCGATTGATAATGCTTTTGCTTTAGATTGGTTGATTTGGTAGAAATTTTTGTTATTATTGTGTAATATTGTTTTTGTGTTGGTTTTTTTTACCGTTTCTATTACAAATGGAAGCTAAATGTTTGAAAAACACTGTTTTGTGCTTTTTGATCCAATTGTTGGGTCATATTCAGAGAAGTTTCATGTTTCACAGATCTTTTGGATTCATGAAAGCTAAATGTTTTGCGAAATCGTTTTGTTCGTGTTGTTTTTTGATCCATTTATTGGGTCATATTCAAAACGCTTTTTGGAAACGATTTGATCAAACATAATGAATGTGATGCATCTTGTTGCTTGAATTTGTTTAATAGCATGTAATTTCTTAAAAGATGGAAAGCTTTCTTTCCCGTCGTTCTATGATGTTCTTGATGGAATCGTAATGTTTTTTTGTGGTAATTTTTTTTTTGGTCAATTTGTCGAGTCATGTTCAAATAATTCTCATGGAAATGGCTTATTTGTTTATTGTGTTTTTTGACTTTGTTTGAGCTGTTGTTTGATCTCTCTGGCTATCAGTTAATAATGATAATAGATTGGTAATATTAAAATCATTGGGCATATGATTGCCGAGATGAAGATGCTTTCCTTTATGGTATATAAGTATGATATGATTTTGATTCAAAAGACTCTATGGCTCGAGCCAAAAGTTTGAAAATTTTCACAATATATTGACATAACAGTATAAGGAGCAACTTTGCTGCTTATATTATGTATATTTGGTCCCTTTTCCAATTTGGTTACAGTGAGTTTCTATGGTTTTGCTTCAGTTTCGTTGATTCAATATGATTTGTTAAAAGATGGAAAAAGTTCTTGGTTATTTTCGTGTAATTTTGTTTTAACATCGACCAGTATTTTTCCATCTTTTGACAAATTATATCGAATCAACTAAACTGAAGCAAAACCATAGAAACTAATGTTGACCGCAACAGAAAAGGGACTAGATACAATACTCTTAAAGACGACATATGGCATTCGTTTTATATCTATACTATATTATAAAGTTTTTAATAAAAACTCTTAAAAACCACTCAAATTCTGGATAAACATTGAATTCAAAATAATTATAGATAAACATAATCAAATTCTAGATAAGTATCTCATTTTAAATATAAAAAATCCAAAATATATCTAAGATAATCATTGAATTCAAAATACTAAATATTATCTATATATATATTATTAAACTAAAAATAAATGAGTTCATTATTAAATTTAAATTAAATTATAACAAAAATCTATACTGTATTATACAACATTTGATAAAAACTCTTAAAAACCATTCAAGTTCTGGATAAACATGGAATTCAAAATAATTACAGATAAACATAATCAAATTCTGGATAAATATCTCATTTTAAATATAATAATCTAAAATATATTTAGGATAATCATTGAACTCAAAATACTAAATATTATCTTTAAAAGAATTATATTATTAAACTAAAAATAAATGACTTCATTATTAAATCTAAATTAAATTATAATAAAAAATCTATACTATATTATAAAACATTTGATAAAAACTCTTAAGAACCACTCAAATATTGTATAAACATTGAGTTCAAAATAATTACAGATAAACATAATCAAATTTTGGATAAGTACCTTCTAGTATATATATATATGTATATGTATATGTATATATATCTTTGTCCTTTCCTAGATTGATTACACATAAATGATCCTATTATCAACCTTCAAATTGGTGTGCCTGCGATTAGCAACTAAGATGAATATGGTAAATGAATGAAAGGAAAAGGTTAAAATAAGGGGATATATGTTTTGCTGAATATTCTTTTTCTGTCTTTTCCATGATTCTTTTCTTTTTGCTCCTTTTACATTGATGTATAACATGTAGTTGAACCTGGTGGTTTTGTAGAGTGGAGATTCTAACACTAAGAGGGTAAAGGCTGAGCGAGAATCTGCGAGTACATCAGGAGATCAGCCTGAGAGTGCTAAGTCTGCAAGGATGGCTGCCGGAACATCTTCGATTTCTAAACATGAAAAATCCGACTATGAAAACCTTCCCAAAGAAATGCAAGGAATGAAAATCAAGGAAGATAAATCTGATGACAAGGTAATTCCCCTATTTGATGTCACAAGATTCGTACTCTACTGATGATTATGCATACCGTAATTCGTTTGGATACTTATGGATGATTATTTTTAAGCAGGATTTTGAGGCTACTCTTGTAAATGGTACTGGTACAGAAACAGGTCAAGTCATTGTGACTTCGGTGGGTGGTCGAAATGGAAAACCAAAGCAGGTGATCATCATTTATCTGGCTGTACCATGAATGTTTTCCCTTGCTTGTTATCCCTATTTCTCGGATCCTTCTTTCTTTCAATCTTGCATCCTTATCTTAAGACGGTGATTATAGCTGGCTTTGGTTGATGAGGAATGCTTTGGGGTTTCCAATACGTCTATGCTTCCTGCTATGTTCCAATATTTTTGGAGTCCCCGTTACGCCTCTACTAAGACAATAGATTGGCTGGACAAGTAATAAATAAAACGAAATATAAAAGTTATACCATATGTCATATTTAAAGTCTTTGCAGATTAAAACAACAAAAATGTCTTAAAATGACAAAGTACCAATATGAAATTCATTTAAATAGATTCATTCTTCTAACGTTGTTCAAAAGTCGGTAATTGGGAATCGCCCAATCGGCTAAAAGAGTAAAAGCATAAAACATTATAATTGGGCTAAAACATTATAATTGAGCTATAACATGTATAATTTGGAAAATGTTAAAACTTATATAATTGGGTAAAGGCTAAAACATGTATAATTGGATCCCAAAAAATTTAGAGGCTCTTTTCCATATCTCATATTGGAACACCCTAATGGATATCATTGCATCCATGAGTAGTATCTTGTGCATAATTTGTGCTTCTAATTTTTTTTGCTTGTTTGCTAGATTCATTGCTAGATTTACTTCCTAGTAACTAGAAAGATGACGTAACCATAATACTTATGATTTCTAATATGTTGTGGTCCAGACTTTCTCTTACATGGCGGAACGTGTTGTTGGTACCGGTTCATTTGGTGTCGTCTTTCAGGTACTTGATGTGATTTTCATCGTTTCAAGCATATATTCCCTTCATCCCAAAGGCAAATGTCCATGATGGAAAAGACACACAACTGTAGAAACGTGTAATTTTTACACTTCTTAACTCACTAAATGGCAATTTTACCCTTAATAATAAAGGGATTAATGAATTCCTCCATCTCATAATTAAGGGCAGAATTGGAAAGTAAACGCTTATTTTGGGGCAAACTAAAATAGAAATGTGGATACTTATTTTGGGACAGAGGGAGTGGCTCTATTCTGCTTGATGCTAAATGTGTACATATCGAGATAAATTCTAACTACTTAGCAAACATTTGGTTTTCTTTTTTGCTTTCTTTTTTCAGGCCAAATGCCTTGAGACAGGTGAAGCTGTTGCTATAAAGAAGGTGCTACAAGATAAAAGATACAAGAACCGAGAACTTCAAATTATGCGTTTATTGGACCATCCAAACATTGTTCCACTGAAAAATTGTTTCTATTCAACAACCGACAAGAATGAAGTGTACTTGAACGTTGTCTTGGAATACGTACCTGAAACAGTATATCGGGTGTCGAGGCATTATGTCAGGATGAATCAACATATGCCTACTATATACATACAATTGTATGCGTATCAGGTGAAGCTCTTATTGATTTTTGTCCTTTTTTGAAGTATATAATATTTATGCAAGGAAAAATGCATCAAAATAAATTGAAGTTTGCTTAGTTCCTATTATGTGTAACAAAGAATGTTTTTCTCAATCAATGTTACTAAATTTCAAAAATTCCTGTTAATGTATCAAAGTTTCAAATTTTCCTATTTAACGTAACAAAGTTAAAAGAACTCCCATTTTTTCCCATGATCTTGTAGCATTCGATGGCGTGAATGTCAAATTTATCATCTACTTGTTCTTAAACCTTTCATAAACGGGTTCCCACTTCATCAAATGTTACTAATGAGCAGGTTAATGGTCAAATGGAATAAAAAATGGTATAAAAGAGGAAAATTTGAAACCTTGTTACTCGATCGAGAAAAAATATCTTCACTAACTCACGCACACTACTCACTTTTGGTGAGGTTTGAACCCTTGACCACTTGCGAGGCTGGGCTCTACAGCTAACCCTGGTACCACTGGGCCAATGTCCCTTTTGGTGATTTTTCTTTCATTTGTCATGCAAAGGCACATTGATTAACTATCATGCAAAGGCACCGGTACCACTGAGCCAATGACCCTTTTGGTATTTTTGTCCTTCGTTTATCTTGCAAAGGCACATTGCTTAACTATCCTTTTTCGTTTTCATCTTTTGTTCAGATCTGCCGTGCTCTTAACTACATTCACAACGTTATTGGTGTATGCCATCGTGATATTAAGCCACAAAATTTATTGGTAAGATCTTATAGAATATTTATTGCTCGTCTTATAAATAAGCTTAGGGAAACTCACTTATTTACATTGATCTTGTGAAAATATGTGGAAACTCTGATTACTCTCTTAAGAGAACCGATGTTAGCATATACGTATAGTCTTATATACTTAAGGACTCTTTTGGAGAGTTATCTAATGGGGTCCACGTATTCTCACGTGGTATGAGAGCCTAGGTCTACCACTTTAGGGAGTCATCATTTGGGGGTGATCTGTACTTGTCTAAGCCCTCTCTTTTTAAGGGCACTTTTGGAGAATAATCTAATGGGGTTCAACGTATTCTTACATATCTTGTTGGTGATGTATTAATATATGAATAACCCGGTTGCATGCAGGTTAATCCACAAACTCATCAGCTAAAACTATGTGATTTTGGGAGTGCAAAGATGTTGGTAAGTTCATAAAGCTCTTGAAGTTCAAAATGCAGTTATCACGATTTCAGGTGTTGAGATTTTATTGTGCAATTTCAGGTACCCGGGGAACCAAATATCTCGTATATTTGTTCAAGATATTATAGAGCTCCTGAATTGATCTTTGGAGCAACAGAATACACCAACGCAATTGACATGTGGTCTGCAGGTTGTGTTTTGGCTGAGCTACTCCTGGGACAGGTGGGTAACTAGTTTATATCTTGCACTCAATTTTGTATAGTTGTCTACTCCCTCCGTCCCATAATAAATGTGTAACTATTACACTTTTTAATATTTAAATGACAAGTTTACCCTTTATTATAGAGTGAATTTATTCATCTCGTAATTATGGGTAGATTTGGCAAGTAGGCTGTTACTTTTTGAAAAGGCGACACTTTATTTTGGGACGATTTTTCCCACACTATACACAAGCCGGGATTATTCATGGAAACAAGCGCATTAGTCTTTGGGGTTGAGGTCAGGTCTACCGTCTACCCCACCTTCGGGTGGGATATACGGGGATTGTTTGGTTTATCCTTGTGGTTAAGTTCCAATATCACACTATCCATTCAAGTGATGATTCATTATATGCAGCCTCTTTTTCCTGGTGAAAGCGGTGTAGATCAACTTGTAGAGATAATCAAGGTATGCAATCTGAGACAATTTTTTTTATCTTCTTGGCATCACAAACTTTGTAATTTGAAACTTATTCTAACAATCATCTTTTTTTTTTCTTGTTTAGATTTTGGGTACGCCAACACGTGAGGAAATTAAGTGCATGAATCCTCATTACACCGAATTCAAGTTCCCGCAGATCAAAGC
Organism: Cynara cardunculus var. scolymus; assembly: GCF_001531365.2. NCBI lineage: Eukaryota > Viridiplantae > Streptophyta > Magnoliopsida > Asterales > Asteraceae > Cynara > Cynara cardunculus. The sequence continues at coordinate 12,336,407 of NC_037541.1, forward strand.
TCATCCATGGCATAAGGTTTGTTGATATTCAATCAAGATTTATAATAATCTTTATTTTAGTTGTAACCAGTTATTTGCCCATAGCCGTACGTTCTCTGCGCTTCACATATTATGAAGAATTACAGATGAATGGAAATCCGAATATAGTAAACCATAAATGTATTATAATAACAGCAGTAATCTAACCAGTTCTAAAATTTAGATATATACCCCATTAAATTTTTGGATTCGGGATTTCAAAAACCATTGTTTAGATGTAAATTATTCAATAAATTGAAAAAAAATAACCCAAGACATTAGTAAGGCCTGCAACTAATGATCGGATTTCACTAATCAATGATCATGGTTTAAGAGCTGTTCACTAAATTTTTTTGGATAAGCGTTGATTAGGTGAGATGCTCTGACCGGGTAAGCAAGCCTCTCCACTCTTACCGGATCGGCATCTCGGTCAGTAACATTTGTTAGGTCAGAAGGGGTTGATAAACAACATCCTTTCCCAGTAAGAGGCTATAATTTTCTAAAATAGAAGTGACACTTTTTATTATCATTTACTGCAATATCTATTTTATTATAATTGGGGAGACATTAGATAGGGTATGTTTATTTCGGGTGCTTGTACTTGAAAACTTCTTTATAAGGTCGAGAAATTTACTTTTTCATGGTCTTTTCAGATATTTAACAAGCGCGTGCCATCCGAAGCCGTTGATCTTGTTTCCCGCCTGCTCCAGTACTCACCAAAGCTGCGATGTACCGCTGTAAGTGAATCTAATCTTTTTTCGTGTTCGTAAAAACATCGTGAAATCAACCTTAATCTTTCTACAATAAACAAACAAACAAATACTTGCTTATATATTTTCTTCTACAGCTGGAGGCTTGCACTCATCCTTTCTTTGACGACTTACGGAACCCAAACACAACTCTGCCGAACGGCAAACCCCTCCCTCCTCTATTTGACTTCACACCTCAAGGTATAACTCTCTTTTCATTTGTCGAGTTCTTCGATTTTCGCCCGTTATAGTATAAAAATACATCCACCCCAGACCCCACTTCATGATGGAATATACTGGGTTGGCTTTTTTTTGTAAGCCAAACCAACCCAGTATATCCCACCAATCGAAAGCAGGGTCAGATGGTGGGATGTACGCAGATCGTCCATCCCAAGGGATTGGGTTGTTTTGGTTTATATTGATAAAAATACATCCCACCCCACAGACCATACTTCATGATGGGATATACGGGACCTAGTTTGGTTTAAAACCTAACAAAATCAGTATATCTCGTTCAAAAATAGGGTCTGGGAATGGGATGTATGCGTATCTGTCATCCGTTCCAAAGGGTTTAGTTTGGTTTAATATTGATAAAAATAACATATAATGTTGACAGAACTTGCTCATGCATCTCCGGAACTACTTCAACGGCTGATACCCGAACATGCCAAAGAATGAATTACGTGATCACGAGAGGATTTCATTGTGAAAGTCGGGTTTTTGAATACTTACCCTTGCACAATACGCATTATACTTGTTCTTTTCGATCTTTTGGCTACACTATCTAATCAAGTTTATATTTAACTGTAACGCAACGAAAATATATGGATATTGTGTAGCTAGGTTCGATTTTCGAGCATTCCATATGCTCGATGGATGGATTGCTTACATCGTGGCTATACTTCTAATGAATTTGATTTTTTCGTTTTTTTCATATAATCCTTGTGTGCTCGATTTTTTACTTGGCATTAATACGTTTAATATTGAATTTCACATGTTTTTCTCGTCCAATTTTTAGTTTTCGACATAAATAAGCAATCCCTAACGCGTAAAGGCCTACTAGTCCTTTTGCAACCCGATAAAGCACGTGTCCCCGAGTCCTCTGTACACGATTTCGAAGCTTGACTTGTGATTCTTATACCGAATGGTCAAGGTTTCTACACGCTTCACAACATTGCGTTCACCAGGGTGGGACCTATCTTGTTCAACCGATTTTCGTAAGTTACTCGTACCAAATTTTGAGGGTGCTACGAGATACGAGAAAGTACAAGAGACATCAACCACAAAAACCGAAAGTCTCTCCAAATCAACTAAAGTTCCTCGAAACGATGAAATTTAGTTAAAAACACATGAGGTGACTTTATGGCATTTGTTTCACCTTAAAGGCACATCCGCACAGTAAAAAGTCCAAAGTTTGTTGTTGGCGTCCACCATGGGCGCCTTACAGAGACGTTCCAATCTTTTTGGAGACCCTGTTACATCCTAATTTTTTGATTGCATTGCATAAATGAGATAACAAGGAATATATGTTAAGAACAAAAATGGACTAAACCTAAAACGATTAACAATCTGAAACTAGATTCAAACCATTAATAATTTGAACATAATACCAAACAATTAATGGTTTGAACCTAAATATCTTCGGCTATAGTTTTACATAGGTCGATAAAAAGACCTAAACACATGTAAATTTGGGTCCCAAAATTTTCGGGACCCTGTTCAAAATCTCACATTTAACATGCTAAGGGACAACCTTGATGCCTTACATTTATTGTACCATAGTTTCTAGAAGGATCATATCTAGTGCGATTACTATTAACCTTCGGTTCATATAACTGTTTCGTGGCTCTAGTATCACATATGACCCACGACACTTCACCTTGATACAAAGCCATATACGAATGACTAAGTTACGATCATGAAGATATGAGATCGGCGACGATGACTTACGTGGAAAAAAAAAGGTTATGAATGAAATATATAATTTGAACGAAAAAAAAAAAGAGGGGGCGGAAATGTAAAAAGTTGAGCTCAGAAGGGCCTGTATTGTCAATCTTGAAAGTCAAGCTGAATTGATGGACCCAACCATCAGGGAGGCGTGTCATCACGGCTCAAAGTGGGTTGCACCAGCCGGGAATCGAACCCGGGTCTGTACCGTGGCAGGGTACTATTCTACCACTAGACCACTGGTGCTTTTTGTTATTTATTGCAATTAATATTATATAAAGATTAGATATATACATATAACATATTTTTATTTGTTACATTTGAGAACACAAGAATTGCAAGATTACTTTTACAAAACAATAATTTTTGACGTGTAGTTCAGTTGACAAATAAGTGAGACGATTTTGCCAAATACATATAGGGTTAAATGCATGAAATAACAACCTACTTTCATAAAATTTCTTATTATAGCATTTTACTTTTGTTTTTCTTTATTACAGCAATGTACTTTCAAATTATTTTTTATTAAGACATTGTACTTTAAAAAATTTACCCATAATAGCAATGAGTAACCTGTTACCTTTTAAACCGGTTAACCCTTTGACTTTTTTGTTTGTGTGGCTTTAATGAGGTGATGTGGATGCCACATCATTTTGATGACTTAACTAAAATTAAAATAAAAACTTATTTCAAATTATTATTAGTGATTTTCATTTTTTATTGTTATGATCTAAAAAAACATTTTTTTTTACTTTTTCTTATTAAGTTGCATTCAAATTAAATATTATTAGAGTAAAATATTTATTAAATAAATATGAAACATTATTTTCGATATATATTTTGTTTGTAAAAAATGTAACTTTTCATATTTTATGTTGTT
>NC_037541.1:12340085-12370217 GCF_001531365.2 Cynara cardunculus var. scolymus
ATATTAATAAATAATTCAAAAAAGTCTAATTAATTTAATATATTTATACGTCAAGTAAAAAGTTTTTGAATAAATATAATATATTATTTAAAAGATAATATTTTTGGTAAAAAAAAGAACAATTCTTATTTCTCTTTTTTCAAAAAACACATATTTTTTTTTAAATGTTAGCGAGATAAGTTGTGTTCTACTAGTTTTATTGATATTGGTATATTAATGAACAATTTAGAATTTTTTTAATTCATTTAATACATTTATTAAATAACATGTAAAATATCTAAATATTAAAATTAAAAATACAGTGTTTAATAAGAACTAATAGATRCTATAATAAAATAATTTTGAAAGTACAATTATGTAATAAGAAAGTCACATCATTATAGTACATGTGGACAGCCTACGTGTATAATGAGGTGGCATGGAAACCTAGTATAATGGGTAAATTTAAATCAAAAAGTTACCCAATGCTATAATGGGTAAAAAATTTAAAGTACAATGTCCTAATAAAAAATAGTTTGAAAGTACATTGCTGTAATAAGAAAAACTGAAAGTACAATGCTATAATAAAGAAAAATTTATGAAAGTAGATTGTTATTTTATGCATTTTGTCCAATACATATATATGTGGATGTTCAAACGAGAACCCCTATAATTTACGAAAACGTGAGAACAACCCAATAACCTCAAACTTTTTTAATTAATAAATTAACTTATACTATATTATAAAGCATTTGACAAAAACACTTCAAAACCATTTTTTTATGCATAAAGTACTGTTTATTAATACATGTTACTTAAATTTTAAGATTACAAGTAGATTGTGCGTAAGTACAACTTATTAAAGCTTCATATCTGAATTCGTGTAACTAACTGCAGATAAACATAATCAAATACATGATAAACATCTCATTTTGGATATAAAAAATCTACAATATAATTAGGATAATCATTGAACAGAATACTTAGTTATTATTTTTATAAAATATTATATTGTTAAACCAAAAATAAATTATTTTATTATTAAACTTAAATTAAATTATATTTGAAAAAATAAATTAAAGAGATTACATAAAAATGAGAACTTTCAGATAGTTGATTTGGTATTAACATTGATATTTTTTTTTTCAAAATGTTTATGAATTCTTCAAATTTATATTTTATTCAAAAATAAAATCATTATTGCTTTCTTAAAAACACACAAAATCGTATTGTAACATCGACAGGGACAAAAAATGAAATAGAACATTAAATCGAGATATATCTCGCTGCATTTCGTTAGTACCCTTCTAGTATAAATAAATTAATAAGGATAGTAATGTAATTAAGTAATTTTTATAATTTTTATTTTATTTTGATTAATTATAAGTATCTCTTTTTTTCTGGATTGATCACGTTCGTTTCCACTCTCTTCTCTTCCCTTGTGATAATTGTGTGATTGTGTAACCATAACCTATCGAAACCATGATCAATCAAGTGTAACCATAACTTATCGAAACCATGAGTAATCGTTGTGATAAATGCGTGATTGTCTAACCCTAACCGATCGAAACCATGATCAAATTGAGTGCGTAAGTGATGTTATAATAGTGATATCACATGATTATCACACTCATATCACACAAATCGTTTAGTGGATTTCGCCCATAATCGTTGTGATAAATATATGATTGTCTAATCCTAGCCTATCGAAACCATGAGTAACTGTTGTGATAAATGTGTGATTGTCTAACCCTAACCGACCGAAACCATGATCAAATCGAGTGCGATGTTATGATAGTGATATGACATGATTATCACATCCATATCACACCAAATCGGTAGTCGATTTCCTAAGTTAACCCTAGCCGAGCAGAATCCGTGTGATAATTGTGTGATAATCACATAATTATTACACCCAAATCACACTAAATCGTGTTGAAATAAGCGATAACCATAATAGCCCGTTACGTTATCTAGATTATTAAGTGTAGTGTGATTGTGTTTTTAAAATTTTATCACTTTGAATTCCAGTATTACTCTTTTGCCTCTCAATTTTTTTTTGAATTGTTTTAATTTCATTTTTAATTTAAAAAATCTTTTAGTTTTTATTGTTATCACAATATGAGGTTAATAGGTTGTTCTCGCGTTATCGCAAATCACAGAGGTTCTCGTTTAAACCTTTCCCTATATGTGTGTGTGTGTGTGTGTTAATTAATTATATAGGAAGAGTTCGAACAAGAACACCCTTGTTTTTACGAAAATACAATAACACTGTTGGACCTCCAAATTAATTAACACATAATAAAAAATAGAATAAATGAAAATAAAAATTAATTAATTAGCACATATAAAATTACTGAAACTAAATCAGTATTTATCCATAGTTTTCTGTTATCCTAGATTTATCTTTATCTCTTAAAATTTGTTATTATGATTGGAGACTTTTTATGTCGATGTGTCGGTGGTCGATAATGATATGATTTTGCTGTGATGATGATTTGATGAATTGAAGATTGTTTTATGGTGTGATAAAAGTCTAATAATTAAGTGATTTTCATGTGATAAAGTTGTGATAATCGAAAACTAACGATGATCATGTCTACATTAATCGACATGTCTGTTCATCATGTGATTTTCTGTGATAATTATTTGATACCGGTTATGTATTATCTGTATGATAAAATCTCTAAAATAAAGAATCTGTTGAAGTTGATTATAATTTATTTTAGAGATTTTAACTTTTAATTCTTTATTTTAAAGAAATTATAGATAAACTGCTGGAGATGCTCTAACAAACTATGTTTAATCTCTTACATAATTTGTAACAAAACTTATTCTGTCACCGCACGTTGCATAGTGCCACACACCAATTTATTTACAATACAAAACTAAAATTTAAAATCTAAAAAAAAAATTACATTCAACTCCAACAGATTTTTTATTTTAGAGATGTTAACATAAATTATTTCATTATAATATTCTCTGATTTATCAACCCAATACATTTAGAAAAACTTTATATAAAAATAATAATAGGACAAATTGCATGAAAAAATAACGTACTTTAACTTGATTCATATTTTGGGTAACGTACTTTTCAAACTTCCATTTTGGTAACTAAGATGTAAAGTTTTAAACATTTAAGTACCCAGATAATTGATCGAAACATTCAAGTTTTAAATTCTTTTCTAAATTTGAAGGTTTTTCATATAGGAAAAGTCTAAAAAACTCAATGGACTTTAGTGTTTTGAATGATTAAATCATTGGACAATTTTTTGGAACAAATAAGTCATTGGACATTCCAAAACATGTTAAACAACTCCTTGGACTTTCTAGAACCTACTACATACATTCTTATGATGTATACAACTGGTTAATGTGATAAAATAATGAAAAAAGTCCGAAAAAAACCCAATGAACATTCATATTTTGAGCGATAAAGTCCCTTAACATTTTTGAACCAAAAAAAATACTTACATTATATAAAATAACACACATATAACAAAAAAAATACTTACATTTAAAAAAGATTTTTGATAAAATTTATTTTAATTAAAATTAAAATCTTTTTTAAATATAAGTATTTTTTTGTAAATGTAAGTACTTTTTTGTTATATTTGTTTAATTTTATAGATCTAAATACTTTTTGGTTCAAAAAATGTTTAGGGACTTAGTTGTTCAAAATATGAAAGTTCATTGAGTTTTTTTCAGACTTTTTCTATTATTTTATCACATTAACCAGTTGTATAGGTTATAAGGATGTATGTAACAGGTTTTAGAAAGTCCAATAAGTTGTTTAACATGTTTTGGAATATTCAAAAACTTATTTGTTCCAAAAAATTATCCAATAACTTAATTATTCCAGACACTAAAGTTTATTGAGTTTTTTTAAACTTTTCTCTTTTTATAATTTCTCTATTTTAGACAACATTATAAAAAATATATTGAAGCAATAAAGAAAAAAACAAAACATTTCATTTCATTTTTGGATGAACAACCAATCACGGACCGGTGAATACCACCGATTTGACCCTCTGAACCGGGTCGGGCAGAAATTAACCGGTCCATTGTAACAATGAAGTCGCATTAAGGTGTCCTCCAAGTATCCACCAATCAACCACCGTTCCCTACCCCCATCTCACCAAACACCACCACCGGAATCCATGGCCGTCCCTTTCAATAACTGTCGTCATCCATAGCTTTCTAATACTACAACTCTAGTTTTTCCTACAATCGATTTGATCGACAAACTTTCTCTTGATTTCATCGCAATCAAACATAATCATGGCGACGACGATGCCATCTCAATCTCCTTCCTCTTCCTCTGAAGACACCACCACCAACAACAACATCGATTCCACGCCGTTGCTCAACACCAGCACCACTTCCGATGCGATCTTCCGTAGTCGTCAATTTGTCAGGGGTACTCCCTCCCTTCGTGGCGCTGCGAGGTTCCTTCGTCGCGCCAGTAGCAGACGGATGCTCCGTGAGCCGTCGATGCGGGTGAGGGAATCGGCCGCTGAGCAAATCGAAGAACGCCAGACCGATTGGGCTTACTCACGCCCGATTGTGATTCTGGACTTGATTTGGAACCTCGCGTTTATTGTTGTTTCGATATCTGTACTGATTATGAGCCGAAAGGAGGATCCACAGAGGCCTTTGAGGCTTTGGATTGTTGGATATGCTTGTCAGTGTTTGCTTCATATGGTTTGTGTGTGTGTTGAGTACAAACACAGGTACCAGCAACGCTCGTCGGAGTATGGTGGCAATTTGAGGTCGGAAGTTAATAATGGAAATCCCAATTCCAACTCTTCGAGTTCAGGGAGTGAGGAAAGGGAGAATGCAGCATTTTCACCGGATCGGTCGTCTAATGACGATGATACCAGGTACAATCTCCAACCAAATGTTGCTATGATGATAAGAAAGTAAAGACTAGAGAAGTTAACCTTCCCTGAGTTGTGGAATTTGAAAATTCAGTCGTATCTACACTCATATGTTGCATGTATGCAGTATAGTGATGTAGAAGTAGGAAGTATGGTGATTTACCATTAATATGCAGTGGGTTACCTCAATGGCTGATCAATGTGATTTCCACTGTGAGCCTGAAGTACATCTGTGGGTTGTTACTAGATAAGGTAGATGGGATTTTGATGATGATGGATTTCGACGAGTTGAATCAGGGGGTTTGCTTAATATGGCGTATTGTATAAGATCGAATTGCTTTTATTATAATACCCAGAATTGGTTTTGGTTGAGTGGCTGGATTAAGAATTACCAATACGTCTGTCTTACTTGTTGCATTAACTAGTCAAATTATAGGTTTTATGCAAGCATCTCAATCTTAGCATGATGAAACAGAAGGAAGTTTGGCAAAGAATTCTAGCAAGTAATTAAAAGTCAGAGGATGTATATATATATATAGGGTTGGGTTCCGGTTAGACAGAAAGTTATGGTGAGAAGGGTAAGAAGGGATCTCCACCCTTGGATCAATGCTAATTGATGATCAACAGTAATGAGATGCACCCAAGATCAATTCACGTGAGAAGCGCAATTCATTGGGTGGGGGTGAGATTAAAAGTGATCAAGGGTCCAAATCCCTTCTTACGCTCCTCAGCTTAACTGCTATTCTCACACGATCCTTCGTCTCTCTATATGTAGAGGGAAGTCTCAGCTGGTTCTATAACATGTATTTATAGTCCCCAAAGCTTTATATTTCTGTTGGAATGACGCATGGCAGATATTATAACAAAATTAAAAAAAGGAATGAACTTTTTAGTCGTAAAATAGTTAAGATATGTTATGTATGAGACCAACACGTGCCTGCTGTTGGGCTTAATACCATCAATAACATCCTTCCATACACTTCTATATAAGGTTAGCTTCTTTGGTATATTCTACTTGTTCAATTGTTCTTCAGTACTGGCCTCTTATAACAATATTACCCTACCCCTTCCTTTTCTTACACCCCCCTCAGGCCTCATGTTGAAGTCTCAAAAGTTTTACTGATGGATTCAGGGTCATCATTGGAGATGTGCAAACAATCTCAAGTGTTTTTTCCTCAACTTGTCTTATAGATCGTGTAGCTTCTCAATGCTGTGAAACCAACCTTCTAACTAATATCATTGTTCCTAACGGTATTCCTCATTTTTAGTCCACAACATAATTGTTAATTACATTTCTTTTATTTTCATCTTGTCATCATGTTATTTGGTGGTTCAATATCCCATCAATTATGAGCTTGGTTTTAAAAAGCACGATGCGGTCCGAGGAGGTAAGGGTCCCGGAAGCCGATGCGTGATGCTGATGCGCTCGCATCACGCATGTGATGTGCCCGGTATTCAAAAAATATTTATAAATTAATTCTACATATCAATTTCTACCTTAAAAATACTTACCTATCAAAATACTTCATTTATAACATAAAGTAGTTCAAAGTGGATTAGAATCTTAAAAAGTTCGTGAATTGGAATAACAGAACACACAAACTACTACCATGAAGAACACAACTAAAAAGCCCAACTAAAAAGCCCAACTAAAAACTGAAAAAGGGAGCCCAAACATTAAACATACAGGATGCGCTGATGCATAGGTGATGCACGCATCGTGTGATGCGTAGGTGATGCTAGCGCATCATGGAATCGCAACACATCAGCCCATCTGATGTGTTTCCTCCAGCGCATCAGAGCGCATCACGCATCACGCATCAGAGCGCATTATGCGCACATTTTTAAACGAAGATTATGAGTTATGATACGTTTCATCTGTCCTATTGGACTTACCTTAGCTTTAGCAGAAACTTCTGTCACATGTAACACTTGTAGCTTGTTGTCACTAGTTCTGTCCTACTTGCAATGCTCATCGTAATCAATGAAAAGTGTCTCTCTTAGTTGCTCTGTTAGTAACATGCTTACCATATCTTCAAGTTCCTGCTAACACCGTCACGGTTATACTTTGTGTACCTTGTTTAGTACAACACAATATAAAAACTTCTGATTGAAGGCCTACCATATATTGCCATTTATTTGTTAGGCTCTTTACATGTGGTTTTACCTAACATTTTCCAATTCTCAAGTTTTTCAGGTATGATGACAGAAAAGCTGAGTCTTGATTCTGTTACATACTCATTTGCCTATATATTTTCATGAACACATAATATTTTGTTTTCTTCTACGTAGGCAAGTAGCTAGTTGCCTAGTTGCATATCTTTTCTTGTGAGGACCCTACATCCCAACTACGAGACCTATCCTACTATCTTGTACCAACTCTATTGCTCATCCACTTCTTCATTATTTTGTCAATTCTATTGTCATTTCACCTCAACCTGGTGTACATGTGACACATACTTGAGGAAATGAAGTCCAGGACTTGCTTAGTTCTGAGTTTGTCGATCTAGCTATATGTATTCACTGTATTGGGTTTTTATGCATCACCAAGGGGGTTAAGCCTTGCCCTTAACACATTTTTATGGATGTGCGGATGCAGGTCATTCACTTTCATGAAGCCTGGATAATATTTTGGTTTTTTATGTTAAAAAACTGCAAGTTCTGACACTAGCTTTCTAAGGTTGAGTTGTACTTCTCTTTTATCAATGCTTGGGACATAGCATGCAAGGAAGGATACAGGGAATGGGCAATTGCATAGGCCATGCTTAATTGCATTACTCTCAATAAAGATGTAATGACTTTTCTTGTTGGCTAGAAGCCTAGAATGTTTTTGATTTCTATGGCATTTACTAGCCAACTATTGCCAAGAATAGGATTTTTTAAGTATGTTCTCATATTCAATAGTGATGCAGGACAGATTTTAAGAAGAAACACTATGATCACTTGAGTATCACATCTGAGATCACTAAAGGCATCTTACCGAAAGAGATTGTATTACATAATCAAAGAAGCTTTTAGCATTTTTATTCAACCATCTTGTAATCAATCATGAGGATTACATCTCTACATATAATAAGACTAACGATAAAGATAATGAGGATAAATAACAATGATAAATATAACGATTATTCTAATAATAATTAGGAAATAATCCTAAAAGCTATACTAACAATAGTGGAATATTGTTTAAGATAATAATCATAAGAATAACTGGATTAAAGCTAAAGAAAAATCAACCTACTATTAGCTCTACTCTTGCATTCCTCATCAAGTAGGGATAAATGTTTCTCTCTTATGCTTGTTTCTGTGAATTCAACATATTCTGTAGTCATGTTCATCATTTGTGCATCATAAACTTCTTGATGTTAACCTTATTTCTGCATCGACCTTCTTGCTGATCTTTCACCATTAGATCCCACAAGATTCCTAGTGAGTTGTCTCACTTCGCAGCCTTAGTGTTGGACTTTGCTTATCATCTCTTACAAAATTAAGCTCAGTGTTGTTCAACAGCAGCAGCTGTATGCTACATCATTTCATTTTTCTTCTTCTAGGTTTCTTAAGATTTCTTAAAGTTTCACTTTTGTGGCTAGTATGGGACATGACTAGTACCTCTTCAGTCTTTTATAGGCATGTTGTTTTTTATTTGCACATCTAATTAGTATGTTGTTATACTACTGTATTGTCTGTTTCCTCAGCCTCATATTGCTGCATTATTTATTTGCTGTTTTTGCAAATACGCTGTCTTTTCGGCCCAAGTTTTATTTTCTTTTAATCTTTTCTTGGAATAATTTAGATAAGGGCTTATTATTGTCCTAAATTGGGCAAAAGGGTAAAGTGAATTAATTTAATAGAAATCTTCTCTGGCTATTTATGTCATGCTTGTATATCAATTGTGTTGCATTTATCTGTTTCAGTGTTGCTAAGCATCTGGAGTCTGCTAATACGATGTTTTCATTTATTTGGTGGATTGTTGGATTCTATTGGGTGTCTTCTGGTGGTCAACATCTTACTATGAATGCACCTCAACTATACTGGTTTGTCTTTCTTCCCCTAGGAAGATTTAATATGAAAATAGTGTGCAATTTTCATCTGGATAATTTATGCATGACTTCTTTTCCAGGCTCTGTATTACATTCTTGGCATTTGATGTGTTTTTTGTCGTTATCTGCGTTGCTGTGGCATGTGTTGTTGGTATTGCTGTTTGCTGCTGTCTACCTTGTATTATTGCAATCTTGTATGCGGTGGCTGATCAGGTAATTAATTTCTTACACAATAGTTTTTGGTCCCGTTGATGGCCATCTAAGCAGCATTATGATACTTCTTGGCATGCGTGTCTGTTGTAGCCGACAAATGAATTTCTCTGGTACTCAATTTTGTTGGTTCGACTAGCAAGGCTTCTACTTTGTGATCGAGAGGTAGAAACAACCTCTCTGCAAAATCAAGGGGAAAACTCTCTACAAAACTTCCTTCCATGATCCTTGTGCGATTAGTCTTTGGTGCTTTAGGATCGCTCCTTTACACAATTTTGTTGGTAAACTCGATTGTGAAACCGTATGTTTCCAAAATAAAGGGAAGGGATGCACTAAAAAACTTCCCTTTCTGACCTTTACATAGCCATTTGGTGGCCCAGGGGTTGCCCTCTTACTCTCTTTGTTAAACTAGCTTAGGAGAAGATTAGAGAAAAGAGATCTCTTAGTCCTTAAAACATGCAGAAATGGATTATTTGGAAACATGGATCCTATAAGATGAAAGGAAATTTGAACATGGAGGTTCTTTATCCCCCCTTTCTCCCTTCTTGCCTTGGATATACTCTTTAAGTGTTGAAATTACGTTTTGAAATTTGGCAGGCTCTTTTTGTTCTCTCATTTCTGAGCTTATGACAATCTTCAAGGAGGCTTGGTATATAGTTAAGTCGGATAAAGCACAAACCATAGCAGAAGACACAACCACTTACTTTGTCTAGTACACGTAGTTGCATCAGGGCTGTTCTGAAATGTGGTAAACTACCATTTGAAGTGTCAATTTTGTGTGCATATAAATTATCATATTGTTAAGTATTGTAAAGTTTGGTTACCTTTACTTGTAGTAATGTTGGTATTTCTTCTTTTAGGCTTGATGTTATTTATGTACATATTTTTTGTAATCTCATTTAGAAAGAAATAAGAATATATTACCAGATTTGAGAAGTAACATATATAATACCCAATTTTGATTTGAAGTACTACTTTAAGTACTTCATATTTTTAAATATGATGAGCAATCAATTGTAAAATTATCATAGATAACGAACAGTGGAACTTGAAATTTACAGTTTTAAGATAACATAGAAGAAACGCTATAATTCTAGCAGGTTTAGTAAATAACTTTGTTCTTTTAGTTCAATAAGCTCAAATGTAGACTGTAGTGTCAGTTGAAGTGTATAGTTATCAGATTACTTGATCATTGCGCCCAGTATGTTCACGTAGGAACGTAATCATGATTGGTGGACTTCTTTAGAAAGATGAATCATATTGTTTCTGTCTCTGTGTTACAGTAAATTGCAAGGAATATCCATTTCCCTTCAATTAGTCTTTTTTAAGGTCCCCGTTGTAGTAACGATGTGGATTACTTTACGATTCTAGACATGAAGTGTCGATATAACTAACTGCTATTATTTCTTCTTGAATGTGATAGGACACATCCCAACTCTTTCCTCCAATTAGATAGTTCTCCCTTGTTATGCGATATGGTTTGAGTGATAATGGTTTCTTTAGTGCAAAATTTCGGACAAAAGTAAAGGGAGGTGTTGGAGTCTCATATTGGTTAGACTTGGACCATTTCTTCTCTATGTATGTTGGAGCCTCCCTTCTCTCCTCGAGGGCTCTCTTGGAGAGTAAATTTGGGGCTTCCACATATTCTCACATGGTATAAAAACCAAGTTCTACCACTCTAGAGACTCGACACTCTGGGGCAATCTGTACTCGTGTAGTGGTAGCCCCCTCTTGCCACTCTGCCATAATTCGTGTCCATCTAGCATTTGAAGGAAGGGGCGTGTTGGAGTAGACTTGGACCATTTCTTCTCTATATATGTTGGAGCCTCTCTTCTATCATCAAAGGCTCTTTTGGAGAATAAATTTGGGGCTTCTACATATTCTCACATGGTATCAGTCTACCACTCTAGGGACTCGACACTCTGGGACAATCTGTACTCGTCTAGCCCCCTCTCCGGACTATTTGTATCTGGCTAGCCTCTATAGGACGAGGCGTGTTGGAGTCTCACATCGCTAGACTCAGACCATTTCTCCTCTATATGTTGGAGGCCCCCCTTCTCTCCTTAAATTTGAGGCTTCCACATATTCTCGCAGGAGGTGGGTAATAATTTCAGGAGTTGTAGGTTGTGGGAAACGATGGATTTCAAGGACTTCCAGTGAAATAAATAGTTGTCTAATAATGAAAATGACAGTAACAACAGCAAGAAGAAGCCATGCCCAATGCCAAATCAAAATTGCAATTCCAACTCCATTTGTAAGATCTTAAAATTGAATTTTTTTTAGTTTTAAGCAGTCTAGAGGATGCGATTTCTTCAGGCAATATCAAAAGAATGGGTATTAATTATATATCCAATGTATATATAGGCGAAAGATCGTGTGAGAAGGAGAGTTAAGGTGAAAAGCGCGAGAAGGGATCTGGTCCCTTGATCACCTTTAATCTCAAACTCACCCATGAATCGCACTTAATATGGGGATTGATTTGGTGCATTTCATCTCGGTGCATCTCATCCTAATGTGCATTCAAGGGTGGAGATCCCTTATGCTTCTCACCTTAATTCTTCTTCTCACCGAGTCACCGGAACCCAACCCTGTATGTATATGTGTTTGTATTTAAGTATGAAACATATATCGCTTAATTGCCTACTTTTCTTCTTGATATTTGTATGGGAAGTTGTTGCATGTTGAAGTTAAATTTTACTTTCTGAAATGGTCATCATATTATAGATGTAACATCTCTCTTACTAGTACTCGTGTGATGTTTGATGTTTGTTTCTGCGTAAAAAAATTGAAACAGGAGGGTGCAACCAAGGATGATATTGAACGATTGCCTAAATACAAATTTAAGAGAATAGATGATTTCGAGAAAGAAAATGGCGAGATCCAAAAAGGTTATGGTGGAATAATGGTAGAATGTGATACCGATTCGCCAGTTGAACGTGCTTTATCTGAGGAGGATGCTGTAAGTTTCTCGATCTTACAATCAGTACCGTTCATCAGTTATCTTTATAAACATTTCACTGGTTCATTTCTTATTAAACTGCCTTCCTCGTTTCAAAATAAATGTGCAATGTTTAACCGAAGTATTAGACTAGCAGTCAAATATCTAAAATGCCCGTAGATAACTGCAAGCTAGGGAGATTTTGTGAATCAAAATAAATGCGATCAGTATATTCTAATATGGGTTAAATGGGATAAAAAAGGTGAACTTCTGTTGAAACATATCCAGAAAGAATATTTGGCCGAAACTTGGGTATTTTTCATTTGTAAGGGTGCGTTTGATATGTAGGATAGGACGGGATAAGAGTAAGACAAAACAACAAAACAAAAACTTGTTTCCTGCGTTCGGTGCAGCATTAGACTGGAACAGGACAAGATTATTGAGCAGAACAAAAATATATATATTTTCTGTCCCACCAAGATTATTGGTAAATAACTAAACTACCCATGTCGAATTAAAACCCTAACCGAGTACAAATCTTTCACCTGCCTACCTCATTCTCACCCATCTTGTTCTATCCAGTCCCATAGGAGTATGCACCCTAAGATAATTCTATGGCTTTTAGGAGGAAAAAGATGTTGTATATTCTTGGGTTGGCAGGTGTATAAAATAAACCCATGCTTATAAGTCTTATCCTACATAATTTTCACTTGGTGTATTCATATTAGTCTAAACTACCAAGTAAAACGAAATCATTTCATTGATTTGCCTCCTTCTTATCTTGCAACCACAAGACCATGAACCATTTGGGTTGTGGCACGCTGTTTAAGGCTCAGGGATGTAGTGGAAAATCTCATCTTCCCCGGGTTCAAATCCGGATGCTGCCAAAACCCTTGTGGCCATGGAGGTTCACCTGTGATGACTGCAGGCAATTCGTATTCGTGGTCGCCTGGGGGTTTAGTCGGTGCACGTAAGCTGGCCCAGATACCCACAGTTACCAAAAAAACCACAAGATAGAAGTTCTACGTATACATTTTTAGCTTTAATTTTAAATTCTATAATTGGTGATTGTTCTCTTATCACATAGACCAAAACTTGGCTTCATGTGTTCCAATATCATGTCCTTTGTGCAAGTTTAAGATCTAACCAATAAAAGAAGGAAATTCTCATTATTCATTAATTAAATATTCAAAATAAACTGTTGCTCAAGTAAGAGTATTATCTTGTTTTTAGTCTGGGATTGCTGCGCAAAAAGTCCAACCCCGAAAACATTTGGGCCTGGTAAGCTCGAGCACGGACCTAGACCAAGTATTTTTTTCAAGTCCCGGTTAAAGTCTGGACTGGAAAAACCTGCATAAGTCCTAGAAAAGCCTAATCGGGCTCATTTTCACACCCAAAGCCTGGCCTGGACTTTTGAAGGCCCGTGCCTTGTGCATCCGGAGTCTAAGCAATCGAGCAAAAGAAATTCATTATGTTGCCTTGCTTTCCGCGTTTTCTTTTGTTGGCATAACATGCAAGTCTATTTTAGGATTTGTAATTTTCAATTTCAAATTTTGCAGGTTGTGAACTTCACTCTATTTTTCTAATAAACAAACCAAACCAAACGCACCCAAGTCCCACTCGGATGTAGGGTTAGGGAGGTAGGATATATGCAGACTCTACCTCTACCTCTAACCCAAAGGGTAAAACAATTGTTTTCGTGAAGACCCCGAATTAGTGAAAAAGTGTTTGCAAACTAATGGGTCAACAATTTGGGTTACACACTTTGAAGGCCAGTTCAACAGGCAAATTAAGACTATGCCTTGAGGCTCCTTACCATAGGTGGCTCGTTTGAGTCTCCTTAAGGCTCTATAGGATTAGTCGAGGTGCACCCAAGCTGGCTCGAACAACCACCTTTAAAAAAAGGAAATCCAGGATATGCTCAATGTCACACCCCTAAGGGGTTGTTTAGTTGGTTTTCCATTAAGTCCAGTATAGATAAAGTTGTATGTGTGTATTAATTTCTGTGATATAGATTGAGAAGGTTTTTGTTTGGGAGAGGTTTTTTATAGATGGAAGGAGCGTGTTTTTTAATTGGAAGAGACAGGTTTGATAAAACTTGGCTTTTTGCATAAAGCTTCCCCCCTAGAAGCTTACTAAATAAGTCACTTTCTATATCATTAAAGCATTACCAAATTGTCATATATAGTTGACAATAAGATGCGAGTCCCATTAAGCCGCTAACAAACAGCCCTAAATCTCCCAATGCAAGGATTTGACAAGTTGTAGAAGTGCCCATACTTCCAAGTTCACAAACACCCTACCTTGGTCAATAGTAGGGGTGCATCAATGATGAATCTTTTTTTAAAGTATATAAATAGTATATACTGTAAAACTCACACACACTTGTCACATGTGGTGACTTGAACCCTTGATCTCCTACCAGTAACCCAGATACCGCAGGGCTAATTAGAGCATCTCCAATAGATTCCAGAGAGAAAGTAGGAGAGAGAGAGAGAGTGTGTGTGTGTGTGAAATTCTCCAAATTTGGAGAACTTCCCAAAAATGATTACCATGAGAGAGATTTTTCTATAATATTCCCACCAATAAGAAATTTTGAACTTAAATGTTTTAGGAGAGATAATATTTTATTAAATGTTTTAATTATATAATCAATGTTTGGAGTTGAACGTAATCTTTTTATTGAGATCTTTAATTTTTTTCCTCCATTTTAGAGAAATTTTGGAGAATCTGTTGGATTTGATCTCACCCGTTGGTAGCATTGATGAATCTTGATGCATATTGACAGGAATGCTGCATTTGCCTTTGCACGTACGATGACGGAACCGAACTCCGTGAGCTCCCGTGCTGTCACCATTTTCACACCCCGTGCATCGATAAATGGCTATACATCAACGCCACCTGCCCGCTCTGCAAGTTCAACATACTCAAAAACGGTAACCAAAGTGGGAGCGATGAAGTATAACCAACCAAACCCACAGATATCATTTCCTTCACGATTCTTGATCCCAACCCATCTTTTGGTATGTGATTTTTAATGTAAATTCGATACAAGACTCGTGTTCTTAAAGTTTTCGACTTATCGGGATTTGGGATCGAGGACTGAAGAGGGTACCAACCTCTCTTTCTTTTTGCCATATTTATTTGGAGATGTAAAGTTACATATTTTGTGTAGGAATACGGTCTCTAACCGCGGCGTGCATTATTGGTTGTACTCTATGCAATGTAAGTTGTAGGGTTCGGTGTTGTAGCTTACCATAGTGTATGTGTATCATGCATTATTGGTTGTACTCTATGCACTGGAACTTGTATATCTATAGTGTCATGGCTTGAAGAAACTACGGGGTTTTAAAGAAGAAAGTACATCATTTTTCTTTTTTTAACTGTTTTTCTAGCCCAAACCGTGTAATTGATAAGGACCAGTTATAAACTTATAACTGGTCCTCAAGACTCGGTCCACTTTAACCGGCTTGTTTATGTTTTTAAAATTCTAGTATCATTGACCAATTGGGGCGTGTCACTTTTTTGTGTAATTTGGTTCTAACCTATTAAACGGTCCTTATAGAAAGCCTAACTGATGGAAACTAATCGGTTATTGTGGTTTTTTAGCTGGTCAAAGTGTAACCGAACCTAACCCTTAACTAGTCATTTGTCCACCATGCCCACCTTTAGGGATGTAAACGAACTAAACATTCAACGAACCATTCTGCAAGTTCGTCTATTGTTTGTGTTCCTTCATTTGTTCGGTTAAATTAAACAGCTTGTTTGTGTTCGTTTACAGCCCTACCCACCTTTGCTATTCTACTGTTCGAAAAAAAACATAAAGTATTCCCTTGTGGCCACAGAGGTTCAAATGCGGTGACTCTGTGCTACCTGCAAAACAGGTGGTTGCTCTGAGATTAGTCGGCTCACAAAGCGGGTTGGATATCCAGGTTAATAAAAAACATAAAGTAGTAATTATTTCTCTTTTTTTTGTATAATTATTTTATGATATTGGATTTTCTGTTATCTAAATCGCATCTCTCTGTCACATGTACCAGTACCCATTCGGGGAACGTCCATGCGAAGGTTTACGAGTCATATGTTTTGCGGAACTATGTTCTTGTCATGGTTGTATGTCTTTTTTCAGCCTCAATCTATCTATCCCGATATATATCTAGATGTATGATCCAACATACTCATTTTTTCCTGTAATTGTTATTTATACAATGAATAAATGTATCGTATTCAGTGATAAAGAATACGAATTAACAACCGTTGATCCTATGATTTTTGAACCCATAAATAGGTTCTTTAATGTAATTGTAGTTTCGTTGTAAACCATCGGCTTGATCTTGTTGAAAAGGGAGCAAAAAACACTAAACCGTACTCGTAATTTTGTTGTTGTAACATTTGAATAATGAAAAGAGCATCTCTATCAGCTGAGTAGGAAAAGATGGGGTCAATTGAAAGAGAGAAAGAAAAAAGGGGGCAGAAATGTAAAAGGTTGAGCTCAGAAGGGCCTGTGTTGTCAATCTCGAAAGTTAAGCTGACCTGATGGACCCAACCATCAGCAAGGCGTGTCATCACGGCTCAAGTGGGTTGCACCAGCCGGGAATCGAACCTGGGTCTGTACCGTGGCAGGGTACTATTCTACCACTAGACCACTGGTGCTTCTTGTTTATTACTGTCAATTAATATATTTTATCATCAAATATTTTAAATCATTTTACTTACTTTTTTTAAATAATATATATATATATATATAAAACATGTATAAATCTGGCATCACGTGAGATCAGCCTGTTTTCATGAGACTATTTTTTTTACACTTGAAACTTCAAAGCAGAACAGTGTGAAAGTAACTTTCACAGTGTTTTTACTGTGAATATTCGACTTTTTTTTTACCTTCACAAGATTTTGTTGTGAAGTTTCAAGTGTAAAAATCGTGTCTCACAAAAATAGCATTGTTTCACATGTACCCAACCGTGTGTGTATATATATATATATATATATATATATATATATATATAAATGAGACGACGAACCAAATTTATAAACATAAGAGTATAAAAACCCAATGTTATTAATGATAACTTGAAGGAGTATTGGATGATATCATTTGGGGTTGATTTAAACTGTTATTTAAAAATCAATCCAATTCCAATTTGATGCAGCGGTTATAACTCAACTTTATGAAATGACCTTCTATGTTTTAACTACCATTATATAAACATATACATTCACGATATAGGCCTAAACAGTAAATCTTTTTCAAACAGGTATTAGTATTGCTGAATGGTTTTGTGTATAATAATTAAGGGGCTGTTTGTTTGGCTCTTAATGGTGATATTAAGAGCCAACCTCTTAATCGGTAAGAGGTAAGAAGTGTTTGGCAAAAAAAATCAAGCCTCTTAATGGTTACATAACCCTCTTAACCATTTTGCATCCAATGGTTCACTCAACCATTCAGACTTCTATTTTTCCAAGATTACCCTTCCCACCCCTTCTTCCCAACCCTCTCTTCACGCACGTCGCTCCGTCTCCGGTAGCCGGTAGCCTCCACCATCTCCGTCCCCGTCTCCGGTAGCCTCCACCATCTCCGTCCCCGTCTCCGGCAACCTCCACCATCTCCCTCCCCGTCTCCGGTAGTGACCGGAAAATAGCCTGTGACTCTCGCCGATGACCGAAAAATAGCCTGTGAGACTCTCGCCTGTGAGACTCTCGCCGGTTGTCGCTCGATCGGTGATGGTCAATGGTATCTTCGATTGTGAGACTCCACAGCTTCTACAGCTTCTACAGCTTCCGTCTCCGGGGTAACCTCCACCATCTCCGTCCCCGTCTTCGGTTGTCGCTCGATCGGTGATAGCCTGTGAGACTCCACAGCTTCCATCGCCGGCGACCTTCCATAGCTTCGATTTTGGTCGCCAGTCCCTTAACAGTAGCACAGCTTCGATTAGGTTTTCTTCCATTAGGTTTTCTTTCTTCAATTTTTAGTCGTTAGGTAAACCATAATGAAACTGGATGATCACTAAAAAAACAAAGAGGATTAAAATGATAATTTGCTTTTATTCAGAAAACAGTTACCAAACAACATTATTTCATTCAACACTTAACCATTCTGACCCTCTTAACCATTCTGACCACTTAGCCATTCTGCACCAAACCATTCAGCAACTGCCAAACAGCCCCTTAAGTAGTCAAAATGATTAAGAGGTTTCTTATGATATAGTGCAAAATGAAATATAATTGTTTGGTAATTGTTTACAATGAAATTAGGGCTATTAATGGTTAAGGGAGGCTGAGGATACAAAATCATTCAGAGGGTTTTAGAATCATTAAAAGACAAAAAAATTTTTTGTCAAACAAGATTCACATCTTAATGATACAGAATTTGACTCTTAATGGAATTATTAAAAAATAAACAATCAACCCCTAAAATGTAAGATTATGTGTATTTTTTTTATCTTCTTTAATCAGTATAAAATTTGGTGTAAATGAATAGTGTTGCATTAAATTTGACGTTAAGAGGTTGTTTGTTTACCTCTTAATAGTTTCATTAAGAGACAACTTCTGAATTGTTAACATGTGAATCTTGTTTGGCAAAAAAAAAAAAGTCAGACTCTTAATGGTTTTAAAACCCTCTGAATGATTTTGTATCATGGATCTCACTTAACCATTAAGAGCCCTAATTTCATTGTACACAATTACCAAACAATTATATTTCATTTTGCACTATATCATGAGAGCCTCTTAATCATTCTGACCAATTAATCATTCTGCAACGAGCCATTCAGCAATTGCCAAACAACCATTTACTCTTTACGGCAATTTTTATTTAGATTTGGGGCTAACTTTCTTAAAGTTATGAAGGTAAAAAAAGCCGAATCTTCAGTTTTTAGTAATTTGGTTAGGATTGATTTGCTTATCGAGGTTAATTTGGGACTAAGTATTCAATGCAACCATACCTTTTGAAGATTTGATGAGTAGATAATCAAATATAACAGTTTTAAAAACGTACTGATAATTTAAAAAATATTAATCAGTTAAGATGCTACAACTGATAACTTTGTTTTCATTCATATTATGTGTAACAGTTATTTAAAATCATCATCAGTATACATTTTTTCTAATATTTTCATAATATAAACATACAAAATGTAAGTACTAAAAATAATTGCAGAGTATTTATGATATTTAATAAAGATTAGATCAAAAAATATTCAATATTGAACTCATTTTGAAGATATCACGAGATGGTTATAATGGTTTAATTTATAAAAAAAAACGTATTTTAATTAATATATGATTATGTATATTAATAAGATAAAAATGTAGAATGAAAAATGAAAAAGTATAAGATATAATAAAAAAAATTATGAAAGTAGATTGCTATTTCATGCATTTAAGCCTAAAATAAATAAATAAGTATAAGTAAAATGTTTAGGGTCTGTTTGTTTTTTCAAAATTACCTATGAAGTCTGATTTGTTTAGATGTTTGGGTATTAAGAACGTTTGTTTTATTTTTAAAATAAGAGCTTAAAAGCTTTAAATGTCCTCTGAAAATTTAAGTGGTAAACGTATCCCTTAATATCTTTTAATCCCATTTGGCCCTCTATCAAATGTTTCAATTTTGGGGGTTGGAAAAGATTTGTTAGAAAAAAACTATTTATCTTTTACACTTTTGTAAAAAAAACTATTTATCTTTTATATTTTTGCACTAGTTTGACCGATTCAGATTTCAAACTTCAAATGTAAAAACAAACAATCTTACTGATCCAAATTTCAGACTCCATGACCACCTCTTATAAATCAGAAGTGAAATCAGACTCCAGATTTTATCATCTCTTAAAAAACAAACGTCACCTAAGTGTTAAAAATATTTTCATGGTATCTATGATATATAATAATATGATTGAATGTAAAAATATTCAATATTGAACATATTTTGAAGATATTGACAAGACAATTATAATTACGTAACTTGTTAAAAGAAACATATTTTAGTTAATATACGATTATGTATGTTAATATGATAAATATGTAAAATGAAAAATAAAAAAGTAAAGGTACTAAAATTAGTTAAATAAGAAAATATAAGGATATAAAGTGTAATTTTAAAACTAGAAAGGATTATGTTTGTGAGAGACGTAAATGAGTAGGAGGGGATACGTTTAACAACCCCGTAAACAAATGAAAAGAAAGTTTGAGGTAAACTTATTAAATGCTTACTTGATAAGTGCTTACCGGATAAATTTACTTATCAGATGAACATGACAAGGGTCAAGAATCTTATTGGATAAGAACGATGAGAAGATGAATAATCTTACCTGGTAAGGGAAGATGATGACTCTTACTCAAGTAAGCGCTTACCCAGTAAATTGGTACATTCGATGTTTTGATGCACCAAAATCTTACACATCAAAATAAATTATAGTGTTGACTTATATCGATAAATATTTACCGGGTAAGCATTTGGGTAAACGGTCCCTAAAATGTAACAAAATAGCTACAAACAATCTCCAATCATATCAACTATTAAGGGTTATATGAAATATAAAATTTGAAAAAAAAAAAGAAGAGGGGGCAGAAATGTAAAAAGTTGAGCTCAGAAGGGCCTGTGTTGTCAATCTTGAGAATCAAGCTGAATTGATGGACCCAACCATCAGCTAGGCGTGTCATCATGGCTCAAATGGGTTGGCACCTGCCGGGTATTGAACCCGGGTCCCCATTGAATGGTTAAAGGATGCCCATGAACAAAATCATTTAGATGGTTTTAGAACCATTAATAGACATATTTTTTTTCACGAAACAAGATTTACCTTTTGACAATTCAGATGTTGCTTCTTAATGGAACTATTAAAATTGCAACACCCCAAGATCATATTTGTATATAAACATATATTTCCATATATCAAGTAAATATAATTTACATAATTGATCCCATTATTTAGAAAAGCTACAATACAAAATAGCTACCAAATTTTTCTACAAAATCACTACACAAAACTTGTATACATAACAAATATTCCAAATTTTTCTATAAAATCACTATACAAAACTTGTATACTTAATTAGTTCATATGTAAATCATACGAGTTCATATATGAATTGATTAAAATAGTTTATATGTGAATTACACGAGTTCACATATGAATATATAGTTCATATGTTAATTACACGGGTTCACATATGAATATATAGTTCATATATGAACCCATTTACCGCCTATTTGTAATAGTTACATAACTTTCCTCTTTATGTTTTTGCAAAATCACAATTCTTAACCAGTCAAATCCAATCTTGACCGTATGAAGGGCTAGAATCACTTATTTACTTCTCAATGTTTGATGATGGAAAATTGAGAGAGAAATATGGAGAAACTAGAGAGAATTTTCGTGTCTAACTTGCCAGAAATCAGTCAACATATATATATATATATATATATATATATATATATATAGGGGAACGATCAAATGCAAACCACTCAATTTGTACAAACCGTGCAAACCACATTCAACCAATCATAATTTTTCATTTTGTTCATTTTTTTTGTAATTATGAGAGGTTGATCGATCATTTTTATTGTGGAAGGTGTTAATCATAGATATTATCATCTTCATTATTTTAATTTTAGAGAAATACATGAAACARTTTCATTAATGTTAGAGAAATACATRAAACARTTTCATTAAGTATTATATGAAACAATTTCACAACCATATATGAAACAACTTCATCAAAAAAAGTATTATATGAAACAATTTCACAAGATTAAACAATTTCATGAAAAAATTTCATAATATTAAACAATGAAATCGACAGATGAAGGTGGTTTGCACGGTTTACACAAATGAAAGCGATTTTCATATGATCACTCCTCTATATATATATAGTGGCGGATCCAAAATTTTTGGTGATGGAGGTCAGAGTTTAAATCTTATCCATGTGGTTGACAATCTCATCTAATAAGATGTATTCGTCTTATTGATCTCTTTGATTAGAGTGATACTTGGTACACAAAACTGTTTCAAATGGATCCCAAGGAATATCATTCAAATTAATATTCCTAACTCTAACAACCAACAATCAGCCATCAACTAATAAACCCTCATAATGAAGTCATAGATTCACCCCTACGTATGTATACGTCTCCATCCTCAACTGCATACAGAATACTCCAGACTCATGGATGCCCTAAGGTAAAGGAATGTGAAACTCTGGTCCTCGTGGAAGCCATTTCATAGGTTCAAAGAATAGATATCAGATATCTTTGAATGAGACTCTCAGGTAATTCCCTCGACCAACAGTACAAAATATTTTGGTTTTATCCACACTTGAACTCACAGTTGGGGATGATATAGGAGGTATCTAGTCCCTTATAAAGGCAACATCGTTTACCATCCCTAACCAATGTGGGATCTCACATAGTAAACGAGAGGAAATATTGAATTCAGAGCAAACATGGCAACATGCAACAATGTCTTTAGCTATTACAAGTTCAACCATCATTCAAGGTTCAATATTGTACTAAAAGAGAGAAAGGAGTTACCCATACGTTAACAAGGCGGTCACAATTCTATGCCTCAACTACCATTGGTGTGGGATCTCTTAACGGTCGTTTATCAATCACTTACCTGATAAAGGCTTACCAAGTGAGATCACTTACCTTATTGATGTATCAGATGAACATGACAAGTACCGAGAGTCTTACCCGATAAGTAAGGCTGACAACTCTTACCCGATAAGTAAGACTGACAACTCTTACCCGATAAGTGCTTACGGGTAAATTGTTGCATACAATGTCGTTTTGATTGATTAAAAATCTCACTTAACCCTGATAAAATAAGTGAGAGTATTAATTATTACTGATAAGCCTTTGGGTAAACAACCCTTTAATTGGGTATTTGATTGTTTGAACTCCTTTTATAATTCCATTGAGCATCAATAAAAGCCCTTTTATGTAAAAAAAAAGGAAATGAAATGAAAAAAGGGAAACATGGTTGGCAAATGTTAGCATATAAGTGTGTGTATATATATATATATATAGTTTGTTTCAAATACAACCCGTCGTATTTGTACAACCAATGTAACCCAATAAATTGAGATATTTACGGAAATTATGAGAGTTCATTTATTATGATTTGAATATTTATAGAAGATGAATATGGTTCATTAATTATGATCAATATTTTTTATTAGGAAACAATCAAAACTTCTATGAAATCACATATTAATCAAATGAAATGGACGATTGAGATTGAGTTGTATTGGTTGCACAAATGTCAAAGGTTGTATAATAACCAACATATATATATATATATATATATATATATATAGGGTTGGGTTCACGTGAGACCAACCTGTTTTCGTGAGACCCGTGAGACCACATTTTTACACGTAAACTTCACAGCAAAAACACTGTGAAGGTTTTAAAAAGTCGAACCTTCACAGCAAAARCACTGTGAAGGTTTTAAAAAGTTACCTTCACAGCATTTTGCTATGAAGTTTCAAGTGTAAAATGCTGGTCTCACGGGTCTCACGAAAACAGGCTGGTCTCACATGATCCCAAGTCTATATATATATATATATATATGACAAATAAAACAAATAAATTCATACACTCATTTTATTTATGGTGAGGTTTGAACCTTTGACCTCTTAGGAGGCCAATGACTCACATACAACTAGACCAAAAGCCTTCTGGTAGTGTCCACAATCGACAAGATAGTTGGATGTTCTGAGACCTTATCACTATATAAGCTTTGTAATAATACAAACAACGGTTGCAGTTATTTCTCTCTCATCTTTCTATATTTTTCTCTTCTGTTTACATCAAGTTTTAGCAAAACTATAAAACAGAAAAGAAAAGAAAAAAAACAAGGAAACGAAGAAAAGGAAATTATGGTGGGCAAAATTATAAAACAGAATAGAAAAGAGGGGGCAGAAATGTAAAAAGTTGAGCTCAGAAGGGCCAGTTTTGTATAATCTTGAAAATCAAGCTAATCTGATGGACCCACCATCAGCTAGGCGTGTCATCACAGCTCAATGAGTCGCACCAGCCGGGAATCGTACCCGGGTTGTACCTTGTCGGATAGTATTCTACCACTAGAACACTGATACTTTTTATTTTATATATTTCAATTAATTTAATTTTATATATTAATATTTTAAATCATTTTTTTCATTTTTTCCCTTTTTATCTATATTACATTAATAAACATTTAGACCAAAAGACTTAAAGCATAAGGTACTATCAATTTATGTAAGAGATTCAAAAATCTATTAAGTACAAACTATTATACATAATGTACAAATGCTTAAAACATACTGTAACATCCCAAAGCCCAAAGCAACAAACTAGCCCAATAACTTCGAATCCAACTTAAAACCATGATGGAAGTTATTAGTAGCCCACTACTTGGGACTTATAAGAAGCTAACAATTCTCACTTTCTATCCATGTGGGACGAGTTGTTACACATACCATTTGTTTGGTCAAAGTTTCATATTTAAGTAAGTCATATTTACATGAAAAAGATATGTTTGGTCTTCCAAAGTTGATTGACACTTTGTTTGTTTCCTATTTAGAACCCAAATTCAAATTCAAAGTTCTTCTTTCTCTTGAAGTAAACTGAAATTTGAAGCAACAATATTAAAAAGGGTTTCAGATCCTGCATGTACCCTACCCCAACCCTTCAACTTTATATGGGTTTAGAAACTCAACATGTGTGCAATTATTTTTCCAATCGATCTTGCTAGTACACCATATTAACCTTCAACTTTATATATTAGTTGATTTGTAAAATAACCACACAAACTCATGATTTAATACTAAACTAATGTTTCAAAATTGTGATTCACTCGCACTGCATTGCGCATATATATATATATATATATATATATATATATATATATATTATACGACCAACCTAATTTATAAAACATATGGGTTGTTTGTAGGGGTGTAAATGATGCGAGTCGAGCTCGAACTTGACTCAAAAACTCACGAGTAGTTAAAAGCTAAACTCAATTGCAATTTTTAAACTCGAGCTCGAACTCGTTTGAAGCTCGAACTCCTACTCGGATCAAGCTCGAACTCGAACTCGAACTCTAATCATGCTCACTCGTCGAAATTTATAAAATTTTAAGGTCTTCTCTTATAAATTATAAAACTTAGGGTGCGTTTGGTTTGCGGGATTGGAATGGATTTGGGGGGATTTGGATTTGAAATCCATTCCAATCCTGTGTTTGGTTTGTAGGAATGGTAGGATTTCAAATCCATTGATTCATTTAAAATCCCATGAACCATGGATTTCAAAATCCTTTGAAAATACATGGGATTTCAAAATCCCATCCCCGTGGGATTTCATCTTCTCCATCATCGTGCTGTCTCCATCTTCTCCCATCGATTGCTTCACCCATCGCTTCCCTCCCATACGCCTCCCGCTTCCTTCACCCATCGCTTCCCTCCCATCGATTGCTTCACCCACGCCTCCCGCTTCCTTCACCCGTCGCGTCCCTTGCGAAGCTGTGCCCTAGGTTTGCCTCCTCACCGGTGCTGTCTTCCTCGCCGGTGCTGTCTTCCTTCCCGTCGCGTCCCTTGTGAAGCTGTGCCCTAGGTTTGCCTCCTCGCCGGTGCTGTTTTCCTCGCCGGTGCTGCTTCCTTCCTGTTTGCCGGCGTCTCCCATCACTCAGCAGGTAATCGATTAACCCCTTTTCTATAGCATTAGAAATGCTCGATTCTGGTCTGCTTGAATAGAAAATGCACAAGGGTTCTGCCCTAATTTCCTGTAATCAAATCCAAATCCTGCAAACCAAACACAGGAATGGATTTTAAATCCAATCCAATCCAAATCCCATGGAATCCAAATCCCTCCAGGAATCCAAATCCCTCAGAAACATTCCCGCAAACCAAACGCACCCTTAAAGTGTTCTTTTAAATTTTAAAGAACTAAAGGGTGCACAAACTTAATCATAAAAAAAACAAAGTTACAAACTCCATTCACATCCCTCTTTTTTTTTAACAACTCTCAATCCTTTTTTTATTATCTCTTTTCCAATGTGGGGCAACTTCACCAACACTTCTATAGTTTTTTTTGTCTTTTTTAATTATGATTTTAATAAGAAAAATTATTGATATAGTTTTTATAATAAAAAATGCACAATATTATTCAAATATATAAAAACATAAGACAATTTTATTACATCATATTATACATGTTATATATAAAAGTGGTTATATTTTTAAAACTAACTATATATAAAAAATCGAGTATCTCACGAGTTTTTCAAGTCGGGTATTCGGTAGTTCGAGTCAACTCGTTAATATGTCGAGTCAAGTTCAAGTTTGAGCCGAGTCTATTCGAGTCGAGTTTGGATCGAGTCGATCTCGAATAGCTTGCGAGTTGTCTCGTATCATTAACACACCTAGTTGTTTGTTTACCTCTTAATAGTTTTATTAAGGGGCAGTCTCTAAATTATTAAAAGTTGAATCTTGTTTTGACAAAAAAAGTTTGTCTCTTAATAGTTCTAAAACCCTCTGAATGATTTTGTATTATGTGTCTCCCTTAACCATTCAGCACCCTAATTTCATTGTATAATTATCAAACAATTATATTTCATTTTACACTATATTACGATAGCCTCTTAATCATTCTGACCACTTAATCATTCTTCACAAAATCATTCAGCAACTGCTAAACAGTAATTTTATGGATGCCCTAAGGTAAAGGAATGTGAAGCTCTGGTCCTCGTGGAAGTCATTTCATAGATTCAAATAATGGATATCAGTTATCTATGAATGAGACTCTCAGGTAATTCATTCGACCAACAATACAAGATATTGTCGTTTTATCCACATTTGAACTTATAGTTTTAAAACGCAGATGATACAAGAGGTATCTAGTCCCTTATAAAGCAACATTGATTTCTATCCCTGATCAATTTGGGATCTCACACAGTAAATGAGAGGAAATACTGAATTTAGAGCAAACATGGCAACATGCAACGATCTCTTTAGCTATTACAAGGTCAACCATAATTCAAGGTTCAGTATTGTACTAAAAGAGAGAAAGGAGTTGCCTGTACATTAACAAGGCAGTCACAATTCTATGCATCAACTACCATTGGTGTGGCCTTTCTTAGGGGTCGTTTATCAATCACTTACCCGGTAAAGGCTTACCAGGTGAGGTCACTTACCTTATTGATCCATCGGATGGACATGACAAATACTGAGAGTCTTACCCGGTAAGTAAGGATGGCGACTCTTACCCGATAAGTGCTTACGGTAAATTGTTGCATAAAATACCATTTTGATAGATTAAAAATTTTCCCTCGATAAAATAACTGAAAGTATTGACTAATACTGATAAGCCTTTGGGTAAACAACCCTTTAATTGGGTATTTGATTGCTTGAACTCCTTTTATGATTTCAATGAGCATTAATAAAAGTTCTTTTATGTCAAAAAAAAAAAAAAAAGGATTACAAAAGGAAATGAAATAGAAGGGAAATATGGTGGGCAAATGTTAGCATATAAAAGAGTGTGTATATATACACAGAGAGCTGCGATCAAATACAAACCATTTAATTTGTATAAACCATGTAAATCATTTTCATCCGTCGATTTCATTGTTTAATCTTATGAAATTTTTATTGAAATTGTTTAATCTTGTGAAATTGTTTCATATAATACTTTTTTTGATGAAGTTGTTTCATATATGGTTATGAAATTGTTTCATATAATACTTAATGAAATTGTTTCATATATTTTCTTAAAATTAAAATAATAAAGATGATAATATCCATGATTAACACCTTCTACGATAAAAATGATTAATTAACCTCTCATAATTACAAAAAAATTAACAAAATGAAAAATTATGATTGGTTGAATGAGATTTGTACGGTTTGTACAAATAACGTGGTTTGCAAAGTAAACCTCCTCTATAAATATATATACTAAAAGAGTACTTGCACAATGCAGCGAGATATATCTCGATTTTAATGTTTCATTTTTTTTTTTTGTCTCAGTCGATATTATAATACGGTTTTATATGGTTTTGATAAAGCGATAATGTTTTATTTTTTGAATAAAATATAAATATGAATATATCATAAAAACTGAAACAAAAAATGTTGATATTAATACAAACTAACTATTTAAAATTTCTCATTTTTTTGTATTTCTTTAATTCATTTTTTAATTTCAGTTTAATAATATAACTTTTTATAAATATAATAATCAAGTATTTTGTTGGAAGTCAATAATTATTCTAATTATATTTTAGATTTTTTATATTTAAAATGAGATATTTATCTTTTATCTGATTATGTTTATCTGCAATTAGTTACACGAATTCAAACATAAATTTTTAACAAGTTGTACTTACGCACAATTTACTTGTAATCTTCAATTTAAGCAATATGCATCAATAAACAGTACTTCATGCATAAAAAATGGTTTTTAAAAGTTTTTGTCAAGTATATATATAATATTTATATAGGACAAATTAAACAAATAAATTCACATACCTACCTCACCTATGATGGAGTTTTGAACCTTTGACCTTTTAGGAGATCAAAAACTTACATACCGCTAGACTAAATGCCTTTTATTAATGTCAAGTGCTTACTTTCTAATAATAACAAAAACCGGACGCAGTTATTTCTCTATGTTTACATAGAGTTTTAGCATAATTATAAAACAGAAAAGAAAAGGGAAGTATGGCGGGTAAAATTATAAAACACAGGGGACAGAAATGTAAAAATGTGAGCTCAGAAGGGCCTGTGTTGTCAATCTTGAAAGTCAAGCTGAATTGATGGACCCAACCATCAGGTAGGCGTGTCATCACGGCTCAAAGTGGGTTGCACCAGCCGGGAATCGAACCCGGGTCTGTACCGTGGCAGGGTACTATTCTACCACTAGACCACTGGTGCCTTTTGTTTAATTATTGCAATTAATATTATATAACTAATACACGTATAAAACTCCAATAATAAATACATATACAATCAAGCCGTACAACTTACTTAAACCATTAAATACATATTATCAATAACGCTAACATATAACGGGTTGGTTTCATGTTATACCAGCCTGTTTTCATGAAACCCATGAGAATATTTTTTTTATATTTGAAATTTCACAGCAAAACGTTGTGAAGGTAAAAAAAAAAGATCAAACCTTCATCGCAAAAACATTGTGAAGCAAATGGCCTTTGAGCTAGCGGTATGTGAATTTTTGGCCTCCTATAAGGTTAGGGGTTCAAACCTCACCAAAGGTGAATATGATGTGTGAGTTTATTTGTTCTACTTGTCGTATATAAATATTATATACTTCAAAAAAAAACATTGTGAAAGTTACCTTCACAATATTCACAGTGTTTTTGCTGTGAAGTTTCAAGTATAAAAGAATGATGTCACGAAAACAATAATTTGAAATATTTATTGAAATAATTAGAGTTCATTTATTATGATTTAAATATTTATGAAAAATGAATAAGATTAATTAATTATGATCAATACTTTATATTTGGAAACAATCAAAATTTTTATGAAATTACATATTCATCAAATTAAATGGACGATTGAGATTAAGTTGTATTGGTTGTACAAATGTAAGGGGTTGTATAATAACCCACCTCTATATATATATATATATATATATATATATATATATGAATGATTAAGAGACTCTCATGATATATTGCAAAAATAAAATATAATTG
Organism: Cynara cardunculus var. scolymus; assembly: GCF_001531365.2. Classification (NCBI taxonomy): domain Eukaryota; kingdom Viridiplantae; phylum Streptophyta; class Magnoliopsida; order Asterales; family Asteraceae; genus Cynara; species Cynara cardunculus. The sequence continues at coordinate 12,369,843 of NC_037541.1, forward strand.
TTTGATAATTATTTATAATAAAATTAAGGCATTGAATAGTTAAAGAAAACCCATGATACAAAATCAGTCAGAAAGTTTTAGAACCATTAACAGACAAACTTTTTGTTTTGCTAAACAAGATTCATCTCTTAACGATTCAAATATTGCATCTTAATATACATATATGTTTTCTATTACTGATAATTAAATATTTAAATTCATATTAAAAGAAGAAAAATCATATATATCAGTATTATAAAAATAATATTTGATTAAATATTCAAAATAGAACTGAAAAAAGTAATTTTACAACTTTGTCTTAATCATGAGTCGATAATATTTATATATATATATATATATATATATATATATATATATATATATATATATATATAT
>NC_037541.1:12371347-12373767 GCF_001531365.2 Cynara cardunculus var. scolymus
GAAGATACCTCTGACATTACTTGCGAATAAAAAGTATACTTTAGATAACTAATATGTGTAAATGAAAAACCAAGATTGATGACATCGCTTCTCCTAAATGTTAGAAACCTATTCATCTTTTTTCTCATATATCCTTCTTTTATTTTATTTTTTCTAATTTCCATTATAATTTTTATAAACATTTATTATTAATTTATTTTGTATTTAACGCAATCCTTTCATTTTTCCTAGCTATTCTTCATTAATTGTTCATCATTCAATATATATATATATGAGAGTAGTTTTTACGGTTTTTACAAATTGGAGTAGTTTTTATTTAATCGCCTCTCTCTCTCTCTCTATATATATATATATATATATATATATATATATATATAAAAGAACAACCAATAACGATAAGGTGGATTCATATATCAAATGTAATATTGATTCTTATTAATTTGATATATAAATATAATTATCGATTCATTTAGCTAACTTCAGTAATTTTAAAAAAGATTATTGTCACCATGCAACGCATGGTGTCAAACACTAGTATATATTAAAGAAGAAACCACATGCAATGACGTGGCCTCTTCTCAAAACAAAAAAATGTTTTATTTTTTTTCTCCTTTTATCAAGCTTCTCCTACCTTAATATTTGTTTTTTATGTTTGATATTCACATTTAAGATCCTTAATTAGGTTGTTTCAACTTCTTCATGTTCTCTCTAATAAGTACTCTTTTAACTCTCATTATTTCTCTCTATTAGGTTATAATTTTTCATCTTCTTTTCATGGTACACCTCTATAATAATCTCTCGATTCTTCATCTCTATTCATGTATAATTTTGTGGTTCATCTCTATGATAACCTCTCTATTAATCTCTCAATTCTTCCTCTCCATTCATGTATAATTTTGTGGTACACTTCTATGATAATCTCTTTATTAATCTATTAATTCTTTCTCTCTATTCAGTTACAAATTTGTGGATGTGATTTGCATTTTTGTTGATTTGAGGTGTCATTCAATAAGACAAATCATAGTATGATTTTTTGCTTATGTAAGTATAATATTTCTTTTTTTAGTCGGAGATATTCACATTAAAGTTGGAATTATGTAGGCATATAGAGTTTTTATATGTGGATAAAGTTACATATGAATCCTTGAAGAAACAGCGTAACATTGTTTAAGAAAAAAATCTTCTCAATTCTTCCTCCCTATTCAGTTTTTGAGATGATTTGCATTTTTGTTTATTTGAGGCGTTATTCATGAAGAGAAATATGATATGGGTTTTTGTTAATGTAAGTATAGTATTTTCGTCTTTTAATTGGAGACATTCACACTAAAGTTGGAATTATACAAACATATGAATCTCTCTATTAATCTTTCAATTCTTTCTCTCTATTCAGTTATAATTTTGTGGAGGTGATTTGCAATTTTGTTGATTTGAGACGTCATTCAATAAGACTAATTTTAGTATGAGTTTTTGCTTATGTAAATTTAGTATTTCGTCTTTTAGTCGGAGAATTCACACTAAAGTTAGAATTATGTAGACATATGATTTTTTTGTGTGGATAAAGTGGCATATGAATCTTTAATGAAATAAGGTAACATTGTTTAGCATAATAATCTCTTTTAATCTCCCTATTCTTCTTTTTTATTCAGTTTTTGTTGATGTGATTTGTTTTTTTGTTGATTTGAGGCGTCATTCATGAAAACAAATATGATATGGTTTTTTGTTGATGTTGATCGGTCTATTGTGATCTTTTTTCTTTTTTAGCATTGAGCTTGGAAATTATTTTCTACTATTTTTAATTCAAAAACAAGAAACCAAATATAATGAGGTGTTATTCTCTAAACATTAGAAACCCATTTTTTTTAGATTTTTGATTTTTTAAAATATTTGATATATGTAAAAGACTTTTTCATCCCTATATTTAAAATATGAAATTCAATATAATACATATCTTTTATTTTACATAGTTTTATTAAAACCTCTATTTTAAGGATTTTTTTTTATATATAAACCAAACTATGAACTATCTAAAACAAATCTAAAAAGATTGAACAAGTCACATGAAAAAATAACAAATCAATCAGACTCTTATATATCTAGAATGGTTATAATACTAGGTATTATTGTCACTTTATGCAATCGCATGTAAGAAAAAAGTGATTTTAATGAGGTTCTTGACTAATGTTGCAAATGAGTATATCATGAACTAATATAAGCAAATTGCAAAAATATTCAACAATTATATCAATGTAAGTAACAACACAATTATTGCTTGGTGAATATAAATATTTTATGATAATATATGTAGAAGATAAATTGATATGTATTATGGTAAAATAATTACTTTAATACACCTCATGATTATAATCAATATTTTCACATATTTTTTTTAATGATTTTGAACCAATTATAAAGTTTGATAT
>NC_037541.1:12373826-12406848 GCF_001531365.2 Cynara cardunculus var. scolymus
ATATATATATTAAATAATGATAAGTTAGATTCATATATCAAAGGTAATATTGATTCCTATTAGTTTAATATATAAATGTGATAATCGACTCATTTAACTAATTTCAATAAATTTATAAAAAATTTATCGTCAACGCACGATGTCAAACACTAGTGTATATGAATTCATGAAACCGTGAGTGATGTGATTTAAGTAAATCTATAAAATTGTAAAATCTAAAGTGAAAAATGTAAAAGCACAAAAACTAATTTTTCTTAAAAAAAAAAATACAACAATAATGTTTTTTTTTTTTTTTGAAAAAGCCATGTCTTGTAAAAACCGTATGCCATGGCACACCTCAAGACATTATGGCACGAGTCATGTTTTACAGAAATGCTATAGGCTTTATCATAACAACGGAGACGTGTTTTATGTCATATTGCACCATGACAGCTCCCTTTTAGAACATTGTATCCATATTGTATTTTTATTTTCTTACTTCTAATTTACTTATAAAGAAAAGTATTTTAATATGATGTAGGCGAATGATCGTGTTAGAAAGAGAGTTAAGATGAAAAACGTAAAAAATGATCTGGACCGTTAATGACCTTTACTTTCAAACCCACTCATGAATTATGCTTGATACGGGGATTGATCCCGTGCATCTCATCGTAATGTGCATCCAATGGTGGAGATCATTTCTTACGCTTTTCACTTTAACTCCCCTTCTCACGAGAACCCAACCCATATGATGTGATCCCTGCTCTTATGAAAAAAGATGTCTAAAACTAAAATTGGTTAGTTTTTGGTTCGCGTATATTGCTCTCAATTACCATTAGGTTCTTCGGCAAAGGCTAAGGATCATGTAAGAAAAAAAGTTATAGTGAGAAGCGTAAGAAGAGATCCAAACCCTTGATAACTTTTAATATCATGCCCACCCATGAATTGCGATTCAGAAAGAAATTGATCTGATGCATCTCGATGCACCTCATTAGCGTTGGCATTCAATTAAGGTTGATCCAAGGACGAAAATCTATTCTTACGCTTCTCACCATAACTTCACTTTTCACCGGAATCCAACCACTTCGGCAAATATGTAATGGAACATATTATGTAGAATGAACATAAGTTCTTGTCGAAGCTTTGCAGCGAACATCAAACATGGTACAACAAGATTTTGTTCTATCTTGTCATATCTTGTTCTACGTATCAAACGTACCCTAAAATGAATCTATTCGAACCAAACTGTAACACCTTTATATACAGTGGCAAATTTAGAGGTTGTTTACTAAATACTTGTCGGGTAAGTGCTTACCTTTCCGGATGAAAATGGTAAGGAACTAGAATCTTACCCGGTAAGTGATGGAGAAGATTCTTATTAAGTGCTTACCGGGTAAAAAACGCTTACCAACAATTCATTTTGATGGAGAAAGGCTTCAATAACCTTCTGCTCATAGTCTAATAGGGCTCGTCAATTCAAACAAAATTCAAGATCTACTTCCACCGTCTCAAAATAAACGTCCATGTTAAAAAAGACGTACAGTTTTAAAAATATGTAACTATCATACCTTTTAATTAAATGACAATTTTCCTCATAAAAACAGAGTTAGTAATGAATTACCCCATCTCACAACAACTAAGGGTAGAAAATAAGAAGTAGACGGTTACTTTTGAAAGTGTATACTTGTTTTGTGATAAACTAAAATAGAAATATGGACACATTTTGGGACGGAGAGAATATATATTCTATCAACACCTCAGGAAAGCGTTATGATTGCGGTTTAAACCGAAGAAAACTGTGAAGAACCTTCACAAGCTTGCAACGGGCATGTTATAGAAGGTAGCACGACACAAGGAAGTCGAATGTTCAGAATTCTTTAGCTTGAACTCTATGGCAACGATCGTCAAGTTCCTACCACTTCTTACCACGGATGCATCAACGATGACTTCTGTCTGGCAATTAGAAAGAATTTGAATAGAAATCGATGAATTAAAACCAGTTTAGAATCAATGATCTCTCACATAACTAGGATAAAAGAAACTAGTTTCAGCTCTGGTATGATTTGAGTTCGCATAGCGATCATTGACATCGATTCAGAAAACATCAAGTTGGGAAATCGGTACTAATGTCTCATGAAGACCGAAACAATTTTCATTTTGAGATGTCGTACATTAATTGCAACAACTATGTTCTCTTTTCGGGATGATTTTCATTTTTCAAGCTAAAATTACATAATCTTCCACTATCAAAAAAACAAACCAACAAACCCGGTAAATCACACCCAAGTTTTTTTTTCTTTTTTTTGGGGGGGGGGGAAGATACAGGCGAATTTGACCTCCACCTCGAAGAGTAAGCGGCTATTTTTGTGACGAACACCCCCCCCCAAAAAAAAGCTTGTGCTAGTCAGGGGAAGCAACCAAAAATCTAACAATCAAGCAAAGAAAACATACAAACAGAAGCACATACACGAGAACATAACCAAGCAAAGGCAGACCTAGGAATCTTTTCGAGTGGTGCATCATTTGACTATAAAAAAAACAAAGCTACGGATATTTTACAAAAGATCATCATTAGTCTGTTGGTTGGTATCTTACTTTTCGTATATGAGGTCTTTTATCGCAATTTTTTTGCAGAAACATAAAAAACCTGTAATTAACAGCTAAAACTAAGAAAATGATTGAAGTGGGGTTCAAACCTGCACCTGAGATAGGAGAAAAGTTGTCGAAACCAACTCTGGCAGGACAAACTTGTGTTATCAACTTACTATTGTGTGCCACCGTATCTACTGAATCAGTAGCCATGGTAGGAAGGACTACACACCCCTAGTCTAACCTAGGATTAAAGAAGCTAAAAAGACCCCACCTCTAGTCTAACAGCCAACTAGCTAACGTACGCCATCGTCTCTACCTTACCAGATCCCTCCCACCCGTCTCGGGGGGCTAAACAGACCCCACCCCTAATCTGCTACCTTAATCTTGTGTCTCTAGGAACTCCTATCAGAGATTAATATCCGATTATCATCGTGGCTAAAGTTATGTCATACTTAAAGTTATAGGTTACGCTATAGAAAACATTCGGTTGTGCTAGAAGGATATAGTGATGCTGACCGAACTTTTTACTCTTAGTGGTGCAGACGTGCAGTTGTGTCCTACATATCTACTAAACGAACTTTTTTAGCCAAATCAACAATGGGATCAGAATTTATTGTTTCGGGTAAAGCAGGAGAAGAAGTTTTCTTCGAATTTCGGAACTTTTTACAGCACATGCCTATATGGCCAATGCCGGTGCCTGGCAAGTTGTACGTATAACGGTCGTTGTATTAGAAGACAACACAAAACCATTAGACAACTGCTCACAAATGAAATATTTTTTATAGATTATATAAAGTCGGTTGACAACCTAGCAGACCCGTTTCCAAAAGGTTTGTCATTAGAGAGTTTTAAGATCATCAAGCAAAATGGGTTTATTAAAGCTTATGACAAAAGAGGATACTTGATGACAACCCTACCTAGTTGATTGGAGATCCCAAGATATAGGTTCAATGGGACAACCGAATCTTCTTGAATAGGGTCGGCTCAAAGCTGAAAAATTGCTACCACTGATGCCATCATTTAAGAAGGTACATATAAAGAGTTGTATCGAGGGAGACATATCGTCATTGGTTCATTACCCTCCACAAATATGGGACGGTCGTCTTTAGGAGAGAGATCTAAGCATCGACTATTCTTTTAATTTGGTTGTCTTTCATTTTATACATGCATAATATTTTGCCTTGTTTTTTGTTTCCAACATGTTGATTGTATGGTTTGGGTCTACATTTGATATAATAGAGAAAGGGGGAGTTTCAGTTGCAAACATGTTTCTGTTGTGAACCAAGAGATAAATGAGAGCATGACACATATCCCATTTGTTCTCATTCATCATGAATAATGAACATGAAGTTTTTACACCATTCATGATGAATATACCGTGAATGTTTGGGACTTGTGGCACACTCTCTTTTGTCCCCCGTTCACTACGAAAATAAGTTTGCAACTGATTCTGCCCTTATACATGAAAAAGAAAAGTTCTAACAAAGTGAATCATTGCAGAGGGAGTAACAAGAATTGCCTCAAAGACATACCTGTTTAACGGCAGCTGCGAGATAAGAGACACTCAATTCACCAAGAAAAAGCTCTTTATCTTTGTTGACAACGGTTCTAGCACAAGCTATAGCGACAATCTCGGCTACGGATCCAATTACTCCTCCATGCAAGGTGTTATAGGCATTCTGCAGAAACCATAACCATGATTTTGTAGTATCCATCGAATTCAAAGGAGGACAGTTAGATTTCATTAATACATATCTTCTCTATTGGCTTGAGGTACAGAGATATATAACTGATTGAAGTGGTTATAAACAACAGGGGTGGACCCACTATGGTGCATACGGTGCACGGGCAACCCCTTCGTTCCAAAACAACAAGGGCTGACCTACAAAGTCCCGACCGGGGTCTCATGTACCCACTCAACTGATTTCTGCAAGTGAAAAGTTCTTTGAGGTATGAAAGATGCACCCGCTAAACAAGGGTAAATTCAGGATAGTATAAAACACAAGGAACATAAACCAAAAAATGTCCTCAGTTAGGCATTCACAAATTCACTTCTCTCTCAAGTTCCAATAAGATTTTGATTGGTTGTAGTGCGGATTAAGGAGCTGCTCCTCCATGCTGTGGCTATGGAGGCCATCATATTAGCAAATAAACGTATTCCTAAGCTTAATGCGCGAAAACATAAAAATGTTGACTAATCTTGCTAACATTGAACTTGGGAAAATGAAATGATGATACCCCCGCTTGTACCAATCTACATATGTCTCTCCCCGGTACTAGTTATTGTCGTTTGGATTCCCGATTGTACCAATCTACATATGTCTCTCCCCGGTACTAGTTATTGTCGTTTGGATTCCCGATTGTACCAATCTACATATGTCTCTCCCCGGTACTAGGTAAGTGCTTTTCCTTGTGTGGATCCTATTTCAATGGGAACTTGATGAGTCGATCCAGGCTCAATTCCATGGCATCGCCCTTTGTAACGATCAAGGCTCGTAAGTCCATCGGTGTCTAAATCAACCAAAAATAACTTAAAAAATACTTTGAAATGGTGGAATTTGGCTAAAAACATGCCGGACAACTTTACGAGCCTTTGATCCACTCTAAAGGTGCACCCACTAGGCAAAAATCCTAGGTCCGCCATGGACCGTGCAAGGTATCACCATATTATTTTGTTGGTTGCCACCATATATTCCTTAAAATAGCACAAGCTTCACTTAGCAGTGCTGGTTCACTTGGTCTTTTCACCCCTTCCTGGCGTGGCTCGATTTGCATGATTTTCTTAGTTTTAGCTTTTAATTTCAGATTTATATGTTATACCTCACTAACAAAAAGCAAAAAACTAACCTATAGCCAAATGATAGATTTTGTAAAATTATCCGTAGCTTCATATTTTCATACTCAAGTGGTGCCCCACTTAGAAAAAATCTGCAAAAAATAGAGCAACTAAACGAGATTTCAATAGAATTTGAAGTACAATTCCATTTTTAGTAAATTCGAATGTTCATATGAACTCAATCTATGTTTTGACCAAATTCAATTGCACAAAGATATCCACAAATCACAGAAAGTATTCCATAGCCAAAACTCCCCATACTATCATACGATAATAAAGGCAAACAGAAACTTATCGTCGAAACAGAAAGTACTGCTAGAGAGAGAGAGAGAGATTACGCAGGCGTATGGTTTGACGGTGAGGATGCAGGTTATACGACCTCGATGGATATGTTGAACTTTGAGCAAGCTGCGAATCAGATCGAAGTGAACATCTTCGCCTTCGTACTTCGCCGGAATTACGGTGCCACCGCCGAGCCTCGTGAAGAAGTTGGTGACCTTTGTGACGGTTTCCGATGGCATCTCTTTGGATACGACGGTCTTCGCCATTCCCCCAAAATGATTTGCTGCGTTTTGATTTGTCATGTCTGTAGTCTGTAACGATAAATTTGCAATTTGTGGTCGTTTTCTTAACTTGTAAAATTTACAGAAATCATCCCTATTCTTAGGTTTGATATGCATTTTTAGTCCTCCAAGTTTAAAAACTATGCTTCACAGTCCCTAAACAAAGAGTTGAAATTAGAGATGGGGGTCGGATATCTGTGTTTTAAAGTGATTATTGTAACGTTCAAAAATCAGAATTTGGTTACCAAAAAGGGTAAATTGCATGAAAAAGTAACGTATTCTAATTTGATTCCTATTTTAAGTAACATACTTTCAAAACTTTTATATTGATACCTAAGATGGAAAGTTTTAAACATTTAAATATTCGGATAACCGGTTGAAGCATTAACCGGTTACCATGTTGTATGATCATGATTTGAAGCAGGATTTGGTAATATCAAGATTGTCTACATACATGTGGAATCTGACCAAGACTCAACCATAGTTGAAGAAGCCTTCAGCTTTCAACTCTATAGTTGATCAGAGTCTTGTCGAGTAAGATTTATCAGTCTTATCCTCTTGCACAAAAGGACACCCCATGCTTCTATGAGACAAAGGTACATGTACGAAGCACTTTAATACTTCCTACGTGCTCACCAACTACCTGGAGGAGTTGTTCATATGCGGACAAAAACCTGCCATATCTCATGAAAGAACAAACATTCCACTTATCTATTGACACGTGGATTATACAATAAATAAAATTGATTAAATACGGAACATTTATAAAATTCTATAAAGATAAAACTAATTAAATATGAAAAAATTCTAAAAAAACAGGTCAAGCAGTTACAACCTATGACTAAAAACCTCTTATTATGTTGAAAAACTTCTCAAAACCTCGTTCTGGAAGTTGTAAGATCATCTTCAACAGTTATGTTAAAATAGAGAAAAGAAGGATTTTAGCATTTTTTTTACTCCAACAACGATGGTATATTCTATGCTAAAAATCTAAAATAGAGAAATTGTAAAAATCTCTAAGGGGCCGTTTACCAAACCCTTACGCGGTAAGCGCTTATCGGTAAAATTTAACACTATCATTTACTTATCGGGTAAGATTTTAGTCCACCAAAACGGTATCGTATGCAACAATTTACTTGGTAAGCGTTTACTATGGTAAAAGTCGTCGCCCTCACTTGCCATGTAAGACTCTTGATCCTTGTCTCATTCTTACCAGATAAGATTCTTGGTCCTTACCATATTTATCTGGTAAGGTAATATAACTTGATGGTCACTTACTTGAGTAAGCATTTGGTAAACAGCCCATAAATGTAGAGAAATCTCTAAGGATCTGTTTGGTTTGCAAGATTGTTTTAGAGGGATTTGGATTACATGGAGGGATTTGGATTTGGAAGGATTTGGATTGAAATGGATTTGAAATTATTGGTATGTTTGGTTTGTAGGATTTGAAATGGAATTGGATTGCATTATCTATAAATAATTTATAGAAAAAATTGTAAATAATTATAAAAAAATTGAATTATATTTTTATTAATCGATTATGACAAAACAAATATTTTTTATATTTTTTAAAACCTTATTACATAACATCCTACGAAATCCCGTGAAATCCCTAGGGATTTCAAAATCTTATGTTTAAAGATTTTCAACTAAATCCTAGGATTTCAAATTCAGACAATCCAACAAACCAAACATGGGATTGAAATGGATTTGAAATGCAAATCCTCCCAAATCCATTCCATTCCTTCAAACCAAACTGAGCCTAAATAGGGAGATAAATTATTATATTTTAATACTTTCCACTAATAAGAGGTATCTATAATAAATGTTCAGGAGAGATAAATGATAATTTATTAAATGTATTGAATGGGGACGAGATCGGTCCAGAACCGGTTGGTACCGATTTTTTATGAGACTCAAAACTAGGATTGAAAACCGAATCGTATATGCAAGTTCGGTAGCGGTTTGGTTTCGGGATGGGAAAATCGGTACTAAGACCACTTAGGACCAAAATGTGAAAGTGGGTTAAGAAACAATCAAAGGTTCATAATGTTTCAAATGTGTATCAAAACCGGTTGCAAAAGTTCAACAATCAAAACTAAGGCTATAAACGAACTGAACGTTCAGCAAACGGTTCGTGAACCGTTCGGCGGGAAGTTCATTTATTTAATAAATGAACCGACATGAACAATTTTTTTGTTCGTTTAGTTAAACGAACGAACATGAACAAGAGTCTGGTTTGTTTATCTATGTTCGTGAACGTTCGCTCATTTACCGTTCGTTTATGTTCGTTCATTTATGTTCGTTTATATACTAAATTTAATATATAATCTTTTGTTTATTTACTTTGAATTCAAATAATATTTATGTTTGTTCGTTTATGTTCGTTCGTTTAGCATGTTAACAAACGAACATAAATGAACACGAACACACATGATTTCTAAACGAACACGAACACAAAGATTTTCGATCGTTTACCGTTTGTTGGTTCGGTTAAGTTAAACGAACGAAAATGAACAAGCCTCCGTTCGTGTTCTTTCTGTTCATTTACAGCCTTAATCAAAACTATAGTGTTTGAAAATCTTTCAAATGTGTAATCAAAACCAATCACAAGCCACTTAATCTTTGGTATTCTTTTTCCCTTTTCCATATTGTTCGTTTATCGCCTCTTCAATCTCTATAGGAGAATATATGGATAGTTTAGGAGAAAATAGAGATAGAGTTACAATAGCCATATGTCCCCATAACTTCCGTTCAGGTCGGGAATTTGGTTCTCAAGTCTCCTCTCTAGTATTATTGAGTATTTTAATAATATAGTTAATGTTAAAATAAAGTAGTTGGAATTCAATGTAATTTTTTTTAGAGATTTTGACTTTTAATACTTTATTTCAAAGAAATTATAGCATAACTCTTGGAGATGCTCTTAGGTGCCGTTTACCAAACGCTTACCAAGTCACTTTACTTTACAGGATGAATATGTCAATAACTAAAAATCTTACCTGGTAAGAGCGAATGCAAGAATCGAGAGTCTTACCCGGTAAGTGTGGATGAGGACTCTTACCATGGTTAGCGCTTACCGGGATAAATTGTTGCATACGATGCATTTTAGTAAATAAAATCTTATCCGGTAAGTAAGCGATAGTGTTGAATTTTATCGGTAAATGTTTACCGGGTAAATGTTTAGGTAAACCGCCCCTTACATAAACAAATAAAAGGTGAATGCGAGAAAAGAAAATTATGGGAACCAAAAATGTAAGAACAAAAGGGAGTTAAAGATTTATTTATGAATGAAATATAAAGATAGAAGAAAGAAAAAGAATAGAGGGGGTAGAAATGTAAAAAATTGAGCTCAGAAAGGGCCTGTAATGTCAATCTTGAAAGTCAAGCTGAACTGATGGACCCAACCATCAGGTAGGCGTGTCATCATGGCTCAAGAGGGTTTGCACCAGCCGGGAATCGAACCCGAGTCTGTACCGTGGCAGGGTACTATTCTACCACTAGACCACTGGTGCCTTTTGCTAATTGTTGCAATTAACGTTATATAAAGATTAGATATACATGCACATAATATTGTGGAACCTCATTAAATTACTCTCCAAAAGAACCAAGAGAAGGAATGTTTCAATATATAAGGAGGAGAAATGGTCCAATTCTAGCTGATGTGAGAATCCAACATGCCCCCTCCAATGGAAGCTAGATGGACAAGAGTGCCGAGAGGGGACTAGACGAGTACTATTACCCCAAAGTGCCGAGTCCTTAGAGTCGCAGACTTTGGCTCTGATACCGTATTCTAATATGTGGAATTCATTAAATTACTCTCCAAAAGAGTCCTTGTGGAGATAGAGAAGGTTCCAATATATATGGAGGGAAAATGATCCAAGTCTAATCGATGTGGGATTCCAACACATGTAAATTGTTTTATGAGGTTTATACTGTTTTACCTCCCTTCTCTCATAACTCTTGCTCTAAGCCTTTGAGAAAAACCAAATGAACCCGGTATAATCCACTCGAAAATAGGGTGTGGAAGGTGTATGATGTATTCATGCCTTACCTCAACCACCAGGACCGAGAGGTTTTTTCCGTGGACACCCTACCTTGAGCACAACACAAAAAGTTTGTGCAAGCATGCAATAAGATAATAAAACAGAAACAGGTAACCGCGATTCAATGGTGTGTGCAAGCGGACGATGAAATCAGGTAAAACATGTAGTACAAGTAGAAACTTACAAGGAGCCTATTTGACTAAGCCCTATCCTCCTCTCAATACCTTTGACGTCACTCTCTACTAGATGCTACTAGAAGAACGGCCCCTCTAATCCTGTGCCTCCAAGAAATCCTATCAGAAGTCGTGTCATCGGAAATGCCTAAAGTTGCCAAGTCCATCTTTAGTTGGTCGACCCACGTTCTCCTAGGCCTACTCCTCCTCACCCCTCAACCGTCACACACACCACTTTCCTCACCGGTGCTGTCAACTGTCTCCTACAAACATGCCCAAACCAAACTGTTCTACGTATAAAACGTACCCTAAAATGAATCTTATTGAACCAGACTGTAACACCTTTACATACAGTGGCAAATTTAGAGGTTGTTTACTAAATATTTGCCGGGTAAATGCTTACCTTTCCGGATGAAAATAGTAAGGAACTAGAATCTTGCCCGGTAAGTGATGGAGAAGATTCTTATTGAATAAGTGCTTACCGGGTAAAAAACGTTTACCAACAATCCGTTTTGAGGGAGAAAGGTTTCAATAACTCAAAGTGTCCAAGGTCTCATCAATTTAAACAAAATTCAAGATCTACTTCCACCATCTCAAAATAAACGTCCAGTTAAAAAAAGAATTTATTGTTTCGGATAAAGCAGGAGAAGAAGTTTTCTTCGAATTTCTGAACTTTTTACTGCACATGCCTATATGGCCATCGCCGGTGCCTGGCATATGTATTCATTGCCATGATCAATCGGCTATAATGAGAGCATTAAGTTGTACGTATAACAGTCGTTGTATTAGAAGACAACACAAAACCATTAGACAACTGCTCACAAATGAAATAATTTTTATAGGTTATATAAAGTCAGTTGACAACCAAGCAGACCCGTTTCCAAAAGGTTTGTCATTAGAGAGTTTTAAGATCATCAAGCAAAATGGGTTTATTAAAGCTTATGACAAAAGAGGATACTTGATGACAACCCTACCTAGTTGATTGGAAATCCCAAGATATAGGTTCAATGACACAACCGAATCTTCTTGAATAGGGTCGGCTCAAAGCTCGTGAGATGCTGTTAGATAAACAAATAAAAGGTGGATGCGGGAAAAGAAAATTATGTAAGAACAAAAAGAAGTCAAGATTTATTAATGAAATATAAAAATAAAATAAAGAATAGAAGGGGTAGAAATGTAAAAAAAAACTTGAGCTCAGCAGGGCTTTGCCTTTAATGTCAATCTTGAAAGTCAAGCTGATCTGATAGGATCTCCCGAGCCATTACAATCAAAATCGGCACGTTGATATAAAATCATACGATCAACACATATATACCTTCATCTATACAGAAATTCATCCTAATTTTCCAAATTCATACCGGATTGAATACAAAAAAGAACAGAAACCCGTTTTTGGCAACTATAATCACCGCACAAAGCAAAAATCAAAACAAAAGGAAGAAAAACTGATGAATTCGAGCAGAAGGAGACTGATTAAAACTTACTGGTCTATGATCTTCCCCCATTCAGCGTCCTAATTTCAAAGATGAGGAGTCGATTGAAAGAGAAAGAAAGAAAATAGGGGCAGAAATGTTAAAAAGTTGAGCTCAGAAGGGGCTGTGTTGTCAATCTTGAAAGTCAAGCTGAATTGATGGACCCAACCATCAGGTAGGCGTGTCATCATGGCTCAAGTGGATTGCACCAGCCGGGAATCGAACCCGGGTCTGTACCGTGGCAGGGTACCATTCTACCACTAGACCACTGGTGCTTTTTGTGTAATGCTTTCCATAGAAAGCCATATATACACTACTATTTTATCTATTGACTATTGATTATTTGTTGGATTTTTTTTTATTAAGCTAGATGCTTAACCCGCTATGCTAGCCAACTAGTCCCAGAGAGACCGCCCGTTTTGCGGGTAACGGATCACGAAATCTTGGTCATCTTCTATCAATAATTATGATGTTACATATAGACAATTCCTCAAAATTCTATCTTCCACAATGGAATCTGATGAGTGAGATTTCGAGTAAGTGGGTTAAAGAGATAACCAAAAAAGGATCAATCTTGCATAATCTCGAATCTCTTTAGAAGAAGATCTTTTGTCTCACGGTAGTCTGCTCCAGTCCCCTTACGAAACTTTCGTTATTGGGTTAGCCATACACTTCACATCGGCGTAAGTTCATTGGCTTGGACAGGGCATTTAGTACCAAAATACTTAATAAACGTTAGCTCTCCCTGAAAAGGAGGTGACAACTAAATAATCCCAACACGTTACATAAGGCAAATATTGTGTAATTGTTCGATTTTCCGCAATTTTTTTCCATAGGATCCCCTTTGGTAGAATTATTGTGCGAAAGTGCTACTGTGGGACAATCAACCATCATTTAGAATACATTATTTTAGGGTGATCGTTATGTTTAAATATAACACAGAACAATTGGACAATATATTTTCATTAATAAATATCAGATAAAGTTTCCAAACTTATAATCATAATATGTCCAAAATACATTCCTCTGGTTCATGTCCCACTAATGAAATTAAGATACATTAGATTTTTATATATTTTAAAGTAGTTCACATTCTCTCCCCGATGATGTATATGCTTTTTTATAATTTTTTTTCTCTATATATATAGAGAGAGACTTGAGATCATGTGAGATAAAGTTGTTTTCGTAAGATACGATTTTTACACTTGAAACTTCACAACAAAATGTTGTGAAAGTAAAAAAAAAAAAAAAAAAAAACTGAATCTTCACATCAAAAATATTGTGAAGGTTACATTCAAAGTGTTTTGTTGTGAAGTTTCAAGTGTAAAAATTGTGTTTCACGTGTCTTACAAAAACAAACTTGTCTCACATGATCCCAAGTCTATATTATATATATATATATATATATATATATATATATATATAGAGAGAGAGAGAGAGAGAGAGAGAGATATGAGCGATCAAATGCAAACCACTTAATTTGTACAAATCGTGCAAACCACCATCATCCGTCGATTTCATTGTTGAATCTTATGAAAAAATTTCATGAAATTGTTTATTCTTGTGAAAATTGTTTCATATAATACTTTTTTTTGATAAAGTTGATTCATATATTGTTATGAAATTGTTTCATATAATACTTAATGAAATTTTAATAAAATTGTTTCATGTATTTATTTAAATTTAAAATTGAAGATGATAATATCCATGATTAACACCCTCCACAATAAAAATGATTAATCAACCTTTCATAATTACAAAAAAAAATGAACAAAATGAAAAATTATGATTGGTTGAATGAGGTTTGTACGGTTTGTACAAATAACGTGGTTTGCAAAATAAACCTCCTATGTGTATGTGTGTGTGTGTGATTGGTGGACAAGAATAAGATTTAAAAATTGAAGACAAGCAATTTTTATCCTACAACCTACAAATTTTAATTACGTTAATTAGTCTCTAATGTATATGCATACGCATACGCATTTTTGAGGGTTTTTTATATCAAATAATAGATGGAAATAAATTTATTTCACTTCCACAAAACTACCGAATTTGTCTCACAACCTTCAAAATTGAACAAAACTACACACATATACATACATATATATATATATATATATAGGGATCTTCTTTCTTAAACTCGTTTTATGGTCAAATATGCCAGAAGGAACGCTTGAAGTTACGCTCGTGAGCGCCAAAGGCCTCGAGAATACAGATGTCCTCTGTAAGTCCCTTTCGTGTCTAATTGCTATATGTTGGATGCCGGTTTACGCCTACGAATTTTGTGTTTATTATGAAAAAATAAGGCCTTGATCCGTTATAGATCCGTCGCGCTACATCAAAATTGGGTTTATGAGACACCAAAGATGTCTACGTGTATCAATACACTATCTTATCAAACGATACAGCGTTTTATCTAAGAGTGATGCAATAAATGTATAGAACGCTTTTGGGCGCCTTAAAAAAGCTTTTTAGAACATTTTTAAAATAAAGTTGTCATATTAGCTATTTTATAAAAATAAGGGTCCTGTAAAAAATGAGAATGTGACGTTTGTTTTTAAGAGGTGTTGAAGTCTGAAGTCTTATTTCAGTTCTGATTGATAAGAGATGGTGTTGACGTCTGAAATCTGAATCAATAAGATTGTTTGTTTTGAAAACTGATAAATGTTTGAATTTGTTTAAATAGTCTATTTTACCCGTTAGAAAATTACAGTGTTGAATTTATTGATAAATGTATACAATTTCACATATTTATTCATTATCATTACGAAATTTACATCTAAATTATATAATTAGCATTCATTTAAACGAAAATATGTATTTAGCACATTTAAATCCTATTAAAATACACCAATTGAGAGAGTTGACGCTCGATTTGGTAAGGGTCGATTGAGAGAAATGATCAATTACGGTTAATCGATTAAGAAACACCGTTGATGAGTGTCTGAATAACAAGAAAAGGCAATTAAGAGGTTGGTTTACCTCTTACCAGATAAAAAGACAATAAGACATAAGTATCTCTGAAATATTGGAAAAAACAAACAGTCTGAATAGCTCGGTCTCTTAACGAATCAGACATAAAATGTTGAGAAGAGCTTTTTCTTTAAGATAAACAAACTAGGCCGAAGTGTTCTAGACACCTAAAAACGACATATAAACTTATTACAACGCTTTTAGATAGCACATTTTATTGTTTAGTGTCTTATAAACCCAATTTTGTTGTAGTGTCGGTAACGTTTATTTCCGTCACTAATTCGTCAAAAGGTCATTGTCGGTGAAATCTTGGTCGAAGAGCTCTTACCGACGGATTTCAAACAGCCTACGTTACCGAGGAATTTCCAACATGACCATTGTGGCGACGGATTTCAGACGGTACGTTCGGCGTCGGATTTTCCGACAGCTCAAGTTACCAACGGATTTCTGACGGTCAAGATTACTGACGGATTTCCAACCGACTAGGCTACTGTCGGTGAAATCACCAAAGGATTTTTCCATCCCTGATGCTCTGATTTCTTGTAGTGGTTATTGACGAATGGGTTGTTACGGATCTATTTGTACCACCTCTTATAACTCGGTGTACGTGGTGCAGGCAACATGGACCCGTATGTTATTTTATCGTACCGGAGTCAAGAAAAGAAAAGCAGTGTCGCAGCAGGTATTTTCATCGTTTATCTGCTATTTTAATAATTTATTGTACATCGTATGAAAATTGTTTGCGTAGGCAAAGGATCGAACCCCGAATGGAACGAGACGTTCTTGTTCGATGTTTCGAGTAAAGATTCGGCGGAATTAAAGATCAAAATAATGGATAGTGATAGCGGCACTGCCGACGACTTTGTTGGGCATGCGAGGTAAGTTGCATAGCTCGATTCCGTCACCTATAAAAGCAAATAAAACGTTTTCGATACCGAGTTAAATGTGCAACGTTATGAACGTGTTCAGTATCTCGTTGGATACGTTGTTTCAAGATGGAGAGATCCCGGCGACGTCATATAACGTTATGAAGGATGATGCATTTTGCGGAGAGATCCGACTCAGCCTCAACTTTACGGCCCAGGTTCATGTTTCGTTTCTTGTACAGATCGTAACATGTAAATCTCTACTAAACGTTTTTTTTTTACGTTTATTGTTTCAGAAAAGCCGAGGTTTTGATCCAACGGACGGGAACATTGGGGGATGGAGACAATCGGGTCGTGATTGATGATGCCGCAAAACGTGTTTGCGTTTGTGATCTTTGATCTTTGATCATCGTATTTGTAATTTGTTTTCTTAATTTAATTTCAAAGCCTATGTCATCTTGTAGTTCCACCCCTTTATCGGGGTGGAACTGCAAGGTGTCGTGAATGCTGTAATTCTAGTTTTTACGTGTTTAGCTTTGAGGTCCGATGCGAAAAACCGCTTTGTAAGACCGTTTGTTGAATTTGTGCATCTTGAATACGTTCAAGTTTTTTTTAAAAACTCGTCTCTCCCGATATCCATTTGTACCCGATAAAAGAGTTAAAAGACGTGTAACCGCTATCCACGATAAAAGGGTTTTTGAAATTTGTGATACAAAACCATATTCCGCTATATGCGACTTACCAAAGCAACTTTGAAGTCGCATGTTATGTATCGAAAGTTGGTTCTTATTTCAAGCGACATCAACGACACATTCGGTCAAGCAATCCATAGGCGACTTCCACATCTCCTCTGTTGTGTTAGCGAGAGAGATACTAGACGACTTCGAAGACGACGACTTCATCTCGTGTTCGAAGTCGTCTACTGATTAAACCATAGGCCATATAATTTATCAACTCCGAAACAAAGATTCGAAGGAGAAATCTCTTACCCGGTTACCACATACTGGGTGAGACTTAAGAGACACTTGTTGGCACCGTCTACCACATCTGGAAGGAAAGAAATGACCGTATCTTCAAGAATAAGAGAAGATCCCATGGCATGGTGGTCAAGACCATCACTGATGATGATATCCGGTCTAGGCTTCTTAGCCCGACCCTTAGCCCTCCCCTAATGTTGTCCGGACTCGTATTGCCTGGAACCTTCCCTAGTGGTTAGCCTTTCTCTCTCTTCTCTCCCTCTTTCTTTCTTTCTTTTCTTTTTGGGAGCCTCAGTTTCTTTCTGGTGGATGTGGTTCGCCCCCGCCCGCGTGCCTAATCTGTTGCTTTTAGCGTTTTTGGTTTTCTTTTCTCTTGATTGGAGGGGCCTCCCCCTCTATATAAAAAAAAAGACGTTGTTATGGTCGAAACGTGTTAAGAAAGAAGAATATTAGAGAGAATACACAGAAAAACTCAATCTTATTATCAAAATCTGAATGAAATTTACACAGAACAAAACTATTTATATCAGTACAATTTGATGGACCTTGGGCTTTCTAACAAATTTTAACAGATATAACAAACCGAACTTTTTCCTATGACACTTGCCAACAATCTATATTAATAGCCGAGAATAGTGATGACCAAAAACCGGTCCCGGGCCAGGCCTAATCGGTCCCAAGCTTTCTCATAACCGGCCATAACCGGTCCGGTCGAAAATGGTAGGACCGGTCAAGGTGGCCGCCAGTCCCGGCATTAAAAAATAAGATTTTCTTTTTTATTTTTGTAATTATATATATTTTTAGTACATTATAAAATTTACAATTGGGTCACTCAAATACACTTTAAAAATGCGTTTTAATATAATTAAAATTACATTGTCTTATAAAAGTACATAATAAAATTATTTGAAAATACATTTATTTATAAAATTACTTGAATTTTCAGGCCAGGCTGGGCCGATCCATAGCCGATCTCGGTCCCACGAAACGAAACTGCCAAAAACCCCAACCGGTTTTCGGTCCCATAACCGGTCCTTACTGGTCCCAGGCCGGTCCCGGACCTCCGGTGTCCCGGGGCGGGCCGGGCCAATTTGGCCATCACTAGCCAAGAATGTTACCCGATAAGATAAAGGTGACGGTTCTTGTCGATAAACACTTATCCGTTAAGCGTTCGATAAACGAGC
Source organism: Cynara cardunculus var. scolymus (assembly GCF_001531365.2). Classification (NCBI taxonomy): domain Eukaryota; kingdom Viridiplantae; phylum Streptophyta; class Magnoliopsida; order Asterales; family Asteraceae; genus Cynara; species Cynara cardunculus. The sequence goes on from NC_037541.1 coordinate 12,391,485, forward strand.
CCAAAGAAGCAATATAATACAAGTTTAAAATGTTTATATATACACCAGAATGACCCAAGAGTTTGAATCCAATAATCCCATTAAGGATCCAAATTATAAACCAAGATGACTAAAACTAACACTACCATCAAAAGGACAAAAAAGGAATAAGTTGATACAAGTTATCATTTGTCACCAAAGAATTATAACTTATAAATAACAAGATCACTAAGGATACAACAATTCTACGTCAAACCGAAACCTAAACCGAAAACAGAGTCGTTACCGATCCGAAAGCAAAACCTACACAAACGACAAACGATCTGCACTATTCATTATAAACATTCATCATATTCATTATGAATATTCATGATAAATGTTGCATTTCTGCAATATTCATTATGAATATTCATCATGATATGCATTATGAATATTCATCATAAATACTTCAAGATGCGTGTTTTGGACGTGGATATCCGTGTTTTTTACTTGGGGCATTCAACCCGAGCTCTTCACATTGTTGTTCGTTCGGCACCGAACTCACGAATCCGGTTCCGAAAAAATGCATAAACGCAGATGCGTCCTCGAGATTCCGTTGAAAACCCAATGATGATGACAAAAAGCTCTTAGAATGCGACTTTGTTAGTTTCTTCTCGGGAGCCTTGTTGAGCTCGGCTGCTTTTAGAAACCTTGAGGTTGCAGCATCCCATGAAAGCTCGTGCATTTGTGAATTGGTAAGTGGGGCCGGTTGTTCGGTCAACGATTGGCGGGTGACATTAACGAAACTCTCTCCGTCCTTGAAGGTTCGGCAATTGGCAAACTGTTTGAAGAACTCGTTCGAGACGTGATCTGCACAAATGACGATTTTTCCCATTGCCAAAGCTTCGGCGGTTGTTGTGCAGACCACATCTGTGGTGCTTGGATTCAGGAACACTTTGTAACTATGACGAGGATAAAATTGGAAAGTTTAAAGAAACAAAATCTGGCAATCTTGCATACATATAATCTACAGGATCCTACATGTAGTAGTGTGACAATTTTACCCTTAATAATCGACAAAATAATGAATTTCTCCATCTCATTGTTATGGGTAAAATTGGAAAGGATGTAATTACTTTTGAAAGTGAACGCTTATTATGGGGTGGAGGGAGTAGAAAAATGATTCTACCTTTGTTCAATGAAAACTGCTACATTCTATTTTTAGAAATCTTTCAAGAAGTTACAATTGCCTATCTGGCCAATTTTTATACTCATTCCTGCCCGGAATAAGTGTCCACATTTCTATTTTAGTTTGTTCTAAAATAAGTGTCCACTTTCAAAAAGTAAGTGTCTACATTCCAAATCTACCCTTAACATTGAGACGGATAAGTTCATTACTTCCTTTATTACCAAGGGTACAATTGTCATTTAGTTAATGAAAAAGTGTAGTAATCACATATTTTCTTAAACTATGTGCCTTTTTTTATCATGGGCATTTATTTTGGGACGGGTAGAGTAAAAACAAATTGTTTGATTTTGATTTCGCCCCACAAGATTCTCATCGTTTTGTCATTTTCGAAGGGTGTTTTAGACATTCAACAAATAGTTGGTTGCAATTTTCATGAACAACAAGGAGTACAAGTTTTTAATCAACAATTTGAATTTTGAAGTCAATATAAGTAATATGTTCCGAGAAAAGCTCTATAAACTCATAGTAGAACGACGCACCCAATAATTTCCATCCAAGATTTCTCATGAAAATTGCAACATTTCCATTTTTGGGAAGAACAAGTAATACACCCTTCTATTTTACTCGGGTCCAAAATAAGTGCGACACTCAAAAGTAAGCATCTACTTCCCAATTATACCCTTCATAAAAGAGATGAAGAAATTCATTACTCTCTCTATTATTAAGGGTATGATTGTCATTTAAGTTGATTAAAAAGTGTAATAATTACACATTTCTAACTCCGTTTATGTTTCATTAAAGACGTTTATTTTGGGTCAAAATGAACAAAGTTCGATTTAGTTCCTATTTAGTGTAACGAAGAACTTTTTTTTTTCTTAATCAATGTAACAAAGTTTCAAAATTTCTAAATCAATGTAACAAAGGTTCAAATTTTCCTATTCAATGGAACATTTGATGACTTGAATGTCAAGTTTTTCGTCCACTTCGTTGAAACTCTTCCGTAAACCTTTTGTGAACAGGTATCCACGTCATCATATGTTACTAGATCAGCAGGTTACCGGTCAAAATGAGCATAAAATAGGAAATTTCAAAATATTGTTACATTGATTGAGAAAAAGAATTTTTCGTTGCACTGGAACTAAACCAAACTTTGTTATATTTTGATGCATTTTGCCCTTTAATTTGGGACCAAGGGGGTATATGTTTTAGCTTAAACTTACTCGTGAAATAAAGGGTCTGCGTGATCGCGTCCTGGATTAACCCTGATGGTTAAATTCAACTTTTCCGCAGCTTCTTGTACCTCGGCAGAATCCTCACCGGTACCAAATAAATCAACCTCAAGTCCATCGAGTTCCGTTTGGTGATCACGAAGAAGTTTAAGCAACTCCGTGTAGCCTTTGCTCCACACCATTTTCCCGATAAAGTATGCACCTTTTGTAAACGCCTGTTTTCCGAGTTTCTGTTCTTCCCTCTTTTTCATCCCGATTTCCAGAAATTTAGGGTTAACGCCATGAACATTGCAAATAACGGATCTTGGGAGTTCTTGTGTAGCACCAGATAACCGTATCACCTGCCACAAGTTTCTGATATGTTAATTAATGAAGTAACTACAGAATTTATGCAAAGTTGATGGAGGATACCCGGCAGAGGCGGATTCAGAAAAATTTCCAAGCGGGTCACAAAATAATTATCATAATATAAAAAAGAATAAATATTAATTATAAAAAGTACGGTTTCAATAAATATGACATACAAGGGGTTTTTATTTTCCTTCTTTCCTACTGTTGTTACCAAAAAGTTGAAAGAGACCCAAAGGGATTCAAACTAGTAGTATGTAATACCACATGCACTGGCACTACCAGTACCCTGCAGCCACTTTTTGTTAACTTAGAGGAGTACACATCAAATTAATGTGGGTGCACCTTTAAAGGGGGTGTTTGGTTTGCAGAATGGAATTTGGTGGAATTGGAATCCTTCAAAGGAATTTGACTTTGAAGGAACTGGAATGGAATTTGATGGAAATTGACCAAACGTTTGGTTGGTAAGAATTAGAACGGAATCTCTCAGAAGAATTGGAATCTCCATTAGTGGCATGGTGATATTGGTGGTCGAGGGTGGGGGTGACAGCTGTGATGATGACAGTAGTGGTATTGGTGGTGGGTGGTGGGGGGGATAGGGTGGGGGTGTGACAGTGACAATAGTAGCATGGCCATAATGGAGGCACGGGTGGGCGGTGTTGGTTAAATTGGATGCAAAGGGATGGAATTCAATTCAATTCCTTCACTTATGCCAAGGAATGATGAATTCATTAACTTGTGGAATTTTAAGGATTCCATCCATTTCAAGAAGCGAACCAAACAAAGGAATTGGAATTTGGTGAAAGGAATTTGTCATTCCAATTCCATCAAATTCCTTCAAATTCCGCAAATCGAACGGCCCCCAAGACTCCTAAAAAATTCCACTATGTCGGCATGATAGAACGGTAGTAGGGCAGCCCCTCCCTCCTTAAATCTGCTTGTGAACACCCCCCCCCCCCCTTTTTCTTTCTACACCATAAAAGCATCTAACAAGAAACAATCATTGAACTTATTGAGTAAATAAAGAATCCCAGAGTTATTGGAGTAAATCCCTCGAATCCTAGGGATGGTACCTCCACTGTTTGGTGAAAGTCTGACATCTATGTTGCTAGAAAATTAAGGGTGTGTCTGGCATGCAGACAAGTTTTGGACAAGATTTTGTCTGTGTTTGGATTTTATGCTAATACAGAAATGGGGACTTCAAAAGGTAAGCCTTTTCTCTTCACGAAGAATTCACAAATGTTCAACAAATGATTTGTGCCTCGTGCATGCTATGAAAGTTGTATAGTTTTAGAGTATAGATTTTATGTTGAAGACACTTTTGGCCTAGAATTTTGGGATCTTGCGTGTTTTGGCTATAAAATCCCAACACTAAAGTTGTACAACTTTCATAGCATGCATGAGACCAGGGCGGACATATTAATCCCAAGCGGGGTCCTGTGCACCTGCTCAACTTATTTTTGTAGTTATAATGTTTTTGGGGTATGAATGGTGCATCCGCTAAACTTTGAAGGGTGCTCCGGGATACTAAAAAATACAAGGAACATCAACCAAAAGACTGAAAAAAGTCGCTTGAATCAACCAAAGAAGTCTCTTGAAATCAACAAAAAAACCGAAAGTCTCTAGAAATCAACTGAAAAAGTTCCTCGAAGTCAACCAAGAAACAAAAAAGTTGCTAGAAATCAACCAAAAACAGGAAAAGTCCCTTGAAATCAATCAAAAAACTTAAAAATCCTTAGAAACACGAAATTCAGGTAAAAACACATCTGACAACTTTGCGGGCCTTTGATCCACCTTAAAGGTGAACCCGCTCGACAAAAATCCTTGGTCCACCACTGCATGAGGCACGAATCATTTGTTCAGCATTCGTGAACCGTTGGCGAAAATAGTAGCAAAGAGGCTGGAATCGTGAGCAATAGTCCCACTTTACAACATCAAGTTCCAAAAAACGGAATTATCATTCTTGTAACAAATATTTGCACAAATTACCCCACACGAGATGGGTGCTCAAATTCACAACCTAAGGTTTGTAGAGACTCACTTGGATATCAACATGTGTACAACATGTAACGATAAGCAAGTACTATCAAGCATCAACGGTTTGAAGGCCATGATCATAATCAAATATAACATTGCTACATTACAAGTGAGTTACAAAAGCAATCTACGCAAGAACATTAAACAACCATATATATATTTCGATTAAAATTTTAGATTTTGAGAAAACATACCTTGTGACAATATATATCGACCACCCAATTATTCATGTACTTCAGAAGAAAGGCATAAGCACGTCCATTTTTCTCTCTTTTGACGTACTCCAAATAGTTTGTATGAACAATTCCTATAACAAGACGGAATTTAATCTTCCATCTTTTACCATGGTGATACCACGTAAGATGCTCGGGTTCCTCAAGGACGGCAATATCTGATTCTTCATCCGGAATGCTCTCTGTTATATCCCCAAGAGCAAGAATGCTTCTTTTACTTCTAGAAAACTTGAAACACAAAAAAGAATGTAGTTTATGAGTTTTATGAACAATTTAATTTTCATTAAGAAAGAAGAAGCAAAACTCGAGTGTAATTTACCTTCCCCGGATAAAAACATATATTGAAACTAGACAAAAACTCAGTTCTTTGCTCAATCCACTCGCGGACATATTTCTCCTGTTCCTTGGGCAAATTAAATGTTATTTTGTCGGGATATAGATATTCTTGATCGCTCTTTGACAGCCAAGGAATGACCAAAGTAACCTTTCTATGTCCATCTTTGGCGAGATACGCTGCACGGAATAGAGGATTAACGGCAGTTCCGGTCATCCATGGAAGGCTAGCGGTGGTAAATATCGCAATATGTTCTTTCTTATCCATGTATTCATTGACTTCATATACCATAAACAGCTTTTAGATTCGAGATATACAGGATTCTTGAACCACACCCAAGAGTGATATTGTGATAAATGGCTTATTTGAACTGCAACACAAAGGTAAAAAGTAAACAAAAGCACTTATAAGAAGCCTCATTTCTGTAACTTTTCTACAATTAAAAAAAAAAGCAATCTCAAAAACTTTTAGTAAGGGGCCGTTTACTAAATGCTTACCGGGTAAGTGCTTATCGATATCACTTACCTTACCGATTGAGCATGACAAGGACTAAGAATCTTACCCGTTAAGAGGCATAACATGGACCGAGAGTCTTATGTGGTAAGTCACGAAAAAGACTCATACCCGGTAAGCGCTTACCGGGTTTAGGACGCCCACCAACAATCCATTTTGATGGCATAATCGGTACTAAAGATATTAAATGGGGGGATTTCGCCGATATTGAGTCGACTATAAACTATTCATCTTGCTTGGAACCATCGTTGTGTATGGGAAAGAGGGCTTCTACCTATGCTTGGTTGGGAAAGGGTGAATGGTCCCAAAAGGGACGGGAAAAAGCCACTAGAAAGAACGGGGGGTCATTCACTCGGTCGCCAGGTAATCCACTTTATCCATGACTCTGAGTACAAGATTTCCGGGATCAATATCCATGCCAGGAAATTAAAAACATAAATCCAGTAGCCTGGTAGCCCCAACAAGATGTCCAAATAAAAACATCCATGCCCAGACTGATAAACTATTCATACCAACAGGTTATATCCCTTAATAAGTTGTGAAGAGTTTAACCATAAATAATCGCTTAACCAGCCCATCAAATAAGTGGACGATTCATCAAACTGTGAAACATTACCCTGCCATAATATAGCCAATAAAAAGTAACCCATCCGCCGAGAATGTTACATCATAAGGTAAGTGAGGGTAATTTCTATTACTGGGTAAGCACCTATCTGGTAAGCATTTGGGAAACGGCCCCTAAGATACCAAATAATAAAAAATGTGCATAATCTAGACTCCAAAACAACTACAACTTTCATAGCATGCATGAGACAAATCATTTGTTCAATATCCATGAACTATTGGGGAAAAGAAAAGGGTTTACCTTCTGAAAACCTCGATTTTTGTAGCATAAAATCCAAACAAGACAAAATCACCCAAATTACTTGCACACAAGCTGGAATCATGAACAACAAGTATTTGCACAAATTACACCACACAGGAGGTGAAATTTGAAAATAACGATCAAAAAACCAACAATTTGCATCAAAATAACTCTATGTTGTCTTCATTTTCATGATTAATCAACATTCGATGGCATGAAATAATCAATCAACAACATAATGAAATTAAAATCGGAAACAAATCATGACCTACAAAAATCTGATTAAAAACACCAGAGTAAACGAGATGAAATCAGAAACAGAGATCCAAATAACGTACCTTAGAAGGAAAACAGTGATTGGTAATAGTTGGTAGAACAAGAAAATGGAGGAAGATTGATGAAGAAGACGAAGAAAGAAATGAATACAACAATCAAACGATAACTGAGATGTGAAAGCAAAAGATGCGAATATTGAAGATGGAATTCCTTTCCACGATTACATAAATTCAATGGAAACAATTATATATTTTTATGATGTATCGGTTTAATTTTATTATTGAATTTTAAACTATTCGGGTACCATCTTGAGGCATTAACAGATTAACGTGACGAGTGATGTGGTATCTAAGTTGGTATTATTTGTTATTTAATTTAATTTAATTTTATCACTCGTCACATTAGCATGGTAACCGGTTAATGTTTCAATCGGTTACCCGGATACTTAAATGTTTAAAGCTTTACATCTTAGGTACCAAAATGGAAGTTTTGAAACTACGTTACCTAAAATAGGAATTAAGTTAAAGTACGTTACTTTTTCATGCAATTTACCCTTTTTTTTAAGTATATGATATTTATATACGGCAAATGCAACAAATAAATTCACACGCTCTCCTTACCTTTTGTGAGGTTTGAACCCATGACCTCTTAGGAAGTCAAAGACTATGATACTGCTAGGCCAAAGACCCTTTGGTCTATTTAACATAGTTGTCAGAGTAAAAACAGTTAAATTTTCGAAGTTTTATATTTTAGTTGGAATGATTTCCTGGATGATTATCTTCTTTCTCTTCTGAAATACAATAATTTCATTGAAATCTCGTAAACAATAGGATTTTGAAATCCTACAGGAATGGTTGATGTTTTACGGGATTTCATATAATTTGTATGTAAAAATGTTAAAAAAATGCGTTTAAAACTAGGCATGGCAATGGGGCGGGGATGAGATGGGTTTTGTAATCCCTGGCCCCGGCCCCGGTTTTTAGTAACAGCCCTCGGCCCCGGCCTCGGCCTCGGTCCTCGGCGGGTACGAGGATTAAGATCTCGTCCCCGCTCAAACTCCATAAAGAATTTCTATTAGTTTAAGTCTACCGGGGATCCCGGCCCCGGGACTCGTTTTAGCGGGGAATCCCCGTTCGGGTCGGGTGAGTCGGGTTCCCCACCAAGTCAATCAGCATCCTTATTCAAAACACTTGTTTTGTTGATAAAATGGCAATTTAATTATTTTTATAATTATTTATAATTTGTTTTTATTAACTATTTAAATGTAATTCAATTTCATTTCAAAATATACAAACCAAACACACCAAAGATTCCAGAATTCTTTCAATCCAAATCCCTCCAATTTCAAATCGTTCCACGGAATCCAAATTCTTTAAAACCATTTCATCAGAATAGGTTGCTTGTAGCGGTTTTGATTGCTTTATTCCGTTATTCGGTTGGGATTACCAGTTGACTTGCCTGACCAAATAATAAGATAAAAAGAAGAGTTCCCGCCTACGGCTACATGCCCTTTAAGAGCTATACCTGGAGTCGAGCTAACTAGGGGTGCTCAAAAACCCGATGAACCCGACCAACTCGACCAACCCAACCCGAATTAAAAAAAAACCCAACCCGAGGTAACCCGATGCATGATCGATAAAAAAAATTAGCCAACCCGACCTTATTGGGTTGGAATCGGGTCAGGCCCAAAAAAACCCGACCAACCCGATGAACCCGACCTTAACTTTAGCTTTGAATTGTAGATGACAATCATGACATGACTAACCTCAACGTCAAGAAAGCGAAAGCATCGGGGTTGGAAACGTCTAAAATWATTGTTGTTGATTGATGTATTATCATTTGGTTTAAACATTTTTATTGTAATATCTAAATATTTGATGAACTTGCATATTATCTTGAATGGTCGGTCGTATTTCAAAGGAAATTTTTCTTTATTTTTATGTGATTTTACATTGTTTAAACACAAACCGATTAACCCGAACGGATTGGGCTGGGTTGGGTTGGGTTGAAAATTTTCAAACCGCCAACATTGGGTTGGGTTGTTAAAACGGCTTCAAACCAATCAAACCGGGCCGTGAGCACCCATAGAGCTAACTGCATAAGAAGGGATCAGTTACGAGTACGAAATGCTTTTCACATACAAGTCGGATAACACGATAAAGCAGTTGCACTCCTCCGCCAGTTAGGAAACACTCCTTTGATGTTCTCTACAGTGGTTTTGAAAGTTTAATCTGTTTTAGAGTAAACTATAAATTTGGTTTTTGTGTTGTGTCTGTTTCATAATATATTTTCAAAAATACAAGATGACCATCGTTAAGAAAATCAGAAATCTGAACCCGAACTGAAAATAAGGTGTTTGTGCAAAACCCGAATGTCTCGAAATCTGAAAATCTAAAACCTGACGAATTTTAATTAATTATATATTTAGTTAAATTTCATCGTTAATCCGTTAATAATTTAATTAAATTATTTTCTATTTTTTAAATTTAAAAAATCATCAACGGAATATATTTTGTTTTTAATTAAATTAAATTTCATCAATAATTTTTTTTTTAATTATTTTTTATTTTTTTTATTTGAAAAACCATTAACAGAATAATTTTTATTTTTAATTAAAATAAACTAATCTTTTTTTAAATATAAGTATTTTTTTTGTTTATTTGTTTCATTTTATAGATGTAAGAGGTTGTTCGTTTACCTCTTAAGAATTTCATTAAGAGGCAACCTCTAAATCGTTAAGAGGTGAATCTTGTTTGGCAAAATAAAAGTCTGCCTCTTAATGGTTATAAAACCCTGTAAATGATTTTGTACCATAGATCTCCCTTAACCATTAAGAGCCATAATTTCATTTGTACACAATTACCAAACAATTATATTTCATTTTGCACTATATCATGAGAGTCTCTTAATCATTCTGCATCAAACCATTCAGCAATTGCCAAACAGCCCCTAAGTATTTTTTTGGTTTAAAAAAAGTTTAGAGACTTAATCGTTCAAAATATTAAAGTCCATTGGGTTTTTTTTCAGACTTTCTTCATTATTTTACCATATTAAACAGTTTTATAAGTCATAAGAATGTATCTAACATGCTTTAGAAAGTTCAAGAAGTTATTTAACATATTTTGAAATATCCAACGACTTATTTGTTCTAAAAAATTGTCTAAAAACTTAATCATTCTAAATATTAAAGTCCATTGATTTTTTTAAGACATTTTTATTATATAAATATTATGCAATAATTGGTCAAGCTAGGTTGTGTCTTAGGCACTGGTCCTAGTGTACCGTTGGAATGCATGGTTACGGCAAAACCCGGTCCCCTGAGTGCTCGGATTCCTTTATTTTTTTCCCTTTTAATATTCACTTATTTGATAATCATTTTCACAAATTATATTTACAAACTAAGGGGCTGTTTACTAAATGCTTATCTGGTAAGTACTTATTAGGTAATTTTTCTCACCCGATGAACATGGCAAGGGCCAAGAATCTTACTTGGTAAGAACGATAATAAGGATGGAGAGTCTTACACGGTAAGTGAGGGTGACGACTCTTACCCGGGTAATCGCTTACCAGAAAAATTGTTGCATGGAATACGTTTTGATGTACTACAACCTTATCCAATAAAATAAATTATAGTGTTGACTCATAACAGTAAGCACTTACCGGGTAAGCATTTAGGTAAACAGCCCCTTAGTGTTCAAATATAAAATATCAAAGAGTTAATTATAAATTCGGTTCCTGTGGTTTGTTTGCAGGGGTGGATCCAGAATTTTTGTCGATCGGTTGTAATTTTAAGGTGGATCAAAAGTCTGTAAAGTAAAGTTGTCCGATGTATTTTTAGCCGAATCCTGTTATTTTCAAAGGTTTTTATTAAGATTCTTTGTTGATTTCGAGATTTTTTTCGGGTCTTTTTTGGTTGATATCCCTTGTATTTTCTAATATCACAGAGCTTCTCTCAAAGTTTAGCGTGTGCACATTTTATACGCCAAAAGTTCTACTTGCGAAAATCGGTTGAATGGATGAACGGGACTCGCTAGAGTCTTCATATGTCCGTTGCTGGTTTGGTGGTTTATACAAAACTGGTTCTTAAACTTCTATTATTACAGGAGGAAAATATAAATTGTGTAGGTTTGTAACGATTTGATCCCTCATCCTGTCTTTCATTTCCTTCGATAAAAGCTAAAGGAGAGTTTGAAATAATACCAGAAGGGTACTCGCGCAATGCAGCGAGATATATCTCGATTTTAGTGTTTTGTTTTATTCTGTCACTGTAGATGTTATAATACGATTTTTATGTGGTTTTGAGAAAGGGCTAATGTTTTTATTTTTGAATAAAATATAAATTTGAAAATATAATAAAATTTCGAAAATAAATTAATCAATATTGGTATCAAATTAACTATTTAAAAGTTCTTGTTTTATGTAATTTCTTTAATTCAATTTTTTATTATAATTTAATATAAATTTAATAATGAAGTAATTTATTTTTGATTTAATAATATAATCTATACTATATTATAAAGCATTTGACAAAAACTCTTAAAAACCATTTTTTATGCATGAAGTACTGTATATTGATGCATATTATTTAAAATTCAAGATTACAAGTAAATTATGCATAAGTACAAGTTATTAAAGCTCCATGTTTGAATTCGTGTAACTAACTGCGGATAAACATAATCAAATAGAGGATAAACATCTCATTTTACAATATAAAAAATCTAAAATATAATTAGGATAATTATCGAGTTCTAACAAAATAATTAATTATTATCTTTATAAGAAAACTATATTATTAAACCAAATATAAATTACTTCGTTATTGAACATAAATTAAATTATAATATAAAAATTGAATTAAAAATTACACAAAAATAAGAATTTTAAATAGTTAATTTGATACTAATATTGATATATTTTTGTCAAAATTTTATGATATCTTCAAATTTATATTTTATTCAAAAATAAAAACATCAACGCCTTTTCAAAATCACATAAGACCATATTATAACATCAACTGAGATAAAGAATAAAATGAAATATTAAAATCAAGATGTATCTCGCTGCATTGCGCGAGTACCCTTCTATTTTTATAAGGATAATAATTAAGTATTCTGTTAGAACTCAATGATTATCCTAATTATATCTTAGATTTTTTATATTTAAAATGAAATGTTTATCTTGTATATTTGACTATGTTTTATCTGCAATTAGTTACACGAATTCAAACATGAAGCTTTAATAAATTGTACGTATGCATAGTTTATTTGTAATCTTGAACTTTAAGTAATGTGTATCATTAAACAGTACTTCATGCATAAAAAATGGTTTTTAAGAGTTTTTGTCAAATATTTTATAATATAGTATAGATTGTATCTATTTTGTAGGAATAGTTGTAGAATAAACGTTGGTTGTTTAACTATGGATATAGGTTTAAAGAGGGCCTTAGAATTCATAAAGAGGGTCTTAGAATCAAAACTAGATATCGAATGATTCTGGTCTAGTTTGTGGCCTATTAGAAAGCAGAAGGCGCTCCGATGGGATTCTCATGGACATGCAGTCAGTTTGATATTTAACAGATCCATATTTGTGAGGGTTGTTTCTTCTTTAATCTTTTTTTTCTCGATACACGAATTTAAGGGTCGTTTACCAAACACTTACATGGTAAGTGTTTACCGGTAAAATTCAACACTATTATTTATTTACCGGGTAAGATTTTTAGTCCACCAAAACGATATCGTATGCAACAAGTTACCCGGTAAGTGCTTACCGTGGTAAGACTCGTCGCCCTCACTTACCGGGTAAGACTCTTAGTCCTTTCTCGCTCTTACCGGGTAAAGTTCTTTGTCCTTACCATATTCATCCGGTGAGGTAATGTGACTTGATAAACGCTTACCCGAGTAAGCGTTTGGTAAACGGCTCCTTAGTGCTTCATATATGGTTGTTTATGACCCAATGTTATGCTGAATGAAACAAGTCGTCGAGTACTTGTTCTTGTTTTTACTATTGCACCCTTCTACATAATTACGTCTAATTCAACAGAAAGACAAATAGTTTTTGAATTGACTTAAGGGGTTGTTTGCTTACCTCTTAATAGTTCCATTAAGAGACAACCTCTAAATCTTTAAGAGGTGAATATTGTTTGGCAAAAAAAATCTGCCTCTTAATGGTTTTAAAACCCTCTGAATGATTATGTATCATGGATCTCCCTTAACCATTAAAAGCCCTAATTTCATTATACACAATTACCAAATAATTATATTTCATTTTGCACTATATCATGAGAGCCTCTTAATCATTCTGACCACTTAATCATTTTGCATCAAACTATTCAGCAATTGCCAAACAGCCCCTTAGCGTAAACTAAAGGTAGAGTTTGGTATGCAGATAGAACTGGACTAGATATGATAAGTTGTTTAATGATTTTATATGCTAGTTATCGACGGTGGAGAAGTAATTTTATACGAGATAATCACAAATCCGCTCAATTAAGTTAATCCACGTTACATTTTAGCCTAAAAATACAAAATCACAAAAATAGCCACGTGAAATCACAAAATAGCTTGGCAATCCAAACTGAAGACGAGTTTTTGGAGTTAGCTCACCCTTGCGGGATCGTAGGGAATGTTTGGGTGAACCAGAATGGTTTCGGCGCTAACTATATGGATTTTGTGAGCTAGCCATGTGTCAAACAGAAGGGTATGCCACGTGTTTCGTGCTAATCCGGAAAAAACGAAACACAAAACCTATATAAAAACACATGAGTATGAGTTCGCAAAAAAAGAGCGTGAGTTTGCAGAATACTGAACTGTTTAGCAAATTTTGGCTGATATATCAAGTCTCGAACATTTAATATGTTATGTATATGAAGTTTGGTTGGCTTTCTTGATGATCACCCATCTTCGAGTCCAAACGTTGTCGTCTCTTTGCATCTTTATCGAGAGAATTTGCATGTTGGAGAGGGTACAAAACGAGGGACAAAACTTTTTCCGACAGATCTCTTGCAGGAAAGTACCGCTCTTGGTCATATTTCTCTTTATCGAGGAATAGACGAGCCTCTCTCAGAGGCACTGCCCAGATTGTTACTCCTTTCGTAATAACAAATTTTTGAGTCCTTATAGTGACGACCTTAAGCTCGCACTGCATAGTTAACAAAACCATTTTCTGATTCACATGGCTATTTTGGTAATTTTGTATTTTATGCTATCTTAATAACTGATAATTTTCAATTTTAGAAACCTTGATATTAATAAAAAAATGTACAATTTCAGTCCATTTTCAGTGAGAAAAAAAAAAGGCACATAATTTTGTAGGCATGAGCCAGACCAAAATTTGAGGTTGAAAAGGGCTTGATTGTGCTTTTTCAAGTCGGACTTTTTCAGGCTTAATCGGGATTTTTCAAGCTTAACCAAGTTTTTCCAGGTCGAGCATTTTCGAGCCAAGTTTGCCGCCAAAAATTGCCCAACTCGGGCTTTGAGGTTTGGCTTGCACGGGGTTTCAGGCTCACTAGTCACTAGTAGGGGTGTTCAAAAAACCGATCAACTTGACTAACCCGACCAACCCAACCAGAAAAAACCCAAAAAAACTCAACCCGATGTAACAGGTCACATAGTTGATAAAAAATTAGGTCAAACCACATCTATTGGATTAAAATTGGGTCAGGGTAATATGAACCCACACTCAAACCGATGAACTCGATGTCTTTCTATACGAAGGATTTAATATGATTATTAAATCCTTGATTAATATATATACATCAGATGAACCCGTAATTAACTATATTCAAGATTATATTACAATTTTAACCATAATTTTACATTTTTTATTTGCATGAATTTTTACCTTTTTTTTTGTGTGTGTTAGTCTTTTTTTATATATTTTCATTTTGATTTTATTTCGTTTAAAACGCTTAGCTTGATTAATATATGTACATTAGACGAGTGATGTTGTATACGGTTAATACTTCAACAAATAATACTAAGTTGGATATCACATCACTCGCCACATTAACATGATAACCTGTTAATGTTTCATCCGCTTACTCGAGTACTTAAATGTTTAAAATTTTACATTGTAAGTATCAAATTGTGTGTCCACAATCACTGATCAATCTTCATATTAAGCTTCCTTCAATGGCAGATTCATGGATTTATCATTCAAGAACACTTTGAACACTTTATGAATATTGAGAGGAAAAGTCAATCCTCTCAATTCAGTCAAACCTTCTATTATCAATGAATATTACAATTAGCTCTTCTCTCTCTAATTACAAAGATTAAACCATATTTATATGGTCAACATATTAAGACAAAGTCAAAGTCAAACTAGTCTAAGAAAGTCAAACACGCTGACTTTACAATTATAGACTAAAATTAATCTTTCAAG
>NC_037541.1:12410133-12414484 GCF_001531365.2 Cynara cardunculus var. scolymus
TCGAGAGAGTTAATCTTCTTCTCGTAAGATTCTCGTTCAGCTCCAAACTTTCTTTCAACTTCGATTATCCTATTCTTTTCTATTTCCATCTCTTGCCTTTCATCACTTAAAACCTTTTCCACTTTCAAAACTTTTTCTTTCTCTAAGTTTAACAGCTCTAATACTTCAATCATTTCACTTTCAGATTTATTCACAATAGTAGTTAAGTCCTCAACCTGTTTATTTAACCTAACTGTCTCTTCTGGATCAGCACAGGTTTTCACCAGTTCATCCAGCTTTTCTTGCAAAATTCTCTTCTCTTCTTTCTCTCTCTGAAGAATACCATTCATATGATTTGACCATGAGATACTCTTGCTAAGACTAGAATCTACTTGAGCATACTTTTCTTTAAGCTCACGATATTCTTTAGTATAAAAAACTGCCATTTTAAAAAAATTGATCAGTTAAGGATCTATGCAGTGAAATCAGATAAAAAATACGAACAGTTAAGCTCAAAAAGAACAGAAAAACACACGCAAAAACAAATATACAGTGATCCAAAAAGAAAATCTAAACACAAACAATCGAAGAAACCAAAAACAGTCTAAAAACAATAAACCAAGTCCAAAAATCTAGATACAAGCCCAAATACAATACAATGTATGCCGTAAACAGTGAACAATTAGCAATTCCAAATTAGCTTGAGATGTCCTTGATACTGTATGATTCAACAACTGTTCAAAAACAGCAACCAACAGCAAGTAGTGTAAAACTCTTCAATCTGCTTCACTTTTCCAAGAACAGGACTTTTCACACTGTAATGTTCAAAAAAAAAGCTTAAACCTGCTGTGTATTGCTAAGTCGCCTCACTGCCCAAGCTTTGCTATGCCTTAAAGTAGCTGGCACAATGTACCCAAATAGCCTTTGATGTATCTGTCACTAATCCTGCTGCTTAAACCTTAAAGAATTTCGCAGCAGCAACCTGTCTTGAATTTAAACAAAACAACAACTTAGAACTGAGAATTGGAGACAGTTCAAAATCAAAACAGTCACCAAATCCAAACACAAACGTTGTTGCTGCTATCACAATGTTATTGCTGTCACAATGTTGTTGATGCTGCTGCTTCTTCAACCAACAGAATCTGTGTAGCTGTGTAACAGTGCAATGTTAAACCTTGCTTCTTATTTACTGCTGCTGTGGAATTGTTGTTTCAAATCAAAACGCAGCACAACAAAAAGTAGTTACTGCACTAAACTTTCTGCACAAAACAGAAACAATCTCAAAATGTGTTAAATCACTACGCAAAGCAAAACTGAGTGTTAAATCAAAACCTGTGTATGCACACAAATTAAACCTGTTACTTCTGTCAAAATAGTTGCCTGCACACTGTGAATCGGCTTCCTGCTCTCTCTGTTAAGACTTGCAACCTGTTGTTTGCGGCTGTTCTGTTTCTTATTGCGTTACTGTTTTGTTGGTACAAAATGCAGACTGTTAAACTCTTTTGAAACTGTAAACAACTGCTATTCTTGTTCTGTCTGTTAAGACATGCTGCTGTCTTATTTCTAAACACAAACACAGCACACTCCGATATGTACTTGCTGTTACAATTTAACAAGCTGATCTGCAGAATGAACCTGCTGTGTAATTGCTATCAAAAATCAAGAACAAAGGTATGTTGCTGTTCTCGTTGCTGTTGGGTAGTTGCTGTCACAAAACAACACAGACTGTTGTTTCTCTTCTTGCTGTCAAATAGCAAGTTGACTTGCTGTCAAAATCTGTAAAACAGCAAACTGTTGCTTAGTCTTTAAAAAATCTGTTTCAAGCTGCTGTACATATCAGTTCAATGCAAGCTGTACGGAGTTTGGTTAACGACATGGCCACTTTTGGGTTCATAAACTTGGCGACCCACACAGTCTCATCAGCCTCAGCAATCTGTAATGCCTCTTGAAGAAAATTGACTAACTCTGGAGTCAATTTAAGAAGAGGGGGCCTCAAAGCAAGGCGAAAATTCAAGGCTGTCACAGTCCCAACCTGTTGATCGACATTTTTTTTGACCTTAGAGGGCGTATGAGAAGTGATTAATGCTGGCTTTACTAATTGGGTACTTCTCATTGCCTGACTGGAACTCGCATGCAAAGGAGTCACCTGCTACTGATGATTGCAAAGACAAGGATACAGGGGACAGCATCAGTTTCACTTACAAGTTCGAGATATTGGACTCTATTTTGTTTATACTTGTGGTTAATGCTGATTACCAATTTTAAAGCTTGATATTCCTCAGCTGTACTGCACTTTCATTGAAAACTGTGATTCAGATACCTTATTAAAAGGAATTTCATCAGAGTGTTCCGTTCCAGCTGAATTTATTGCCGATCAAAATCATTTTTTTTATTAAATTTATTCGGGCAGGACTTATCTCTACATCATCTTCTTAGGAAAGATGATGCTTCTGATTCCTTGAAATTTAATCCGAGTAGTGAAGTGAGAAGTGATTGCCCTTTGAATACCGGTGAAGTGATGACCGGTGAAGATGACCGGTGAAGAGATGACCGGTGAAGATGAATACCGGTCAAGTGATGACCGGTGTAGGATGAACACCGCTCAAATTAAACCTAAAGATCGACTTACCTGCGATCGCCCGGTATATCTCTCCGTTCAAGGAATCCGATTAAGTTGTACGCGGTTTCCCTTTGAAATTGATTGATATATCAACCGGTGAACAATCCGGTCAAGTTACACCTTTGATTTATCTTTTCTCCGTTCAACTTGTGTAAGATTTCTTATCCGCTCAAGTTTTAGAAGGAAACCTCATGAATCAAGTTTTTAGAGTCCGGTCAAAATGAAATTGGGCTTAAAATGAATTTTGGGCCTTTTACATTTTAGACGGTTTAACAAAAATAAAACAAATTCAAAAAAAATCAGATTAAAACTAACAAAAAACACAAAAACTAAAAAAATTTAACAAAAACTGGATCAAAACACTGATTTACGAAAAAAAATTTAAGAACACGAAAAAAAATTAAAATCTAAAAACCCGATCAAATCTTGATTAAAATTGATCAAATCATAAAAATTTGTGAATAACAAAGATTCACAATTCAATTTCGAACATTTTGATCTTGTTTTTAACGCAAAAACACAAGATTTTATAAAAAAATCGGATCAAAATCAAAGAAAATGTCAAGAACACGAAGAACACGAAAAAAAATTCAAAAAAAAATTCACTTATCTGATCGATTTCTTTTCCTGATTTCTTGCATTCCAGCTTTGATACCAATTGTGTGTCCACAATCACTGATCAATCTTTATATTAAGCTTCCTTCAATGGCAGATTCATGGATTTATCATTCAAGAACACTTTGAACACTTTATGAATATTGAGAGGAAAAGTCAATCCTCTCAATTCAGTCAAACCTTCTATTATCAATGAATATTACAATTAGCTCTTCTCTCTCTAATTACAAAGATTAAACCATATTTATATGGTCAATCATATTAAGACAAAGTCAAAGTCAAACTAGTCTAAGAAAGTCAAACACGCTGACTTTACAATTATAGACTAAAATTAATCTTTCAAGGCGAATACAATTAATACTGATTTTTCAGTCCTAACATAAAATGAAAGTTTTAAAAGTATATTATCCAAAATAAGAATCAAATTAAAGTATGTTACTTTTTAATGCAATTTACATATCTATACTATCTTATTAAGCAAATTTAGCAAAAGTCTTAAAGTCTTAAAATATTAAATGACCAAAATACCATTTATACTCACTTTTTCACTTTTTTCACCCCCTTCTCTCCTCACATACACTCACCCCCTCACATACACTCACATTCTTACAACTGATTTTTTTAAAATTATAATTTTAAATTTACACTTTATACCCCTATAATTAATTAATTTATTTATTTTACGTCCTTTACTTTTAAATGTTTCGTTTTAAACATTTATCAAATTAACATATATAATCGTATATCAATTAAAACATGTTTAAAAAATACATTTTTATTTTAACAAGTTACACCATTATAATCGTCTCGTTAATACATCTGAAATGAGTCCAATATTGAATAGTTTTTGATTTAATTATATTATTATATATTATATATACTGTGAAAAAATATTTTTAATATTTACGATTTATACTTTTATAGTTATTTATATATATATATATATATATACTATATATTTTGGGGTTAGGCTGTCCAAATTACACTGTATAGTATGTTTTGAATTAATATGTTATTGGGTTTTTTTGAAATATGTATATACATGTATTAATTCAACCTTAATATGAGTTTCTGGACAAGAAAGAGGGTAAGCAGTTGAAATTTCATTCTAAAACCCATCTTTTTTTGTCTTTTCAT
>NC_037541.1:12414663-12431535 GCF_001531365.2 Cynara cardunculus var. scolymus
ATTTTAAATATATTGGATTTTAAACTGTCATACAATTTTTTTATCGATAATCTGTAATTGAAACTATAACTCTTATTTATTCAAATTGTATTAATATGTAAAGACCAAGTATAACTTATATCATCGTTAAATCTTATCTTATAAAACCAGTAGAACTTCAAAATCGTTAAAATTCATGGCTCATGCGGTATTGCACGGTGGTTTAACCTAGAATCAAACTATCCACGCAAGTGAACCAACCGGGTCCGGGTGATCCAGACCGGTTCGTGGTCACTGGTCAGTGATCACAACTCACAACCCATTTCTATCAAAACCGAAAATCCTGCTACAGAAATAAAGCCCTACTACGTGAACAAATAAACTGATTTCTTTCAAATTCTTGATTAGATTTCATTCCATTAAAAAACTCCACGATCTCGAAGAAATTCCAGGTAAATCATTGATTCTTTACGTTCCTGATTACTGTTTCATTTGGAAAATTAGATACAGTGATACCGGTTGTGCTGTTGATTTCACTGTATGAACTGAGAAATCAGACGAAAGTTGTTATTGATTGGATTCGAATTAGGAGTACAGTGATCTTGTTTTGAGTTCGTCTTTTAATTTTGTTGATGGAATAATATGGTGTTGTATTTGGATTAAGCTTATTGTTGAGTAATTCAAGTAATAATTGTTGTTCACAGTAACTTGGCTTCTTAGGGTTTGATACTTGTGAGCAGAATTAGGAGTATTAGGACCTGTTTGTTAGCAGCTTAACGAGCGGAGTCACAGCTTATTCAGTTAGCTATACATGACTCTTTGGTAGAGGCTTAATAATATAGAAAATGGGCTTATTCAGCAAGCTTCTAGCGGGAGCTTTATGCAGAAAGCCAAGCTTTTTCCAAACATGCCCCTCCCAATTAGAAAACACGGTCCTTCCATTTATGAAAAGAAAAACCCTCCCAAACAAAAATCTTCACAATCTATTTAGACAGATTAATCTACATAGACAACTTTATCTATTCAGGATTTGATAAAAAACCAACCAAATGGCCCCTAAATTTACAGTCAATTTTATTGGTTTAAGAAGACATACAGTGAAGCAATGTCCTGAGCCCTAAATTTTAGTTTCTATTCACTGCATTCAAAAATTATTGTATCAGTTCGTCGTTTACTGGACTATAGTATGATATAGGCTTAAGATCAATTGTCTCAACTATACGGAAAGTTATGATCTCTCAAAACCACACCATCTCTTCTTATTTCAATGCATCTAGAAACTCGACTGGGACTAGGGTTTGGATTCAATTTACAGTTCAATTTCGAGTCTGAAAGTAGTTTGGCGTAAAGGCCAAAAGCTAGACCAAGCAATCAAGAATGACAAATCATGGAGAAAAATGTGCAAAGGTTGTCAAAGAGGTGTTAAACGAACCTGTTCATGTAATCCCTCTTCAGTATTTGGAGACACGTCGTGAACGATTACGACTTCCCGTCGAAATCAAAATGTTTTTATCTCGAAATATTGGGATTTTTTATGTGTATTATGATTGGATCAAACCCATTACTGAACCTGTTAAGTTTGTAAGGGTTAGTGATCTGCTTCAACGATTTTAGATGAGGAGGAAAGGATTTATCTGGAAAACGAGCCGCTAATTGTTGCTATTTTGTGTGAAATTATTGATGATGGTAAAAAACAATGTAGTTAACACAGATAAATTGGTGTATGTGATGAGGGAATTTGGTTTTCCTAATGATTTTTTGGTGAAATTTGATTCCGAAATATCCGGAGCTTTTAAATTAATTGGGTGTCTAGAGAAGGGCATCCATTTTCAGAGTTGGTTTCTCGGAACCCTGTATTTGCAAGATCAATGATTGAAGAAAGGGCCGATGAGGTATTGGAGTTGACAGGTATAAAGATTAGGCCATCTTTCAATGGAAGCTCCACCATATTCTTTTATTAGGAAAGAAATGAGGGAGTGGATTAGAGATCGGATGTGAGTTCCATATAGGGTTATTAGCTAAATGACCTCCTGACAAGTGCTTATTAAATCCATGACCTTCTGACGAGTTTCTAGGCATTCTTGTGTATGGAAGTGGTATTTCCGGTTAAGCAGTGACATTCTCAAACTTTTCAAAGGGTCATGAAGTTAAAAAAAAACCCTGTCCGGAGGTCATTTAACAAAGGACCCCTTCCTTATATATCACCATATGACGAATGAAGCATCTCAAGAGATGGAGAAGAGGACAGTGAGAATTTTACACGAGGTGCTGTCATTGTCACTATGTAAAAGATTTCTAGTGCCAATATTGGGAAAGTTTCGTGAAGAGTATAAGTTTCAAATGTATTCTTGAGTGTGTTACAAGGCATTCTGGAATCTTTTATGTCACTGAAAGGTGGGATTAGGACAGCAATGCTGAGAGAAGCTTATACGGACAACGAGTTGATTGGTTGACATCAACTACTAGAAATTAATGATAATTTCGTTTAATTATTGGCTGAAGGACACAAGCAAAGGGAAGAACAGCTGAATCTTCAGAGACAAGTAGTTCAAAACAATATGGAAATGGTGGCAATACAAAGCAATCATTGAACAATCTTGGACTTACTGAAAGTGAAGAGCTTTACAGCTCTTGAAATTGTTCTGTTGCCAGCATTGGAAGCTACTATGCACCTTGAAATGTTAATATATATATATATATGTATATGATATATATATTGATATATGTTTTGTTGGAGTTAGAGGTAGTAAAAGATAGCATTCTAGTAGCACCATTGGTTGATAAGCTTATAGCTGACAAGGAAAGTCCTCATCACTTGAGTCATTTTTTTGGAAGTATATAATATTTATATACGGCAAATACTCACGAACACTCAAATTTTTGGTGAAGTTTGAACCCTTGACCTCAGGGAGGCTAGGATTTATGGGTAACTGGGGATACCACTAGGCCAATGGTAAGTCTTGTGTTTCAAGAAAAGCATTTATGCTTTGACTTCTGAGCACAAACTACCTTTCAAATTCGAAAGATATGTAAGCTTTGTTTCTAGTCGTTAGGTGGGGATATTATTATTCGAGCCTATGAACTTTGTTTAAAATGGTGAAACATGTGAACTTCCAGACATAGGTGATGGGCCTATAATCTTTACGAGAAACTGTAAATATGTCTCTAATGGCAACCTTGTATGGTTTTCCGGTAAAACTGGCCATTTAGCTGTGCAGTTGTTAAGTAACATCACACCAACTGAGGATATCATGGTTAGTCATGCCTAATATTACGGTTAGAATTCTCATGGTTTTTTTTCTAAAAAATCAGAAAAACTGTTGAAGATCGCTAGAACAAGCCTAAACCGTGTTATGTTAAAGTTCAATGTCTCATTGACTACTTTCTTAAGTTCATATTCATGTTTCATAGGCTCATGTAATGATATTTCCGTCATTAGGTAATGTTCTTATTGAATTGTGTAGATGTTGATGAATGTAATGACAACTGTGAGCATGTCTTGGTGCCCTCAGCCCTGGTTTTGAGATACTCCCTCCATCCTAAAATAAATGTTACACACAGTTTTAGAAATATTAATTAGTACACTTTTAATTATCCAAATGACAATTTTACCCTTAAGAATTGAGGGAGTAATGAATTTTTCTATCTCGTAATTAAGGGTAAAACTGGAAATTCGGCACTTATTTTTAGAAGTGGACACTACTAAAATAGAAATGTGGACACTTATTTTGGGACGGAGGGAGTAGCTAGTATCCATCCTTTCGGTGTTTCTATCAATTGATGGCTTGTACCATCTAAAATTTTCGGATTTTAGGGCTTGAAAGATGTTCTGGAGCCATATGGACAGGATCTCAAAAATGGGGTCCTCAAAGGAGTTACTCCTTTCTGATCCTGTGTCCGAGCTGGATGGCGATGGCGATGGCGATGGCGATGGGGATGTCTCTGAACAAATACTATATGCGGCTTCTTTCGAAGAATTTGCTTCAAGTATTATAATGTACGATACCATTATATGGGTTTCGATATCATTGTTGCTGGTTTTAGCTTGGGGAGTTGGCGTCATCATGTTGCTCTATCTTCCCATGAGACGTTATGTGCTTTCAAAAGATCTATCTTCACGAGAACTTTACGTTACTCCTTCTGAAGTAGTTTACAAGGTAACTCACAAAACTTCTACTCATAGTTTAAAATCTTCATTTATGTTGAGGCTAGATGTTACTCCATCCGTCCCAAAATAAAGGTCCACAATGAAAAAGGCATACGGTTTTGAAAATGTGTAATTATTACTCTTTTTAATCAACCAAATGACAATTTATCCTTAATTATTAAGGGAGTAATGAATTTCTCCACTCATAATTAAGGATAGAATCGGAAAGTGAGTTCTTACTTTTGAAAGTGGACACTTATTTTGCGACAAACTAAAATAGAAACGTGGACACTTATTGAGTAATAATGTTTTGCTTTTGAAGGTGTCAAGACCATCGTTTATACCCTTTTGGGGGGTCGTTAATCTTGAAAGACGTATACCTCTTGCTCTAGCGATCGATATTATCATTGAACAAGGTATTGGCTTGAAACTCTCTTTACTTGTTTACAATTTTCAAATCTTTTTAGTTTTTTGTTCATTTTGGGTGCGTTTGGTATGCGGGACAGGACGAGACAGAACAAAACACAAATCCATGTTTGGTGTGACATTAGACTGGGTGGAATAAAATGCATATTTTATGTCCCGCCAAAATGGGAGCAACAAAATTCAGTGAAATAGTACAAGATTGGTAAATTACTAAACAACTCATGTCAATTTAAAACGCTAGACCTTGCACAATTCTTTTACTCGAGCAGACTCAAACTACCCCACCCCAAGAACATCATGTGAGAGGCAAACTAGGTACACAACAACCCGCTAGGTGCTTAAGGAATGTGAGATAAAGTAGTTATACTGAAACCCCTTGTATCATTATAAACAAGCTATGGATTGTTTTTATATTGTAAATATCATATTATCTTTTGGAAATAGAATTGGGTTGTTTTAATAAATAAGTGATTTAGTACACGATCAGTCCATCTAAGCTCAATTTGCTTGAACTGAAGCGAACCAATTGGTATGGAAGTTTCTTGAACCCAACTAAACGGAGTCATCCATAGATCTACACTCCTAGTTTGTGCATATGTATGTGCGCAAACACCCGTTTGTGCACATGTACAGAACTTGCAAAAGGATGTGTTCCGTGTCCTATGACTAATTCGACTTGGAAATTGAGTAATATTTTGTCATTGGTAACATGTTCATGAATGTATCTAGTTTATTAAAAGTCATCACATTTATGTTCATCTATCTCTATTTCTATTTGTATTGCTATTGCTTACTCATTGTATCTGTTTTTCTACATTTCTCACACTTTTCATCAGTCGGGGGTCTCTATGAAAACAACCGCTCTACTCTTTAGACCCCACCTTTGGGTGGGATATATCGGGCTCATTTGGTTTGGTTCTAACATGTTCAAGCAAATGTTGTACCTAATTAATTGCATGAAACACTTTTTTACTAGGTTGCTTGCAAGCGATGTTTGGAATTCATACCTTCAGATTCGAAAGTATAGGACAAGGAAAAGCTTCTTATGTTGATGAATTACAACTTCAAGGTGTCTCTAATCCTGAACTTCTAAGGAAGGTAAACGTGAAGTTTTAGACCATATTTTACTCTTCCTCCTCTATGTAGTAATTGTTAAATCCTTGCCAAGAACTTGAAGAAATTCATGGTAATTTTGGAGTTGAGGTTATGTCTGCATACATCTTATACCTCTGAACCCCACCTTCGAGTTGGATATATATTGGTTTGTTAGAGTTGAGGCCAGGACTGCTTACATCTTATCCCTCCGAACCACCCCACCATCGTGTGTGATATATTGGCTTATTTGGTTTTTTGATGTTGAGGCCAGGTCTGCATACATCTTATCTCCTTAACCCACCATCTGTTGGATATATTGGTTTGGTTTGGTTTTTTGGAGTTATGGTCGGGTCTACGTACATCTTACACCTCCGAACCCCACCTTTGGGTGGGATATACTAGGTTGTTGGAGTTGAGGCCACGTCTGCATACATCTTATACCTCCGGACCCCACCATCGGGTGGGATGCACTAGCTTTGTTTGGTTTTCTGGAGTTGTAGCCCGGTATGCATATATTTAATCCCTCTGGACCCTACCATGAGGTGGGATATAGATATACTGATTTGTTGGAGTTGAGGTCAAGTCTGCATACATCTTACCCTTGTGGACCCCACCTTCAGGTGGGATATACTGGTTTGTTGGAGTTCATGTCACGTTTGCATCCATCTTATCCCTCCAGACCCCACCTTTGGTGGGATATACTAGTTTGGTTTGTTTCTTGGAGTTGAAGGATGGTATGTGCAACTCAAAAAAATTCTTTTACCGAAGTA
This sequence comes from Cynara cardunculus var. scolymus, assembly GCF_001531365.2. Taxonomy (NCBI): domain Eukaryota; kingdom Viridiplantae; phylum Streptophyta; class Magnoliopsida; order Asterales; family Asteraceae; genus Cynara; species Cynara cardunculus. Next base: position 12,421,081 of record NC_037541.1, read on the forward strand.
CAATTAATGTCGTTTTGTATGTTTTAGGTGATAGTAAAAGAAGCTTCAAAGGTTATACAAGATGCTGGTAGAAGTTGGAGAGTCTCAGTCCATGGTGCTGAACCAGAAAGCCCTTCTCATATAAGATCTTTTACAGAGGCATCAAATTTAAGATCACCAAGAAGAAGTTGGCAGGTAATCCATTATATGAACTATTAATCATTTGCTTGATATAAATTTATCTGCTTAATGAACATGGAAATAACAAACATATTAATAGTTTTTGCACAATATTGCATTTTCACATGTGTTGTTTCATACATGAAAACTGGTTTGTAAGTTTGTACAATTTATTGGGTGTAAATGATTGTGCGTAATTTGGTCATTAGTGGCCCAAGCTAGGGTTTAAGACAAGCAGTTGCATTATAGAGTGCATGTTTTGAAAGCTACAAGAATCTTAATATAACAAAAGGGGTGGCTAAATGCACTCCTACATATTAATTTCCTTCTTATATACATCAGCATCAATACCTACTTTTTACATTCACAATACATGATTTGACCTGATTCTGACATAAAAGGGGTGCATATAGCATTAACCTAACAATTCTTTTTTGAAGTATATAATATTTATATACGGCAAATGCAACAAATAAACTCACACACCCTCCTCATCTTTGGTGAGGTTTGAACCCCTACCTCCTACTACGATACCGCTAGGCAAAAGGCCCTTTGGTAACCTAACAAAAACTTGTCCCATGTTTGATGAAACATCAAACTTGGACATGATGGGACCGGGTGAGATAATAATGCATTTTTTTGTGTCAACAGAACTTAGGAAGAAAACAAAAGTGGTAAATTACTAAACTATCCATGTCAAATTGAAATTCTAAAATCTTCTATAATTCTTTCACTCGCCAACCTCCGTCTACCCGTCTAGTCCGGTCCTCATATACTAAACGCATCCTAAGAGATCGATGTGTTCAGTGTTCACATCCTCAACCTCTAGAACAAGATAAGACGAACAATCTCCCTAAAATGACCATTTTCTACTTCTTTGACAAATTTGGGCATAAAGCTGTGTCTAATGTACGATTTTTCAAATCAGACTCCATATCCAACGACAGCATGTGCCTATTTCCTAGATGTGTTTTTTTGTTTCTCGTTTCTAATTGACTTTTTCGTTCTTTTTGGCTCATCAAAATGCAGCAGGCGGTGGGTTCGCCACGAGCATCTTTTGCAGAACAAAGAGGGGTGATTCGTGCAGACTGGCTAATAAACAAAATGGAGGAAGTCAGCAAATCTATGAAGGTATGTATTTTACAAAAAGCAGATTCATGAACAAAGTAGACCTGGTAAGCGCTTACTGGGTAAGAATCATCATCCTCACTTACCGGGTAAGACGCTCCATCCTTATCATTACTCTTACCGGATAAGATTTCAGGTCCTTGCTATGTTCATCTGTAAACGATCCAGTAAGCGTTTAGTAAACGGCCCTCAAGTCTCATAATTTTTTTTGAGTGAATAGATCATTGAACTTTCTTATTTTGAATGATCAAGTCCCTAAACATAAGATAGTATTCAAGGACTTAATCTTTTAAAATGAGAAAGTTCAATGGTTTATTTATTAAAAAAAATTCAAAAACTTAACCAATCAAATGGAGAAAGTTTGTTGAGTTTTTCTGAACTACTCCGAAGAATCAACTGTTTTTTTTAACACAAATCATTATTTAGAATCAAATCCCACATCTTCAATTTTCGACTCGAAACTTGTATTGATTTTTTAAAGAATTTTGGTTCTTAAGTTCATATATATATATATATATATATATATATATATATATATATATAATAATTTAATTTCCATCAGCCTAATCGGGTTGGGTTGACCCCAACTCGATTTTGACTCAACCATGTCAACCTCTAAAATTTAAAGCCGGATTGAATTTCGGTTTAGTTTGTGTTAGGTTCATCGGCCTCTCTGTTTTTGTGCATCCCTACCAAGTTCCATGAGCCAAATATTTGTATATTTTTGTATCTAAATTTTACAATAGAGCAAGCTACAAATTTGGTTCATGTTGTTTGTCAAAAATAACGGCAAAATTTCTAACAACAGTAAGAGGGAGGGACCTAATCTAGACGTTTTTACAAACTACGATGACCATCTTGTAATTTCAAAACTACATGGATGAAAAACTCGTATTTTCAACAAACCATAGAGACAAAAGTTTGTAGTTTAGGGACCGTTTACTAAACGCTTACTTGGTGAGTGCTTATCGGATAAATTTCTTCATCGGATGAATATGACAAGGGCCAAGAATCTTATTGGGTAATGAAAAGTCTTATTAGGTAAATGAAGATGACTACTCTTTCTCAGATAAACGATTACCAGGTAAATTGTTACATCTGATATGTTTTCATGTAGTAAAATCTTACGCATCAAAATACATTATCGGTAAGCATTAAACAACCCCATATTCTTTATAATATAAACAGTCAACTCACTAATACTTACATTGTGAAGGTAAATTTGCTGCAAAAGGTTATTTATCATAGACTATTTCTGATCTCCACATGATCCTAAATCTTTGTTAGTAATATTATTATTGTTTTGATACCAAATTATCAGAAAATAGAGGGTATTGTAAACAAGGCTCAAGCAACTAGTACAACGAACTAAAGAAATACAAGCCAAATTGCCAAAAGCGTGCAAGAAGATTGCAGAGAAAACTCAAGCTACCACGAGTGGTCGTTGTCGTTAGAGAAGCGTTTTTGATCGATTCTTGATTCTCTTTGAAACCCAGAAGAGGTTTCAACTGTTTGTCGATATTTAGAAGTGAAAGTGATGATCATCCTGTAATGTATTTACAATCAAATAAAGGAGTTCAGTTTTTACTTGGAAATTTTGTGAGTTTGTATCAGTAAGTAAAAAGGCAAATCGCATGAGAAAGTAGCGTACTTTTAACTTGATTCTTATTTTCGATAACATACTTTCAAAACTTTCATTTTGGTACCTAAGATGTAAAATTTTAAACATTTAAATACTCGAATAACCGGTTGAAGCATTATCTGGTTATCATGTTGATGTGGCAAGTAATGTGATATCCAACTCAATATTATTTCCTGACGTTATTAGTGACATAGATTAATTTTAATCTAAAATTAGTTTTCCAACCAGTTAATCGAATACTTAAATGTTTAAAAGTTTAAATTCTAGATACCAAAATAAAAGTTTTAAAAGTACCTTACTCAAAATGGAAATTACGTTCTAAAAACACATTACTTTTTCATACAATTTATCCTCAATAAAATTTGTAAAGAGAGCCAAATTATATGTGATCATACATTAAATTTGGTCATGTTAATTAAATATAGTTTTAATTTACTTGTTATGATGTTATTATAAAATGCCTGAAGGATATGTTTGCAATGATTATAAGCAAGTCTTAATTCTGTCAATGTTGAATATCAATCCACATTTAGCAAAGAATATCAAATACATATTAATAATTGGTTTCTGATTTAAAAATCATAGTGAAATACTAAACAATAGGAATCATAGCTTCATTCCAAAACGATCTCTTTAGCCTACTTCTACATGTTATGGCTAAACTAAGTCTAGCCATCTCTTGCACTTTCGTTCCTCAAACATAGCCACTGATGGGATTTTTTCTAGACTAGTGTATTACACACTCGTACCCTACCAAGATTCACGAGTCTTCCGCCGATTGACAGAAATATCGATTAATAAATGGAGTCACCCATGATTCGGAAGTTCCATTTTCCACTGATGCAGGCAGATTGGGATCCCAGCAGTCAAACCACTGTCTTAGTTCCTCACATTCTCATGCTAACAATTGTACCATTTCCATTTTAACGAGGGCAGAGGTTTTCTCGTCTAAGAGCAACTCCAATCTTCACACAAAAAAAAAACACTAAATAGGTGGGCCCAAAACACAAAAAAACTCAACTCCGACCTTTTGCCATCCACCTCATCAACGGCAAATTTGCCGTTCATTTTCTTCTTCCAACAAAACTTTGGTGTATTTGGCGTGCGATTGGATCCAAAAGAACGGCAAAACCCGAGTTTTGCCGTTCGATTGGAGTGGCTTTAAGTTAACCAAAGTTGTAAATTTTATGGCATTTTAACTTTCTTGACAATACCGACTGTCCAATATCATATTTTAATGGGTACTTTAATTTTTTTCGTCAAGTTCAATGAAATCCCAATTCAACGAAACATATATAGTTTCTTTTAAAATAAAGAGGCTTATTAATCGGTATGATACTTTCTTAAATTAGTAAGATTTTAGTTCCAAGATCCTACTTCTGATGTATTTATAGGGCACATTAATTAACCGCCAGTAAAAGGACACATAAATTCTGGACCAATCCTACTTCTGATACTCGATCGTTTCCAGTCCAAAAACCTGTTAAATGAACAACTCAACAAAAAATAGCTCAAACTTAAATTTAAATGCAATTAAAAAGGCCAAAAATCATTGACCGTTTATGAGAATAATCTGATGAATTGCAGAATATGATAAATGAAGAGTCAGAAATCTCGTGTGGAAGTGCCGTTCACTGCATTCGATTGAACGAATATGCTACGTTTGCACAAAGATATCATCATTCTATCAACTAAAAAACCCAAAACTAGTTGAATTATAATACAAATCGACCATGGAATCCTGATTCCTGATTTTTGATAGAGTTAATGGAATAAGTGGAAAACAATATACAACTGGAACTAATTCCACTGGGCTTGGGCTTAGGAGCTGGCCCATCAAAATTTAACCCAAGTGTTACAATCGTTAAATGATTTCTAAAGGGATGGAATCTGTCAAAGGAGTTTGATGAAGGTTGCTCGAGAATTCAAGCTTCAAAACTTGTTTTGTATCTGCTCAGACTTATGAATGTAATCTCATTGATTCCTTTGTGTAAAGGAATCTCTGAAGTCTGACATGTGATTGAATTCATAATTCATCATTGCAGAAATTGAAGACAGACCATGTTCATAGCAAAAAATATCAAAAAAAACCAAATTGATTACACGAATCAAATCAAAATAAGCAGCAAAAATGGGATATGACATAATAAAAAACGAATTTGAAGATCAGAATTTGGTTAAAAAGTTGTCGGTCACGGTAAATTCAGAAACACGGACCAATTGGTTAATCATCATTTCTCCAAATTCACAAAGAACTATCAAATGTAAAATAATAGTAAAGTTTGTTTTTGAAATCAACATAGAAAGACCTACAAACAATAGATTAAATAACTGGTCATAATCAGAGACTTAAATACTAGTAATCACGACAAAATCGTCGATCATTTTGTTGCAGTTAACTTTCTCATCATATATGATATATAATATCATTGATTCTTATGTTTATAGGAGCATCTGAAGTCTGAAATGTAATTGAATCCAGAACTCATCAAATCCGTCATTTAACGCGAAGAACAAACCGATTACAAAACAGAATTCAATCTAAAAAGCAAAATAAACGTAAAGTTAGTCGATTATTCGAATCAAATCAGATTATCCAACATAATTTGGAGATCAGAGTTTGGTTAAAAGGTTGTCGGTCACGGTAAATTCAGAAACACGGACCAAATGATTCATCGTCATTTCTCCAAATCCACAAACAATCAGATGTAGAACAACTAGTGAGTTTGATTTTGAAATTGACATAGCAAGACCAACAAGCAACAGATTGAACAACCGTTCATCATCAGAGACTTAAATACTAGTAATCACGACCAAATCGTCGATCATTTTGTTGCAGTTAATTTTCTCATCATTTGATGAACAAAACAGCAATGGCTTCTTCGACATCGATAATACAATCATACAGAAAACAAATTCACAAAAATTAACAAAAAACCGATGAAGCTTGAATCGACATACCTGTGGCGATGCCATTGAGGTTTTGATAAACCCTAATCCGTGAGCTATGGAGTACCTGGTAGGCAGGTTTTATAGGCGTAGTCGTTAATAGAGCCCTAAAGCGAATTTGGGCTTTTGGCCCATTATAAATGGGCTAATGAATTGGCTACATGAGTTAACATATCACTCCCAAGCTTTTTCATAATCGGCCATAACCTGTCTCGGTCCCAACCGATCCCGGCATTAAAAAAAAAAAATTTAATTTTTTTAATGATATATATTTTTAATACATTATAAAAATTACAATTGGTTCACTCAAATACACTCTAAAAATACGTTTTAATATAATTAAAATTACATTGTCTTATAAAATACATTATAAAATTATTTGAAACTACATTTATTTATAAAATTATTTGAATTTTCGGGCCGGTCCCACGAAACTACCAAAAATCCCAACCGGTTCCGATTTTCGATTCCATAACCGATCCTTACCAGTCCTGAGCTGGGCCGGGCCAATTTGGCCATCTCTAATAAAAATACGTTTTAATATTAGAGATGGCCAAATCGGCCCGGCCAGGCCCGGGACCGCCGGAGGACCGGGACCGGGACTGACAAAGGACTGGCCCGGGACCGGGACCGGTAAGGACCGGTTATGGGACCGAAAACCGGGACCGGTTGAGGTTTTTGGTAGTTTCGTGGGACCGGGACCGGTTATGGGACCGACTATGGACCGGCCCGACCCGAAAATTCATATAATTTTATAAATAAATGTAATTTTAAATAATTATATAATGTATTTTTATAAGAAAACGTAATTTTAATTATATTAAAACGTATTTTTAAAATGTATTTGAGTGACTCAATTGTAAATTTTATAATGTATTAAAAGTTTATATCATTAAAAAAATAAAAAAAATCTTATTTTTTAATGCAAGGATCGGTTGGGACCGGGACCGGCGGCCCATAACCGGTTATGAAATACCTTGACCGGTCTTATCATTTTCGATCGGGACCGGTTATGGCCGGTTATGAGAAATGTTTGGACCGATTGGGACCGGCCCGGCCCAGGACCGGTTTTTGGCCATCTCTACTTGGGACCGATTAGGCCCGGCCAGGCTCGGCCCGAGACCGGTTTTTGGCCATCATTAATGTCAACTAGAGATGGTTAAAATGGATCCCACCTAACTTTGTACCCGTAGAGCCGGTCAGTGTTTTGGTCAGAATTGGGATTGGAACTGGTTACAAAAGGAAAATCTCTGGTCAAGATTAATTTAAGGGTTGTTTACCAAGCACTTACCCGGACAAGAGTCACTTGCCTTATTGGGTAACATTCTCAACCATCAAAATGATTGTGGTAAAACATCTTTTACCTGATAAGTACTTACCAAGTAAGAATCTTTTCTCATCACTTACTAGGTAAGATTTTTTTGGCCTTGCTATGCCTCTTATTGGGTAATATTTTCGGTCTTTGTCATCCCGGTAAGCGTTTACTCAGTAAGAGTTCGGTAAACAGCCTCTTAGGCTCGGTTTTTGTCCATCTCTAATGTCAACTATCATTTTGTTCGAATAAACTACCATTATTAGACATATTCAAATTATTTTTGACGAATTTCATATAACGCCTCCTGAATTTATAAAATAGCAGACAGTTTAAAACTTCCAAAATCATTTAAATTAAACAACTTTAATTAAAGAAAAATGCTTACAGTTTACAAATGAAGGAAGACAATATATACATAAGAGTTCTAGAAGGATAATCTAATCGTTGATGGGATTTGAATAGGTTAAAGTACTGAAATCATCAAGTTCAGTGGCGGATCCAGAAACTTATATTATTGGGGGCACAGTTAAGAGTGTCGAAACAAATTCTGAAACCAAATAACTCATTCGAACCAATACGATTTCGGGTTATTTGGTTTCCGGATTAAACGGTTCCGTTATCGAATAAATATAACTTATTCGGTTTGGTTTTCAATTAATTTTTGAATATTTTGGATAAACTGAGATATCATATTCCCATGTACATATTTTACTTTTCAGTTAAACAAAAGCAAATGAACACACTACACATTAATAGTTAGTAGCAAGAGATTAGAGGGCAAGAGGTCCATAACTTAGATTCAGTTAAAAAGAAATCAGATAGCAAAAGGCTAAGAAATCAAAAATAAAAGATAAACTAAGTAGCAAACCTTAAATCAAAATAACAAATTAAAGAATCCTAAGTCAGATAACAATTAAGAAAGAGAAAATTAACAAATAACAAATAACAATAATTATAAATCTATAAAACAATAAAATGCAAAAAGAAAGTTGGAAAAAATCAAAATAGTGATTAATCAAATCATTAGCATTATAGCAAACAAAAAAAGAAAAATAAAATGATTTTCAACAGATTAATAAAATGCTCTATTTTGGTGTTTGTTGGGGGCCTATGCCCCCTACACCTATAGTGTGCATCCGCGTGATCAAGTCTAATATCTTAAAAAGTAGGGTGACGCCTCTAAGCCATCCTATCAAAACTTATACAAAACTCCAAGTGTCACTCAGATCTCACTAAGACCTGATATACATGTTCATAAGAAAAAAGTGTTATGTTTAACGTCTAGTGAATTGAAACAGCTTTATGTTATAAACATAAGACGATTAAATTAACCACTACTTTAAATAACGACCCTTTTCATTTAGATCAGGATTCCATAAAAGGAACATATTTCCAAAACTCGTTATTTTCGAATCAAATACCTGTTTTAGAATAATAACAATATCGAAACTCACCCAAGACATGCATAAGACTCACGCTTCAAAACATCAAACACATGGATAAATCCCTGTATCCAGAACACCGAAAAATTATGCGGCAAAACATCCAACCTGTTTCCATCGAATGTGGCAGGAGCACAAAAGTAAGTCACTTATCAACGTTCTCGAGTTTCACCTTGGGCCGTGGATCCCTATATATGACTCTATTGAGTACCACCACAAGATTCCCACAACGACCCTAGTGTCTACTCGACCGCTATACGAGTTTCCACCACATAATTCACTGGTCCTCATATAAGGCTCCAACGAGCACCACCACAAAACCTAGCTCCTTATATGGCTCGTTATGGTGTCACTGTAGGCTACTAGCTTCGTATATGACCCAACAGGGTACCACTGCAAAATCTCAAACCATGACCTCGTGACCACTCACTAGAGTTGAGTATGGACATCGAAACTCTATAATACAACACGACAAACTCTTATGTCTATTGATCTAATGTATTACAGTCTAAAATTACATGAATTGGTCCATAAACCTTCACTTTATTGAAGCATGACATGAAAAGGTCCAAAATCGCATGATTTGTATTTACAAGATTCTCACCAAGCCAATAATAGACGTTTATCAAAGATCTACGTAATTATAACAACGATGCTCAAGTGCATCTACTAAAGAGTTACGTAGTTATAGCAATCTTCCAACCCAGATATGTAGCATAATTCGTAATAATACGATTTCGCTTTTTCGTTAGTTTTCTTTGAGCTTCGTTGATTAAACCGAGTAGCGTATCTAATTGACACAGTGCAAACCAATTTAACACAAACTGTTAACTTGATTACCTACTCCTTGAAAAAAATGATTTTCAACCTACCATATTTACCGATGTAAGTCAAGTTTATGAGTTTAAATCTTGTTGTGTGTTGTCAACACTTGCAACACGGTGTTATATGTCATAACATTCAAAATCTCTGTAAGTAACATTTAACATAATCACATAAGATATAAATTTTAATAAATATATTATACTATATGACTAGTTGTGTACCTGCACAATGCAGCGGGAGCCGTGAATTTTTAATGATTTTGAAGTTTTACTGGTTTTATTAGAGAAGATTTAACGATGAAGTAAGTTACACTTGGTCTTTACATATTAATACAATTTAAATAAATAAGAGTTATGATTCCAATTACAGTCTATTGATTAAAAAAAATTGTATGACAGTTTAAAATCCAACATATTTAAATGACTCAACAAATGTGTTCGATTTACACCAAGAGCAAAAAATTAGGAGAAGGAGACCGAGACCGAGAGTTCTAGAACAATTGAATGAGAGATAAATGAGATAACTTTTAATAACTCATGGTGAATATTAGTTTGAATCTCACATTGGGGATGATGATAAGATATAGATGTATGAGAAGATGAAGACATGAGTGAAATGTGTCAAAAGTATATTGGGAACATGAAAAGCTTAGGTAATAATGTGTATTTTATTAACTTGTACTATATGTTATTTTAATTGTAAATTACAAAAAATTAAGACTGAATGCATAAAGTAGTAGTACTTAATGCATTATGAGTTGTTTTTAAGACTTTTAAAACTTTGTGCATAAATGTATAGTATTTTGTGTATTAAAAATTGTTTTTAAGATTTTGATAAATATAGTTTATAAGATAGTATAGATATTTTTCTAAACTTTGATAAAATATAATATAATATCATATTCTTTTTGAATGAATATTATGGAATTATATATATATATATATATATAGAGAGAGAGAGAGAGAGAGAGAGGTTGGTTATTATACAACCTTTGA
>NC_037541.1:12432040-12433544 GCF_001531365.2 Cynara cardunculus var. scolymus
TGTTAACCATGGATATTATCATCTTTATTATTTTAATTTTAGAGAAATACATGAAACAGTTTCATTAAAATTTCATTAAGTAGTATATGAAACAATTTCATAACCATATATGAAACAACTTAATAAAAAAAGTATTATATGAAACAATTTCACAAAATTAAATAATTTTATGAAAAAATTTCATAAGATTAAACAATGAAATCGACGGATGAGAGTAGTTTTTTACGATTTTTATAAATTAGAAGGGTTTTCATTTGATCGCTCATCTCTCACTCTCCCCCTATATATATATACATATATATATATATATATACATATATATATAGGGGCTCATTCAAGGGAGAACTGATTAGTTTGTGGTAACTGTGAGAACCAATCTCAACCACAAATTAACGAATAAATTAGAAAATTAATAATTATGGTAGTTTGAGTTAAAATTATAATTAGAGGGCATTTTAGGTATTTTTAAAAAACTCCTCTCTCCTCTCTCATCTCTCCAACCTCCAATCTCCGGCCTCCGGTGAACAAAAATCCGGCAGGTACCAAGTAATCACAAAGATACACAATGTGATACCCATTGTGATATACTGTGATACCATTGGGGTACCACTGTGTACCACAGAAAATGAGTGGCACATCTTCGGAGTTACATCTCCGACGAGATCTGGTTTACATCTCCGGCGACACCTGTGCTAATCTACCATCATCATCATGGCGACTGATGATCGGAGATCTTTTGTGGATTTGCCGGCGTTCGAAAAAGATGCGAAGGCGCTTGAGTTCATCGAGAAGATGACGAGCAGCGCTGACACCGTTCAGACGAATGTTTTGGCGGCGATACTAAGCCGGAACGATAAAACTGAGTATCTCAAGCTTTACAATCTCGACGGAGCCATCGATCGAGAAACTTTCAAGTCGAAGATTCCAATGGTCACTTACAAGGATCTTCAACCTCTTATTCAATGCATCGTCAATGATGATCGTTCTCCCATTTATATAAAAACTCTGGTACCTGGTTTGATTGATTTTCTATGTGATGATGAATGATGGTGTGGTGGTTGTTGTGCGTGAGAAGGGGGAAAGAAAGGAAGAGAAGCATGCCTATGCTGGAGGACGGCTGTTTCATAATGAAGGAGAAGAGTAGGCTTTTAAAATTATAAACATTACCAATTTACCCTTTATGTTCTTTTAGGATATAATATTAATTATTTAAATGAGTGGCTCACATTGGTTCTCACAGTTACCACAAACTAATCAGTTCTCATTTGATTAGGCCAATATAGGGTTGGGTTCACGTGAGACCAGACTGTTTTCGTGAGACCCGTGAGACCACATTTTTACACTTGAAACTTCACAGCAAAAACACTGTGAATGTTTAAAAAAGTCGAACCTTCACAGCAAAAACATTGTGAAGGTTACCTTCACAGCAAAAACACTGTGAAGGTTACCTTCACAACAAAAACACTATGAAGGTTACCTTCACAGCAAAAACACTGTGAAGGTT
>NC_037541.1:12438394-12484432 GCF_001531365.2 Cynara cardunculus var. scolymus
CATAACAGTCGGTAGCACAGTTCTCATGTATTACAGATGTGGTTTCATGTGGTACCAATAACTGTTTTGTTTCATGTGATACATTACCATGCACAARTAGTTCTAATTGGTTACATACCACAATGTACCACACCACATGGTACCACAAATATGTTACACAACTGATCATAAACCGTTGGTACAACAGTTCTCATGTATTACAACTGTGGTTTCATGTGGTACCAACAAAGTTCTCATGTATTACAACTGTGGTTTCATGTATTACAACAGTTCTCATGTATTACAAAGTAGAGATGATGATCATCAACATGATTATGAGTTTTCATTTCAACTTGCAGCTGTTTACAGTAACAAAAAGAGACTTTATGATAGTGATCTGCGGGACCTACAAGAACTTGTTGTTAGAATGATGAGGAATTGATATTATATACACTCACATATATTTGGTTTTTCATTACAAAGAATCAATGAAGGGTATTCAAGATTTTGTTCCACTAGATTTCATTTTATCTACTTCAATTTGAGTCAATTCTGTATAGTATTTTTCATCTACTGGCAAATTCTTGCATAAGAAGAAGGCRCCTAAAAGTTTGATGTTATTGGAGCAGGGAATCATTGAGGAAAATTATGATAAACTGAAAGGCCTAAAGCGAGACATCGGTGAAGAGGTGTATAAAGCTGTGACAACTGCATTGACAGAGATTAATGACTACAATCCAAGTGGAAGATACATCAAAATGTAGCACAAATTGAATGGAAACAAGGAATACTAAGTGTTATCACGATGTACCACACAAAATGTAGCCTATTGTCTTTGTGGGTATAAACTTGGGAATTTGTATGTATTGATATTGGAGGAGATGTTTTTTCCGGTTCTACTCTTTCTGATCACGTTCTGCGGTTCAACAACATCCCACAGGTATATCTGTTACTAATTCCATCCATAAAAAACTGCAATGTTTAAGGTTCTCTTTTTAGTTAGTATTGTTGTGTAGATTATAATCTATCAACATTCAAATATGTATGCCCTTTTCTTTGACATTTTCTTCTGGTCAAATACAGATAAAAATGATAGTTGTGCTTGGAGAACTTGGTGGTCGAGATGAGTATTCCTACTCATATTATTTCAACCATCTCTGATGACAGAGGTACGTACATGTTGCACAAGTTTTTGGGGGAGGTAATGCATGTGCAAACACTTGTTAGTGAGTGATTTCTTTGATTTGATTTACAGGTGAAGAGCCATGCTATGTTGGAGTACCAATGTCCACAATTGTCTAAAAAGGAATGGGCATTGGTGATGTTATTTCTCTTTTGTGGTTCAAGTGTAGTCTTGCCCGCTACTGCACACATTTTATTGAGGTTGGTTAAGGCTGAGTTCTGTTCTTCCAAATACTTAGGGAAGAGTTAGACTAGTCAAAATGTAGCACAAATTGAATGGAAACAAGGAATACTAAGTGTTATCACGATGTACCACACAAATATTATCATCAATACTAAGTGTAATCACAATGTAGCACAAAATCGATTATAAAAATGCTGTAAATTCTTTTCCAAATTAACATAATATCCTTCTTTCCAYATTGTTTAAATCAAAACAACACCAACAATAAAACCTGAAATTGATGTTTACTAACAGAAACAGTGTTTAAGGGATACTTCATATTGAAAATGTAGAACATAAAGCGATTTTACCTAATCTTTCATTATCATCCATCGATTATGTATATGGTTCCACTTGTGATCGACTCTAGGGTTTAGGGGAATCAACTCCTTCTCGAAAAATAGACAGTATCTCGACTCTATTTGGATTCGATTTGAACATTGTATAATAAGAATATTAATGGATTTGTAGCGCACGCTCAAATCCGTCTCAATAACTAAAAAAAGAAAATGACAATCTTGCCCTTCTTTCCATTATATCATTAAATGTCAATATGTTATTTTAGGAATTACATTAATTAGGAATCTTTTCAATTTTAACCATTGATTATTAGGGTGTGTGGTTAAGATTGGATCTCACGGTTACCACAAACAACTCAGTTCTCATTTGATTAAGCTCCTATATATATATATATATATATATATATATATATTTGACCCCTAAACGGAAGATCATCTAGACATAGAATTGGATTCCATTTATATGTATAACATGCAATTTGGCAAATTGGACCCCTTTAACAATGGCTTGACTTTAAGCAAACACCGGCCATCAAGGATCACATTACATGTGATTTTTATGCTCTTAAAATAAACACCATTAAAAATATGTCAAAATAAATTATTTTTAGACCATTTTAATGGTTTTAAATAATAATCGTAACCAATATAAATTTCGTAACCAGATCTAAACTGTTCATACGGTTTAATAGTTATATGGTTTAATGAATTTTTTGATTGTTTCTTAATATAAAACGTTGATCATAATAAATGAACTTTAATAATCTTTCATAAATATTCAAATCATAATAAATTAATCTTTATGAGACAAAGCTGTTTTCGTGAGACACAATTTTTACACTTGAAACTTTACAGCAAAACACTATGAAGGTAACCTTCACAGTGTTTTTATTGTGAAGATTCGATTTTTTTTATATTCACAATATTTTGTTGTGAAGTTTCAAATGTAAGTATTTCGTTTGGACTAAAATAACATGTTTTATAATAGAATTCAATTGTACTAATACATACATCAACCATATAAACAATCTTTAAATTAATTTACAAAAGATATAAAATATGATAATTGATAATTTACATATTTTTCATAATCATGTTAAATACTCTTTTTCATTTCCAAAAATTTTTAAAACCCGATTTTCATCGATTTATTGACGGAGTCAACAGTATTTTTAAAACCCGATTTTCATCGTTTTAAATTTACTTTTAACCACAAAGGTGGTGTCTGATTGATTTGAACTTGGCTCCAAAAGTTAAAAGTACCTAGATGTTTCAAATCCAAGGAGAAATATAAACCCCCTTGTGGTCATGGATGTTCAAATGCGGTGACTCCAGGCTATCTGCAAAGCAGGTGGTCGTCCTGGGATTAGTCAGCTTGCATAGCGGGTTGGATATCCAGGTTAATATATATTTGCAAAATAAAAAAAATTGAAGTCTGTATTTACTTATGGTGCAGTTATAAATTGTGTTTGGGATAAAAACCATATTAGTTTATGTTGGTGCAGTTTTCGATTTCATTATCTGATATATGTTGAAACATCAGGTTTGGTATGCAACATAATTGGACAGGACTGGATAGAACTGAACAAGAGGGTAGGACTAGACAGAAACTAGCAGTGATGACCATTAAAACAAATACCATATTAAAGTTATATATCAAACTAGGGTAGATTAATAATATTTTAGTTTCTATCATATTCTTGTCTCATCTTGTTCCACGTATTTTGGTGGAACAAGAAAATGCCTCTTTTGTCTCATCTTGTCCCAGTTCTTGTCCGTGTCCTATGTCGCGCCAAACGCGGGACAGTGAGCTCTTGCTCTGTCCCATGTTGCGCCAACACATGAGACAGTGAGTTTTGTCTCGTCATGTCCTGTCATGTCTCGTCCCATGTACCAAACACACCTTATCATTCAATAACAGAGGACTGTGTCGGTTGTAGGGATGTAAATGATACGAGACAACTCGCGAGGTACTCGAGCTCGGCTCGGTCAAACCTTGGTCAACAATCGACTCGAATAGGCTCGGCTTGAATTCGAGCTCGACTCGACATATTAACAAGTTGAGTCGAGCTACAGAATACTCGACTCAAAAAGCTCGTAAGATACTCGATCTTTTTATATATAATTAGTTCTATAATATAATTTGAAAAATATAATATAATTTGAAAAATATAATATAATAAAAATGTATTATATTTTTATATTTGAACAAAATTGTGTTTTTTTAACTATAAAAAGTAATCAATTTTTTTAATTAAGATCATAATTTAAAAAAGACAAAAGAAACTACAAAAGTGTTTGTAAAGTTGTCCCACATTGGAAGAAAGATGATAATAAAAAGGTACAAAAGAGTGATAAACAAAAAGGGACGTGAATGAAGTTTGCATATTTGTCTTTTTTATGATAAAGTTTGAGATGCATCTCTTTAGTTTTATAAAAATTAAGAGAATACCTTTAAGTTTTAAAACTTACAAGAAAAGACCTTATAAATTTCAATCGGTGAGCTTGTTCAAGCTTGATTTGAGTTCGAGTTAGAGCTTGATTCGAGCTTCAAATGAGTTTGAGTCGAGTTTAGTTTTTAAATACTTGTGAGTTTCCGAGTCGAGTTCGAGCTTGAGAAATGGATATCGAGTTCGAGTTCGAGTTCGAGTCGAGTATATCGATACTCGAGCTCAACTCGCATCATTACACCCCTAGTCGGTTGTAAAAGATGTGAATCCGCTTGCCCAACGGATTTTTTGAGTGAACTTCTTTTCGCTTTCAACAATTAATAGAAGAATGATTTTTTTTTTATATCTGATTTGAGTCGAAATATTTAAAAAAACTAAAATGGTACTTACACAATGCAGTGAGATACATTTTGATTTTAATGTTTTTTTTTCAATCGACGTTATAATACGGTTTTATGTGGGTTTGAGAAAGCGATAATGTTTTTATTTTTGAAAAAAATATAACTATAAAGATATCATAAAGAATTGAAAAAAGAAATGAAATTTTAATAAGTTGTACTTACGCACAGTTTACTTGTAATCTTGAGTTTAAATAATATGCATCAACAAACAATACTTTATATATAAATATTTTATAATATAATATGGATAATCGATAACAGTCGAAACAATCAATATTTTTTTATATTATTTTATCATTTCTTTTTGCTTCATTGTATTAAATTGACTAGTTTTATTAAATTAATATAACATTTCATCAATATACGTAATTCAAATTAAAATAAAATATATAATTTATTCAATATAAAGTGAAATTTTGATATATTAATGTGAAAATGAGTCAATTTAAGTTAAATTTTTGTGGTTAATAAATTAGGTCTTGATAAAAATATAAATTACAACTAAAAAGGGAACATGTCAAATGATTTATAAGTGTGTGTTTACCAAATGCTTATCCGGGTAAACGCTAAGTCATATTACCTCACCGGATGAATACGGTAAGGATCAATAATTTTACCCAGTAAGTGAGAGCGATCGCTCTTACCACGGTAAACGCTTACCAGGTAAATTGTTGCATGCGATACGTTTCGGTGAACAAAAATCTTACCCGATAAGTAAATAATAGTGTTAAATTTTATTGGTAAACACTTATCGGGTAAATATTTGGTAAACGGCCCCTAAAGTCATGTATAACATTTTTGAGTGTTTGCAAGGGTGCTTATTAGGTCATAATGATAACAAAATAAAAAAATAACAAATAATGGACTCATAAACAGTTCGGTTCTAAATCAGACCATGCATATAAAAAAAACGCACACAAGGTTTTCTAACTTGAATTGTACATATGTATGCAAAACAACAGAAAATAATTGAAAACCCTTGTTTCGCTTTACAAATGCGTGATATGTATTCATTGTCCTGATACTTCACGTCCCCTCCTACTTAGGCATGGCAACGAGGTGGGGATGAGGTGAGTTTTGTAATCCCGACCCCAGTCCCGGTCCCCGGCGGGTACAGGGATTAACATCTCGTCCTCGGTCAAACCCCATGAAGAATATTCGTTAGTTTGAGTATGCCGGGGATCCCTGACTCCGACATCAACCTCGGTTTGAGTAACAACCCTCGACCCCGCCCCAATTTGAATCTACCGGGGATCCCTGGTCGCGAAACCTGTTTTAGCGGGAATCCCCGTCCCCGTTTGGATCGAGTGAGCTGAGTCCCCATCGGACTGGGCAAATCACCATCCTTACTCCTAGTATCCTTATCCACCCATCAATCTTATCACTTCATTAAACAAAGGATAAAATAAAATTAAATATTTATATCAAAACGATTTAATAATGTGCCAGAAGTTGAATGCTAAGATAGAGAGGATAGATACAATTTGGAACACAAGTGATTTGTCTTTTGTTTCACCGAAACAGGTGAAACACAGTGTGACGAAAATGGGTTAAAGCTAAAAAATTGATCAATTTATCCTCATTTGATATAAATCCTGATACAGTATTTGGTTTTACAGTCACCACCACCCCAACGACGACCACCGATGACCATCATTAACCACCTCCACCGCTATCAATTTCCATTGCCATCCCCTTCGCCTCCTCCATAACTACCACATCCACCACTAACGGGCGTTGTTACCATACCGACTACCACATCCACCACCATCGACTACGTAACCCTGTATATCACGACACTATATCCACCACCACTACTACCTCCTCTACCACCGCTGATCGCCACCACTGCTATCCACCATCTTCATGTCCTCTAATGTTACCATCGTCAACCATCTCTAATTCCACTAAAACCATCGCCTCTACCTCAACCACCACCATTGTCGTCCACCCTTGTCTTCGCCACAATCACCACTTTCGCTTCCACCACCACCAGTAACTATCATATCCGTCCCACCGCCTCTACCTTATCCACCACATCATTATATCGCCGTCACATCCAAAATTATCATTGCAACAATCCCCACCATCACATCTATCAATTCATAAGAATCTTCTAAGCCAAATAAAACATAAGTTTCATCCGTACATACCGAGTTTTTTTTCGAACTACCATCAATTATACCAAATTATTCATTCAGATTTGATTATATATGCATTTATGTAAACGAAAATTATATAAAATTATTTTATAAATTATATTATTTAAATTTTCACTTGATTTTTATCATTTGTAGCTATAAAATGACATATAAAATCGTCAAATGACTTTTTTAAGAACAACTTGTCCATCATATTCTAATCATACTAACACCAGACAAATAGTCCTGTCCAATCAAATAGTGTTTTACGTATCAAACACTACTTAGGGGTTGTTTGTTTACCTCTTAAAAGTTTCAGTAAGAGGTAACATCTGAATCTTGTTTGGTAAAAAAAAGTCTGTCTCTTAATGGTTTTAAAACTCTCTGAATAGTTTTGTATCATGTGTTTTCTTTAACCATTCAACACCCTAATTTCATTGTAAACAATTACAAAAAAGTTATATTTCATTTTGCACTATATCATGAGAGTCTCTTAATCATTTTGATCACTTAATCTATACTATATTATAAAACATTTGACAAAAACTATTTAAAATCATTCTTTATGCATGAAGTACCGTTTATTAATGCATATTACTTAAAATTTAAAATTACAAGTAAATTGTGCGTAAGTAAAACTTATTAAAGTTTCATTTTCGAATTCGTATAACTAACTGCAAATAAACATAATCAAATTTCGGATAAATATCTTATTTTAAATATAAAATTTTTAAAATGTAATTATGATAATTATTGAGTTCTAACAAAATTCTTAATTACTATTCTTATAAAAAAATCAATCATATTATTAAATAAAAAATAAATTACTTTGTTATTAAATTTAAACTAAATTATAATAAAAAAAAATTGAATTAAATAAATTACACAAAAAACAATAACTTTTAGATAGCTAATTTGACACTAATTTTGATATATTTATTTTTTAAATTTTATAATATTTTTAAATTTATATTTTATTTAAAAATAAAAACATTATTCATTTCTCAAAGCCACATAAAAACCGTATTTTAACGTCTTCAAATAAGGAATAAAACTACACACTAAAATCAAGATGTATCTCGCTGTATTGTACGAGTATCTTTCTAGTCATTTCATATATAACCATTCAGCAACTTTCAAACAATGCATAAATATAAAAAACAAAAATGAAAAAAATTAAAATTTATTTGTTTCTTTTACGCGGCGAAAGCCTAAACATTCCACTCCCATATTAAACGTGTGAACCAGACCATTTCCATAAGCCCTCTGATTGCGACTAGGGTATCGTATCTGGGCAGTTCAAATCAACCATACACTCACCTGCCCGGAATTTGATTCTTTCACATTCCTCCCCCATTCCCCTTCCCCCTGCCCGTAAATCTCGGGCAGTCTTCCTGCCCAACAGACGACACTGACTTCTCAACCTATACGTACACATTATTATGTATCTATATGTCATACAAATTTCTCTCTATCTCTCTCTATGTATATATATACGAACAGCACGCCAAACATGTTTTTCCTCTGAAAATTGACATCATAAGAAGTGATTTTCTGAGTTTTTGTTTGATTTAGGGAGACATGTGGAGGAGGACCGTGGCTCGATCTGCCGTGGTGGCGGAAAATTTACGGAGGTTTTCTATCTCGGCATCGCCGTCTTTGATTCCTGGTCCGTGTATTGTTCATAAACGTGGAGCTGATATTCTTCATGATCCTTGGTTTAACAAGGTTTGTTGCTTTGATATTACGTAATTCTGATATCAAATAGTGAATTCTTTTGTACCTATTTCGCTAGAATTGTTGCGTGGAGTGCAACTTATTTATGGTAAAGGTAGCATTAGGTTTAGATTACAATAAATTTGGAGTTTATTTGATATACAGAGTTTTTGCAGTATTTTTGTTATGATTGTGGATATTGAATCGATATTTTATTTGAAGTATCATGTTGTTAATGTTCTGAGTTTTGGAATAGAGTGGTTAGGTCTGGCAGTGGCTTCAGGAGCAAAATTTACAAAAAAGTTTGTGGGGAAATTTTTTATTTAGTTTATGATTTTATATTAAAAGTTCTGGAACCTTCCATAACTACGAAACTAGGAGAAAGGTATCCCATCACTCTCCAGTTATAGCATCTCAAAGGTGACACATATATGAAAACCAAATAAAGGGGCCATCACACCCACTTCTATTTTATAGATAATGACTTAAAAAGGCACATGTTCCCTTTTTTCAAACTACCATTTTCTATTTTTGGAAGGAAAAATAGAAATCTCTGAGTTTGGTGATAGCATTGGTGGTGGTTGTAGATTTTTGTTTTATACCGTTGTGCCTGCTGCCTTGTTTCTAAACAGCCAACATTTTTGATGAGTGGTTGCATATAGGAAATAAAATTCACATGTGGAAACACTGGTTCTTAACTTCAAAAGAAAGAAAAAAATAGCAAGTTGGTGGTTGCCATAAATGACTCCCTTAAACCACTTCGGATGAGACCAACGTACTTGTGACTGGCAGAAATATTGAGAAGATATGGCACTAGTAAAAAAAAAAAAAAAAACTCTACTTACAATGGTGTGAAAGGCTAATCGCTTTTTTGAATTATGGGGCTCTGACCATCTTTGTTAAAAAGGAATATATACCCTTTTGTTCCAAAAGTTAGAGGAGTTCAACCTTTTCGGTGGTCCAAAGAGGATAGATGTATTCATTGATTGGGTTATCATAAACTAACCCTGAAAATATTCCTGGTCTTATTCTTTCTAGTTAACCACACATCTCTTGTTTCCGGAAATTACCCTTTTCTAGAAAGCAGATTGGAGGGATGATTAAATAAGAACAATACTTGTGTTGATTTACTATGCGGCATATCTTGTCAAGGGCATGTCTTCATTTGTGTGCAATTTGTGTTACCTAGTACACTATTGGTATTGTAACACCTTGTCCCGCATCAGTAACTATTGGAATTTGTAGCCCCTTATGACTTATGAGTTCTTGGTTGTAGGCTACCAAAGAATTCTCACCATGGGTTTAGTTGTTTGAAGGTTGTCTTGTATGGTCTGCTACTATGGGATTGAGATATTACACAAAGTGTAGCTGAATGCTCATTGGCTGGATTGTTTTCTTGTGTTTATGCAGCAACTTCACATCTCTGTTGAAATCTTATATATAGATACTGCAACTATAAAATATCTTCATGTTATGGAGTCTAGCAAGAAGTCCTATTTTCGAACAACCACTTCATTTTGGACCAATGTTTTTCTTTCATTCTATATTTTCTTGATAAATGCTAGATAGCATCATAGAGTTGTTACAAACTTATCAACTATTATTATTCTACTATTCCAAATTTAGCACATCTCATCAAGGCAGCCCTCACCTCTAATGTTGCATCCATGTTTTTTCTTGCTATTAATTTTAATAAAGACAGTATGTTAGAATATATCAATTACCAACCTTGCGTGGTGCGTAAAACAATCTTGAAATCTTGCAACAACATAGGAAATTATGTCATGTAACTATGTAAGGTTTAGCATTTCTATTGCCAATTTAACATTTCCCGCGCTTTAGAAGCTATAACTTGTTTGTATCATCTTAGAAGCAATATTCCCATTCAAAGATGACACAAATGCATGAAAGAAAATGGAAATAAATCTAAGCTAATATCATATAAATCCCTATTGACAGTGTGTAGAAGGATGCCAAAATTATCTTGGTTGATCAATCTGCTTAACAGAACTAAATGTTTGAATCCCTCCCAACAAAACCTAGAAGAGTGGAAACAGAGCACTCCTGCCAAACTTTATAGGGAGGAGATATTCTAAGCTGGTATACAGCGATGCATTGAAGGGAGTTGATGAGAGGATGCTTGAGCATGGACTGTGGCATGTAAGATCCATCAGTGCCAAGTTGTATATCAGAAGTCAACCATGGGTGGGATTCATTTATTGGGAGATTACTAGAATCATACACGAATAGACAAGAAGGATCTTTTTGGTATTGTTGGATTTGAAGGTAATGAGTTTGGTGATAACCAAACATTCAGGCCTAAAGTTCTATGTGTTGCTGTGTTAATAGATGACCCGATTGACTCTCAAGTGTAAAAGCTGTGGCATTAGCAATCCCCTGTGTGCGAGTGAATGATGTCTATATGCATTTTTCATGTAATGATGCTTGTTAATTTAACCTTTCCTGTACTCTTTTTGTAGAATCTCAAGACATGGATTAAGGCTACAATTTATCAAATCTTAATAGTGTCACCAACTATTACACAATAGTGTCTATTATTCAATTAATCATTTAGTTTCAAGTTTTCCAAATAAACAAAAGTTCATTATCGCTACAAACTAAATGTTAATACTTATTATCTTATAGTTTAAGAATTATCCACTTAAGGTTTTTATATTTATCCTGCTTTACCTGCTTCTTGAAATGAAATGATATAGTTGATGTAATTCTTTTTCCGTAGCGTCTGACTAATAATTACTTCTGGAATATCCAAGAGCAGGATACTGGGTTTCCTTTGACTGAAAGAGACCGACTTGGGATTCGTGGTCTCCTCCCACCTCGTGTTATATCGTTTGAACAGCAATATGAACGCTTTAGTGAGTTCTACATTTCTTATAATCCTGTTTTTGCTTTCCACCCTTTAAACTATGCAACAACATACTTGCGAATTATTTTTGGTTTATAGCTCTACGAAATCGGTGATTCTACAATTGAATAAGATGTGTAGTTCTTACTTACCGATTTCAGTTAAATGGTCAATCATGTACTTATTTGATTTGCCAAACAGGCAGTGTTTGCATACAGTAGTGGAAGTGCTTGTGGACCAGCAGATAATTCTACTGAGCTGCTCATAACACATGTTTCTATATATTTACTTGCCATTTATGTTCAAGGATGCTACTGAATTTGCTATGCTGGTGTCTAAGGATCTTCAAGTTAGAGGATTTTCTGATCAGTTTACATGCACGTCACTGATGTAGACACCTATTTTTTAGCGCATTTACATTATTTGCTCCTTATATTTGGCATTTCTGGATTCAGTTTTCAAGTATGGAAAGTATATCAGAATTTAGTTATCAAGATGTCCACGTGATTATGTTGTGTTTGTATGCAAATCTGTACACTTCATTTTTTCCTCTTAATCTTTTGTATCAAATTTGTTTGCTTACAAGAATAGCATTAAGGTTGCAACAAGCCAATACTAATACCTTAATGTCTATTGTTAGTGGAGTCATATCGATCGTTGGAAAAGAATACGGCAGGTCAACCAGATAGTGTCGTATCTTTGGCAAAATGGAGAATCTTGAATAGGTTACATGACAGGAATGAGACATTATACTACAGAGTATGTTCACTGACTGGCACCATACTATTTGAATGATCAAACAGATTGTAATAATGTAAAAAGGTTCTTTTTCTTCTATCCAGGTACTGATTGATAACATTAAAGATTTTGCTCCAATAATATACACTCCTACGGTAGGTCTGGTATGCCAAAACTATTCAGGATTGTTTAGACGCCCACGTGGAATGTACTTCAGTGCGAAAGATAAAGGAGAGATGATGTCGATGATTTATAACTGGCCAGCTCCCGAGGTACACCGTGAATTGCAAAAGTGGTTATATGTACTTATTGATCTGTTTTTAACATAGGAATGCCATTGCCAATGATTATTTTCTGGTTCAGACAGTTTTTTGTACATCATTCTCTTTATTTATACTAATTTCCTGAGTTTTCTTTTACGGATTTGAGTACATTGAAAGGACAAAACTGGTCAAAATCAGTTATTTTGCAATCTGGGTATTTTTCTTTGACCAAGTTTAGTTGTAAACAAATTATTCAGGTGGACATGATAGTGCTTACAGATGGCAGTCGCATTCTCGGCTTAGGTGATCTTGGAGTTCAGGGAATTGGCATTCCTATTGGGAAACTCGATATGTATGTTGCTGCTGCTGGTATCAATCCACAAAGGGTATGCTTTTTTGTGTCAAAACTTGAATTTATGTGCTATACTAGTTGCATACTTGCATATAGATATCTCTGACTGTCATACTTGACATGGAATCTTATGATGATTGCTATATATTCTTGCTAATACAGGTCCTCCCTATTATGCTTGATGTTGGAACCAACAATCAAAAGCTACTAGAAGATCGTCTTTGTAAGTAGATACAAACAAACAATTGTTTTCATTATGCAGTCTCTTAGAGTCGGTAGTCTTTTATCATCTCTTTCTTGCCTGGGAATTCACTGGTTCCAAGTTGTTTCTGAGATGTGGTCTAAAGTTTAGCATTTAGTACTCATTTACATTCTGTTGGGTTGTTTTAGTCTAAATCTTAATCCAGAAAACTGTTTTCTCTCACTTTAATGTCAAATACATACAACGCCATACCAAAGGGCCTTTGGCCTAGCAGTATCAGAGCCTTTGGCCTCCTAGGAGGTCAGGGGTTCAAACCTCACCAAAGTTGAGGAGGGTATGTGAGTTTATTTGTTACATTTGCCGTATATAAATATTATCTACTTAAAAAAACATGACACTTGATGAAACTCTGCCTTACGATTTAGCCTGCTAGGGGGGCCAACATGAAATGACAAGAAAGCAGAGGGATACACAATAGGTGAAAGTGATTAGCTAATAAACTACATAAGTTGTGAGTAATCCAACTGCACCACATAAATCTTTTGGCTGAAATTTATCTTCTGTTGTCAAAAAGTGTGGAACAAAAAAGAAACCAATATTTAGGAAGCTGAATTGGACAATTAAATTCTTGTTCTATTCTTTGAAGACTACAAAAAGATTTACTTTAATGCAATTTACATTTGCAGATTTAGGACTACGAGAAAGAAGGTTGGAAGGAGAAGAATATATATCAGTAGTGGATGAACTGATGGAAGCTCTTCATGCACGTTGGCCAAAAGCTATTGTCCAGGTTACTTCTTTCAAGAGTCTGGCTTTCTTATATGTGATGTTGTTTTATTATAAAGGGTGAGCTGGTTTGTCAAGGCTCCTCAGCTTTGCCAGGTTGGGGGGAGTTGTACTCAGCTTTTCCTTTGCATATTTGCAAAGAGGCTTTTCTCATGCCTTAACCCTGTTACCATTTAGTCACAAAAGAGTAACCTTACTGGTTTGATGTTGTATCATTATGTTATTGGATGGCCATGTTGAATCAGTTTGAAGATTTTCAATTCAAGTGGGCATTTGAAACTCTTCAAAGATACCGAACGAAGTTCTGCATGTTCAACGATGACATACAGGTTAGAGCCTATCTATCATATTCTGCTCTTAAAGAAGCAAACTTTAGAAGTTTTGATTTTATGCTAAAGTTTTATTAAGTTTCCCCATATGTTTATTTTCTTTCTTAGGGAACTGCTGGTGTTGCATTAGCTGGACTGCTTGGAACTGTTAGAGCACAAGGTCAGCCATTGTCGGACTTCGTAAACCAAAAGATTGTTGTTGTTGGAGCTGGAAGGTAGTTCAAAACTCAATTTTCCCAGTATTTTATATTAATAATTTTTGTTATATCTTGGCTCCCCAGAATCTCATATTCCCTATTTTATTTACAGTGCAGGGCTTGGTGTTCTTAACATGGCCTTTCAGGCTGTTTCAAGAATGACAGGAAAGACGGCAAACCCTCAGTTTTACTTAATTGATAAAGATGTATGGTTTTACATTTCCAACATCCATGCCATGATTCAAGTTCAACTTACTACATCCATTCGTTCAAGGGTCGTTGATCTTTTATAGAGTGATTGATGTTTGAACCGTGTACTTGCTTTTTCATTGCAAAATAATCATTGCTCTTGTGAAAATGACAAACATAGCATTACAGGTCGCAAGAATTAGTGAATTTTGACAAATTATGAAAATCTAAATGCAAAGAAAGATACCGGGCCCTTAATTTTTCAAAATTGCTTGCTGTCGCAAAGTGTCTTGTTTTCCTTTTCCATTTTCACAAGGATGAAGGCTTCTTTGCAATGGAAAATTTAAGGCTATGGCTTAGAAAGTCAATCACTCTTTGTTAATATATTGTGAATTGACCTGGGTGGTTAAATCCAAATGAGTAAAAGAAGAAAAACCAAACGAAACTAGAGAAAAAGAAGAAAGAAAATAAGTGTCTCCTATTATCTAATCGTGCCTTATGGTATTATTCACTAAAATATGGCATTTCACCTCTGAGGAGTTCTTAATTATTGTTGCAGGGTTTGATGACAAAAGAGAGAGCTGGCGTTGACCCATCAGCTGCACCATTTGCTAAAGCCATTGGAGAGGTTGATAGTCTAGGACTACGGGAGGGATCTGATCTCCTTGAAGTGGTACATCTCTTTCTAAAATGATCAGGAATTCTTTCCTTCGTAAAGGGTCGTTTGTTTTCTAGAATGAGAGCTCTCCTTAAAGTTCTGCAATTTCCTGCTTACCAGAATGCCAAATTTTGATATTTTGCAGGTAAAAAAGGTCAAGCCGCATGTCCTTCTTGGTTTATCAGGAGTTGGAGGTATTTTCAATGAGCAGGTGCTTACTATTTTTTACTGTGGTTTATCCTGAGTCCAGTGCTTACCTTTCTTAAAGGATTATAGTTTTATATAATCTCACACTATGAGGCTCTCTGGTCATCTTGAATCCAATGCCATCCTATGTCCACATTTGCTAACAACATGCAGAAGGTAAAGCTTATGTTCTTCTTACTCAAAAATTGAAGTTAGAATACATCCCAACTCCAGTTAGTGAGAGTTGCCTGTTAATTTCTTTTAGGAGAAGCACATGTATCTAGTAGTAGTGGCTATAATAACCACCTCAGTTCAATTGCAACTAAGATTTGAATGAAAAATATGTTGATTTTTTCAGAAAACCAAACGAGCCTAGGTGGGTCCCGCTGGGGAAGGGGGTAAGATGTATGCATGCTTGACCTCTATCCTAAAGAGTAGGGTGGCTGTTTCCGTGAAGATCCCTGGCTAGTGAAAATGTGAGGAAGGGAGAAAAACTGATACACTAAACATTGTAAAGTTAGCTATGAGTACACAATAGCAATCCAAATAGAAATAGCAATCCAAATAGAAATAGCTATGAGTACACAATAGCAATCCAAATAGAAGTAGAGAGGGACAGACATGCTAAATTATTCAATTATTGTGTCCAGAACACTCATTGTAATTTCACTAATTTTCTCTCTCGTCTACCATCTTTCTAATCAGATCAAGAAACTATCACTTCCTGAAACAATAAAACGTCTAAATTTTGCTTCATTGAAGTCATGTCGTTTTCTTGTCATATATTCAGGTGCTTAAGGCCATGCGAGACTCCGACTCCCCTAAACCTGCAATTTTTGCCATGTCAAATCCCACAACGAATGGTTTGTTTCTTTGTGAAATTTTCATATATATACATATATAGGGTTAGGTTCAGGAGAAAATCGTAAAAAAATGAAAAACTAAGGAACACCATAGTAACTATTCATTTGTACAGTATGCACATGTACAAGTAATTCGTAAGTAATTTTCCAATATGCACATGTGCATAACATGCACACGTGCATAGTAACCAAGAAACATCTTCAATTATTTGTATGCACATGTGCATACCATATAGATGAATGATTATTAGATTGTTCCTCTTTTTTTAGATGTTTTCCCCTGAATCTCTCTCTCTCTCTCTCTATATATATATATCTTCATTAAGCTTTTTTTTTTAAGTATATTATATTTATATACGGCAAATGTAACAAATAAACTCACACACCCTCCTCATCTATGGTGAGGTTTGAACCCCTGACCTCCTAGAAGGCCAAGGGCTACGATACCGCTAGGCCAAAGGTTTTTTGGTTATCTTCATTAAGCTTTTCAGTCTTCTATTGACTATATATAATTTATGGAACAGCTGAATGCACTGCTGCTGATGCTTTCAAACACGCTGGTGAAAACATAGTTTTTGGAAGTGGGAGCCCTTTTCAGAATGTTGATCTTGGTATTATTTCTTCATGTTGCATTTGTTCAGCTAAATCTGATTTTTTTTTTGGCAAAATGCATCAAAATGCAACAAAGTTTGGTTTAGTTTCTATTTAGTGTAACTCAAAGTTCTTTTTCCTTCTCAATCAGTGTAACAAAGTTTCAAAAATTTCTATTTTGTACTCCATTTTGACAGGTAACTTGTTCTTGTAACATTTGATGTCGTGGATATCCGTTTATGAGAGGTTTACGGGAACGAGTTACAGCAAAGTCGGCAATAAACTTGACATCCATGTCATCAAATGTTAGGAAATCAGCTAGTTACCGGTCAAAATGTGGTAAAGATAGGAAATTTTGAAAATTCATTAAATTGATATGAGATAAAAATTCTTTGTTCCACTCAAGGGTCGTTTCGACGTTTGGTTCACAAAATGGAATTAAGTGGAATAGGAATCCGTCAAACGAATTTGACTTTGTAGGAATTGGAATGGAATTTGATGGAATTGACCACGCTTTTGGTTGAATGGAATTGGAATGGAATAATTGGAATCTTTGGGATATCCCGTGGAATTGTGAAATCTTTAATCTAAGGAATTCAAAGTATTCCCACATTATCAATATGTGAACCAAACAAAGGAATTGGAATTTGGTCAAAGGAATTGACCATTCCAATTCCCTTGGAATCATTTGAATTTTGCGAACCAAACGCCCCCATAAATAGGAGCCAAGGCAAACTTTGTTGCATTTTGATGCATAAATTTTATATGATTGACACCATTGTACTTGCTTCTGCTCCTTTGCCTCTTGCTTCTTATCGACTTCATTGACACATAGGAAATGGTAAAGTCGGCCATGTAAATCAAGCAAATAACATGTACCTCTTCCCCGGGTATGTGCTTATTTCTCTAAATATGCTGTTCGAGTGTTGTTAATTTGCTATATTTATTTCATATCCTTTGGTTGCTCAGGATCGGTTTGGGAGCTTTGCTCTCTGGTGCTCATATTATATCCGATGGAATGTTGCAAGCAGCTGCTGAATGGTATGATCTAAACAAAAACGTATTGAATTTGAATTGAAAATCTAATTGCTTTATATGCTCTTTTTTCTCATGAAGTTGAATGTAAGATGATCATATTTGCATGGTACTTATTACTAGAATGAGCGAGAAACCTACCTTATCTACTTACTCAGCTTCATGAAAATTGCAACGTTTGACTTAAGTAATTTGCCCGGTATGCACGTGTGCATGATAGAAACCAAGAAACAACTTCAATTACTTGTATGCACATGCGTACAGATGAACGGTTACCAGGGTGTTCCTCATTTCCTTGGTTTTTCATTTTTTTTGGGGTTTTTCCTGAACCTCCCTCAATAGTGATAATGAATAAATAGGTACTCCCTCAGTCCCAAAATAAATGTCCACAATGAAAAGGTAGACAATTTTAGAAATGTGTAAATACCACAACTTTTAATTAACTAAGTGACACTTTCACCCTTAATAGTAGATGGAGCAATGACTTTCTTCATCTCATAATCAAGGTTAGAATCGGAAAGTATACACTTGCTTTTAAAAGTGGACACTTGTTTTTTGCGACGGAGGGAGTAATTTTACTGGAAACTTTACAAAAGAGTACTTGTTTCAATCTTCACTCAGCATCCCAAATAGGAAATGATTGCAAATTTTGTGGGACGGAGAAAACTTCGAAAAGCTAGGACCGGGGGTTCTTACATATTGAAATTCCTAGCAACTTCTTTTTATTATCTTGTCTTCATTGCTCTTTATCTGGTGGCTATCACTTCTTGTGGCCTTGAATTGACCTTTCCTTTTAAGGTTAACCATTTGTATTAAAACCACTTAGTGTGCGTTTGTTTCACGGGATTACGTGAGACAAGACAATACAAAAACTTTTTGTCCCACATTTGGTGTGACATTAGATTGGGACATGAGTTGAGTGGGACAAAAATGGATTTTTTCCTTCCTACCAAAATAGGTGGAACAAATAAGGAGACGACACATGATTGGTAAATTACTAAACTACCAATGTCAAATTACAACTCTAAAACCTTTCACAATTCTTTCACCTACCTACCTCTCTCTCGGCCGTCCAATTTAGTCTCGTCCATGTGCCAAACGCACCCTTTAGGTTAAAATATCCTCTAATGGTGGTTAGACTTCGCGGGGGGGGGGGGTTCATTCCTCTGTCGTAGTGTAAAAAAATTAGGATCCTGAAAGGTGCCACTGTAATATTTTTTTGGGTGCAACTGTATATTCCTTGAAGTTACAATAATAACACAAGTTCACTTCGTAGAGTTGGTTTGCATGGTTTTTTTTCTCCCCTTCCAGGCGCGGGTTCAAATCCCATTTTTATCATTTTCTTATTTTATTAATTTTTTAATTTCAGCTTTATTATGTTTCTCAAGAAAATTTGGGATAAAAGACTCGAACATAGGACCTCACATACAAAAAAAGGAACAACAGACCAATAATAATTTTCTAAAAATATCCATAGCTTCGTTTTTTATAGTCAAATGGTGCCACCACTTGAAAAAATTTCTAGGTCAGCCTCCGGTTAAACTAACCACTTACGTTACTCTTTTGTGGTTTATGCTGAATTTAAATAAAAATGCATCTGTGAATGGGTATGCACAGAAGTTTGATGAATCATTTTCATGCTGTTTGAGTTTTTGCTCGATTTTTATATAACATATCGGGAACTAATCTTTAAGACTTTAGTGTTGGTGTTGTTAATTGAATATTTGCTTAACCGGAACTGATTCTTTTTTCATCTGTTCAGTCTTGCCTCATATATGACAGAAGCAGACATCCAGAAGGGTATATTGTATCCATCTATCAACAGGTACCATTCTCAAAAGAAACACCTGCAATTTCACATTAAATTTCGAATTTTTTAAGGATGTGGCAATCAAAATTGTATCCTGTATTTTGTTATTTAATAAGGGCAGTTGTTAACTACCTTTTTTTAAAAAACGATGGGAGTTTGGGCTAAGCTTTAGCTTGTGCGTGCGTCAACTAATCCCATGGGAGTTACAGTGGCATGGTCCACTGTACAAAACAGAACAGGGATCAATGTTCCATGTTTGGTAGGACTTTTATGTGGAACAAAGTGAAACAGGCATGGTCCACCCCTACCTTATGGAACAAGGTGTAACAAACGTATGTTATACTAATATAATTTCAAAATAAAACATAATTCTCTTCTAGAACATCAAATACGCCTCCCTCTACATTTTATGCAAATGTTATGGTGAAAACAAGGGTTAGAGGGGAAAACAAAAAGGTAACATTGGGGTCTTTTAGCTTCCATTTCCCCAGCTTGAATCTCGTTCAACCCATAAACACGTGCAATCCCATCTCCAACTGAGACCACTCGACCAATCTCATCCACTTGAAAATTCGTGTAAAAGTTACTAATTCTACTTTCTAATAGTTTTTAATATCTAAATTGACGGAAACAACCTCTCTACCTCCCGGGGTAGCTGCAAGACCCGACTCGTTTGGGTTTTTTTATATTTTTAATTGACTTTTTTTTGGGATAGAGGGACTATTTAAACGATACTCCAGAAAGGGTTATATATTGGGACTTCTACTCGACTTGCCAGTACAATATACGTTTTGCTCTATGATTACAGTATTCGGAATATCACTGCTGAAGTAGGAGCTGCTGTGCTTCGGACAGCTGTCGTTGAAGAACTAGCGGAAGGCCGAGGTGAAGTGGGGCCCAAAGAGCTAGGACACATGTCAAAAGTACGATATAATCTCAACACTAAAACCCATTTTTTTTCCATTATAGCAACCTTCATTATTGAAACAGCCTCTGTCTATTGGGGCAGAGGATGGATCTGCGTACATCTCCCCCTCCCCGAGGGGCATAATTTTCTTTAAGAACCTGGGACCTCCCACAACGCGATACCTGACATTCATCAGGAATATGGACATGTTATTCATCAAGAATATTATACTGTATTCATCATGAATGTGTGATTCATGATGAATAACACTTCCATACATTCCTGATGAATACATGAATATGTGATTCATGATGAATAGCACTTCCATATTCATGATGAATATTCATCTTGTAGAAGGACACATGGCATGCTTTGGGCTGTTCTAGGTTCCTAATCAATTTTGGGTTCCTAATGGAATTTACATTCCCCTCCCCCCTCCTAGGGGCCATAAATTTCACTAAGAACCTAGGGACCGCCAATAGCAGGACATGTGGCATATGCATCAGGGATATGTACGTGTTATTCATCATGAATGTCTGATTCATGATGAGTAACACTTCCATCTTCATCATGAATGTGTTATTCATCTTGAAGGACACATGGCACGTTGTGGACGGTTCTAGGGTTCCTTATCAATTTTGGGTTCCTAACGGAATTTTTATTCCCCCCTCCTCCCCCAAAGACCCTGCCTTCGGGTGGGATATATTGGGTTTGTTTGGTTTGGTTTCTAATCTTCATTATGAATCCTAATGATGGATGCAGGAAGAAACTGTGGAATATGTAACACACAACATGTGGTATCCTATTTACGGTCCCCTTATTCACGAGAAATAAAGCAGCCCGAATGAGGTTGCGCAGATGCTACCGTAAGTTCTGCAGTTTATTATTTAATTAGTTCTAATTATAATTGAATGCAGTAATGAGGGTCCGATTAGCGACTAGAATACTAGTAACCGATATCAATTTTGGTTATTGATGGGCCTTTGTGGCTGTTCACGTAGGACGTCTCCTTGTTATATTCATTATGAATATTGTTTCGGTTTTTGAATTAGTGAAAGAGTAATGCAATTTTCCCAATGAATGTTACAAACTTACAAATTGGTTTTCTTGTGTTTTTTCATATATAAAACAACAGCTTATGAACGGTGTTCACACAATGTTGTTTCATTTATAAAACGGTCAGAGCTTTCTTGCATGTGGGGAACAAGAAGAAAATACAATGTTGTTTCATATATAAAATGTTCAAGACTTTATTGTGTGTGGCGAAAAAGACAAAAATACAGTGTTGTTTCATATATAAAACGTTCAACATTTTATTGCATATGGAGAAAAAAACAAATATGCGCTTCTATATAGATACATACATACATATACATATATATAAACACCTATACAGAAGAACATAACATATTAAATTATAACTTATAATCAAACTCATTGAATGGTTTGGATTGGTTTCATGATCCCAAACCCAAGGAGGTCAGGATCTACCACTAACACGAGTACTGACCCTTTGATAGTTAAGAGAAGATGGGATGAAAAAACTTTTAACTAATATATCTTGTATGCAAAAAGTCATTTAGTTGATACTTTGGGGCCGTTTACCTAAATACTTACCCGATAAGTGTTTAACGTTATGAGTCAACACTATAATTTTATTATATTGGGTATCCCATACAACAATTTACCTGGTAAACGCTTACCCGGGTAAGAGTCGTCACTCTCACTTACCGGGTAAGACTCTTGGCTCTTGTCATGTCCGGTGAGGAAAATTACCCGGTAAGTACTTATCGGGTAAACGTTTAGTAAACGGCCCCTTACTCCCTTTTATCAACCACAATACAACATTGATTGATTGGTCGTTGTTAAGACTAAAGATGCACAAGAACCGGTCTAACAAAAAAAGTGAACCGATCTTTCGTAGGCTCCGGTAGGGACTTAACATGTCTTGGTCTTGAAATTTTGGTCCGACCCGCCCCTTGATTGGTCCCATAAATGTCTTTCTATGAGTTAAAAAAATCGAAGAAGTCAAACTATAAAAAATCTACTGGTCGTCTGCTCTCTCGAGGTCATCGATTTAGCTCTTGGAAGAAGGGAAATTCAATTTGGACTGATTTTGCGTTCCGGCTCACCAGAATACTGATTGAGCGTATAAGTGAATTTATCCAGCTGAGCAGTTCTAGAGGCACTGAGTTAGAAAAAGTCAGTTCCTTCCCTCCCTACCTCGATAAGATATTCCCTTCATTCTTCCTCTACGTTGTTTATGGAAAGAAAAAATTTCCCGATCCAAAGCTTCGAACAAGAAGATTTAAACGTATAACTTTTTCTATTGAATTTGAATATCAGAATAGTGATTATTTATTGCTTTTATTTCAGAAATAAGAAAGAAATAATATGCTCTTTTTTAATAGCAGTTTTTACCTTTTTCCTTTTTAGGCCAGTTAACTGGGCTTGAGTTAGCTTGAAATGACTCGTTTTCAATAGAGAATGTATGATTGATCGGCTTTAGTCATGGGCTTTACTATCATATTAAGGGCCCGTTTACCTAATTGCTTACCCGGTAAGCGCTTACCGATAAGAGTCAACACTATGATTTATTTTGATGCATAAGATTTTAGTACATCAAAACATATCGAATGCAACAATTTAATGGGTAAGCGCTTACCAATAGGAGTCAACACTATGATTTATTTTGATGCATAAGATTTAGTACATCAAAACATATCGAATGCAACAATTTAATGGGTAAGCGCTTACTTGGGTAAGAGTCGTCATTCTCACTTACCGGGTAAGACTCTCCATCATTCTCATCGCTCTTATCCGGTAAGATTTTTGGTTCTTCTCATGTTCATCCGATAAGGAAATTTTTCCGGTAAGCACTTACCAAGTAAGTGTTTAGTAAACGGCCCCTAAGATATCGTCGTTAGTTGATACTGATATCAATAAACAATAGAGTAAATTACGATTTTCGTCTATATGGTTTGTTAATAATTACAATTTTTGTCTTTGTGATTTAGAAATTACAATTTTTGTCCCTGTAGTTTACATTTTATTGCTATTTCATTCCTTGACTGATTTCTACCTTTAATTACAAGGGATTAAAACAGTAAAGAATTGTAACCACAGGGACCGAAAAGCAACAAATTGTATATCATAAAAACAAAAATAGCAATAAGTTAAAAACCATAAAGATGAAAACTGCAATTTCTAAAACCCAGAGACGAAAATCACAAGTTTTAACAAATCACATGTACGAAAAACATAATTTACTCTAAATAATAATAAAAAACTTATTCAGTCAGTTGGGACCGGAACCGGGACCAATAGCCCCATAACTGGTTATGAGTCGGCTTGACCGGTCATCACTTTCTCGACCGGGACCGGTTATTGTTGGACCGGTTACCGCCGGTTACAAAGAAGGTAAGGTCCGATTGGGACCGGTCTGACCTGACCCATGACCGGTTTTTGGCCATCACTACTCATATTTCAAAACACACAACTTCATACATTTTAACTGTTTTTATGAAATCAATGTTGGTTGTAAAACCAAAATCTTTATGAAAAAAGATATCCAATCACTTATCTAAGAGTTTTCTATTAATGAAACTCACAACTTATTCAGTCAGCTATATATGACTGTTTGGTAATGACTTAATGATATAGAAAGTAGCTTATTCAACAAGCTTCTAGGAAACGTCATACAAAAAGTACTTCTTTTCCAAACTTGTTCCTCCCAATTAAAAAAAACACTCGTTTCATCTATGAAAAAAAACATCTCAAACAAAAATCTTCTCGATTTATACAGACAGATTAACACACACAAACATTTTTGTTCATACAAGACTTATTGAAAAACCAATCAAACAACCCTTGAGATGTATTCAGTAAGAAAATATTAAAAATACCAGTTTCATAATTTATCAAGCTCTTTATAAATTATAAATCAACGGTCTTTTTCTAAAATCGTTATCTATTTTCGACACCAACATGCGGTTTTTATTTTCGACACTCGCAAGAAATACTTCCAACATCGAAGCTAAATGCTGACAAATCTTGCAATATTGACTCGACACGATAAAGAAAACTAACTAAGTATTTTTGACTTGGGAGTTGTTTACTAAAATTTCCATTAAGTTCTGTATGAATAAATTTGTCTGTCTAGATAAAAAGTTGTTATCGTTTACTTTTTTTTACTGAATTAACCGCTTGAAAGATAGAAATGACAATTTTACACTTCAACAAAAAAAAAAACATTTGAAATCAGAAACAATCTGCACCATAAACAGTCAATGAACAATCTGAACTTAAGAGTTGAGAGTTACGATTCGGTTATGGGAAAGACGCATAGAGAATAGAAATGTAAAGAGGGTTTTGAACTGAGGTTTGGAATAAAATCAGAAACGAAATCTGGAACAAGAGATAAGAAAAATTATTAGAGACTTAAAAAGAAACCTCGAAAATGAAATCTGGAATAGACAACAATAAACAAAAATTATCAGAAACTTCAAAGGAAATCGAAATCGAAAATAAAATCAAAATCAAAATAAAAAACGAACCTCAGAAACTTCAAAAGAAATCTGGAACGAAATTGAAAACGAGAACACAATCGAGTTCTTCAATCTAGGAAGGAGATGTTGTGGTGATTCGAGTTCTTGAATCTTGGAAGGAGATGCAATTCTTGAATCGAGTTCTTGAATTGAAAACAAACAGGAAATCAAAAAAATGAAATCGTAATCAGAAAATGAAAGCAAAATTAAGAAACAAAATCGATTTCTTGAATCTGGGAAAGAGATGCAGTTCTTGAATCGAAAACGAAAACGAAAATCAAAAAGCGAAATCTGATGTAGCGCCCATATTTTTACCATGAGAAATGTTACGTAATCTAAAACAGATTCTCCAAAAGCACTCCAAAAATAATGGCTAAATTAAAACTTTAGACCGTTTACAGCGGAAGACTTTAAAAGAATAAATATATAACTTAATGTCAGCCCGTCCCATACCGGGTTGCTTTACAAACTTATATATCATAGATGATTGCACCTAAATATTGAACTTAAATGGACTAGACAAGTCTCAATGTATGCCCTTCTTTTTCTTTGTCCAACCTGAAACCTTCTGTCCCTGAGATACATACTACAGTCAGCTTATAAAGCTCAGTGAGTTCATGATTTGCGTGAGTAAAGATCATTTCACATCATACATATCAACGTGTAAACTTTGTACCAAATAGTATGCATTTTCTGAAAAACATGCAACACTGAAAGAAAAGAGATCTCATAAGTTGTATGTCGGGTATGAGTCATTTAGTCACTGGCATTCCCTGAGTTGTCCGATCTGCACCTATCTAGACACTCATTACGGGGTTGTGCCACTTGTCATGTGACTTCTTGGTCAAATGCTCACCCGTTAAAACTGATCATAAAGAAATAACATGCTAGAGTTATTTGAAAACAAAATAAACACATAGCATACAACTAATCATAAAATAACATACATGTAAAATATATCATGTATGCAAAGTTGTAAACTGAAACATCATGCATATGTACACATTTTCATATAAATCATATAATGCTCGAAAATAAATTTATACATTGGTATGCATCCCATTGTAAGTCTCATGAAGACTCACCTGATTGCGTATAGATTGGTTACCGATAACTCTTGACCAAATGCCTACACATTTCATACCATAATATCTCATTAACGTCTTAAATTCTCAAAAAGTCAACAAAAGTCAACTATTGTCATTTTGACCGAACCTAAAGTCAAACTTCGTATCCGAGCATCTTAATATACCTCAAACAACTCTATTGACCCATCATTAAAATCCACATGGATCAAACATGTCAAAAGTCAACATTTGGTCAACTCGGTCAACCCCGACTAACTTTAGTCAATCCCCAAGTCTAAGACTCGATGTCATCGCAAAAAAACATTTTAATATCTTATAATCTCATCTCTCCAAATTAAAACGTCACAAATATTTACTTTACTCAAATCACGATGCTTAAATCATCAAAACAATTTACTGATTTATATAAGCATCCTCCTTAGAAAATATATAATTATATTTTATTCTATTAATGTTGGGCCAAAACTAGCAACTTACTTATTGGACAATATTTTAGGCTAGATATTATTTAAACAAAACAAGCCCATATTCCTTTTGGAGGCTCAATTTAAGTATTCAATTTATAAGATTTTGTTAATTTATAGTTAATAAATTTCAGATTTAGTTAATTAGTTTATATTAACTAATTAATTTAATTTCTAAATTAGTTAATATATTAAATTGAATTAGTATTTAATAATATAACAAACGTGGCCCAACAAAGGCCAACGACCAGCCAACAAACGTTCACACGCCGGCGCCGGAAAAACAGGCCGTTTGGACTCGTTTCTTCATCGTTTTTTATGACTCTTTTTGCAAAATCTCTAGAAAATGATTTTCCTCAACCATAGGAACAAAATAATCAAGTATTGAGTCTCATACGCTCGTTTAAAGTTATGGTCTTAAAACCACTCGAAAATAAGTAAAAAACTCAAAATCGAACATCAAAAACTAAAATCTGAGACATAAGGCTACTAAGGTTTCATAGAGGACCTAAAAACAAAGCCTTCCATATAAAGAACTAGAAATTTGGTTGAGTATTTTACCTCCAATCGTTAATAAACGGAGCTTTTCGAACCGAACTTCAACCTCTGATTTCTCTTTCGAAACTCAACGAAAGTTTCAGTTTTCTTGAAGCAAAAGTGTAGAGCAAAGTGTTGGCTACATATATCTGTTCTTTTTTTGTCTTAATAGTTGAAAATTCAAACTGATATAAAGCTTCAAATGAGAGGTCGTTTTCGCATTTCTAAATTTGCAGATCTGATGTATATTTACAAAACAGGTCCTTCTGGTTTGGACCTGTTAACATCTGACCAACCCCTTAACTTTCATAAAAATGCATTCGGCCCCCTGGCTCTATTACTTTTGACATCTTTACACATTTCACCCCTAATATGACATTTTCCTTCATTTTTAATCTGATTTTCAAATATGTTTATATTTTATTATATATTTTTTTTCCAATAAAATAAAACTTATTTTATTTTATTTTCCTTATTCTTTTTGCTTTCTAATTTATTTATTTACCTCATTTTGGGGTGTCACATTTGAGATAGGATCTAGAAGGAGGCGTACACAATGAATGAGACGTGAAGGGGTATTTTGGCTAAACCTGGACAAGAGCCATTTCCCATCTGTGTGAATAAGCCCTAAGCAAACACCACATTTTGGCTAAGGGAATAAGCCCGTTAACCCATTAAGCTCATTAAGTCATAAGTTTTAACTTTTTATTTTAGAGAAATTATAAAAAAATCTGTTGAAGATGCTCTAAAATACAAAGAGAAACTATGGATTTTACGATTTGTTGAGAATTTTTAGTTGAAAACACGTCAATATAAAAGTGGATTAAGCTTCACGCCTATAAAACGAGACCCAAAATTATGATTTCGAACCGCCAAAATCAAATGCGTGTTAACTACTGGATTTATTTATTTCTTA
Organism: Cynara cardunculus var. scolymus; assembly: GCF_001531365.2. NCBI lineage: Eukaryota > Viridiplantae > Streptophyta > Magnoliopsida > Asterales > Asteraceae > Cynara > Cynara cardunculus. Next base: position 12,466,310 of record NC_037541.1, read on the forward strand.
TTCTTTTGTTATAGAGCGTAGAAAGACAAATTAATTATTTGGAGAATACGGTTGTAACTGGGATTATCTTGAAAAATCAGTCTGTTTAATTGTAATAAATTTACTAGGTAAACGCTTATCAGTAAGAGTCAACACTTTAACTATCTTTACGTATTATCAAGTAAGACTATAGTCTATCAAAACAGTATTTGTTTAATTATCTTTTTTCAATCTTTCTACCAATAAGAATCCTACAAATTACTAAAGGGTATTTGGCCTAGCGGTATCTGAGTCTTTTGCTTTCTAGGAGGTCAGAGATTCAAACATCACCAATGATGATGAATGTGTGAGTTTATTTGTTTCATTTGTCATATATAAAATATATTATATGCTTAAACAAAAAAGAATCCTACAAATTAAATTTTAGGAGAAATAAATGATATTTTATAAATTAAATTAAATATTTAATAATATAATTATATTGTAATCTTCAAAACGGAGAATATTGGAGATGGGCTTAAACTTTTTTTGAGATTCTTGGAGATGCTCCCATAATGTAAGACTTTTCTTCCTTATCAACTCTCTCACCGGGTATGATTTTTGTGTCTTGTCATGTTCATCCAGTAAGGTAATTGATCTGATAAATCTTTGACGAGTAAATCTATACTATATCATAAAGCATTTGACAAAAACTATTAAAAATCATTTTTTATGCATGAAGCACCGCTTATTAATGTATAATACTTAAAATTCAAGATTACAAGTAATTTTGCATATGTACAACTTAATAAAGCTTCATTTTTAAATTAATGTAACTAATTACAGATAAACATAATCAAATACAGGATAAATATCCATTTTAAATATAGAAAACCTAAAATATATAAGATAATTGTTGATAACTAACATAATGTTTAATTATTATCGTTAAGAGGATGAATCTTGTTTGACCAAAAAAAAGAACCGTCTCTTAATGGTTTCAAAATACTCTAAATGATTTTGTATCATTTGTCTCCTTTAACCATTCAACGTTCAAATTTTATTCTGAACAATTACCAAACAATTACATTTCATTTTACACTATATCATGAGAGTCTCTTAATCATTCTGACCACTTAATAATTCTACAGTAAATCATTCAACAATTATCAAACAATCCCTAAGAAATAATTCAAAATATGAAAATGACTATTTTAATTAATTTTTCTATATTAAATATATTTGATATTCGAATGTTGAAATTATTAAATTACTAAATATGTTTTTATTTCATTGTTTTTGGTAAATATTTATTAAATTATAAATAATAAAAAATATATAAAAAGAATTTGGTGTGTGAACAGGTAAGCCAAGTAGGAGCGTGGGTCCCCATAATTTCTTCCAAGATTTATATGTTGATTTCAATGTTGAATCTCTCTACACCTTTGAGTGCCGTTGCAGCTAACTTCTCCATTTCTTCCGTCTTCAAATCGCCCTCACACACATCTTAAGATCTTTGGATTCCGAGAGTTGAAGCACGCAATTGGATACATTTTGATCTTCAATTCTTCCGGTGAGATTCGTTTTCATCTCTTTTCTAGCATTGATCTGTGATATTTGGTAAGATTTACGGTTTTTTGATCTCTTTACTAGCATTGAGCTGGTATTTTTTTTGGTATTAGGGTTTTACAATTAGTCTGATTGTAGTGAGTTGTATGAATGTATACACTAATGTGTGTGGAAAGTGAATAGATCAATTGAAGTTCGAGTAAAGTTTTGAATTGGGTGCTTGTTCGTGTTTGTGAACAATTTGATTGTGATTTAGATCTATACAAGATACCTAATGGTCATTGGGGGAAATGAATTGTAATGTGAGGTCCCAATTTGAATCACGTCATATGTTTACTTGGTTGATCCAAAGATAAGTAAAAGAAATGGGGGAGATTTTTAACATTAGGAATGGAGTTTGAATTCACTTTCTAGCATTCATGTTTATTAGCAGCTTTATGAGCTTAATAGGACTTACATTTTATTCGGTCAGCTATTTAGGACTATTTGGTAGTGGCTAAACTTTATAGAAAGTGGCTTATTCATTAAGCTTCTATGGGGGGAGCTTTATATAAAAAGCCAAGTTTTTTTTTCCAAACCTACACCTACCAAATTAAAACACGCTCCTTGCACCTATGAAAAAACTCTCCCAAATAAAAACCTTCTCAATCTATACAAAAAGATTAATCCACAAATACAACGTTATCCGAACAAGACTTAATGGAAAACCAACCAAACAGCCCCTTAGAAGTCCAATTACATTCGTTTGTAGGGATTTTGTTAATCTTTTGGATCCTTTTGATTTCCATGTAGAATTACAGATATAGATAGGTTATTACAAATGATGGGTTGTGGTCTTATGGACTCATGAATGAAAATCCCATACTCTATCAGGAAACTTGACTGATTATCTGATCCAACAACAAACTTAAAAGATCTAGATAAGTTTCCTTCTTTTTTTAGATAATGCCGGTGTTAAAAGCATAAATGCTGACGGATGGCTTGCGGTGGTTTTGGATTCAACTCATAGGTGTCGTCTTTTGTTAGTTGTGCTTATATCCATTGAATTGAATGATTTTGTGGATCTAAACAACTGATGAGCGTAACACACAAACAAAAAACTTGGTTGGTTTATGTAAGATCCCACATCGGTTAGGGAGTGGAACTAAGGTTGCTTTATTAAGGGACTGGATACCTCCTCTATCATATGCTTTTTAAAACCGTGAGTCCATGTCTGGACAAAGCGGACAATATCTGGTACGGTTAGCCTGGGATCTTAGAGTTTATTAAACAATTCATGATCGTTGCATGTTCTTTGATTTTATTGAATTAACAAATCTTTATAATGTGCTTACCTTATGGTTATTCATTCAATTATTGATTTTTCTGATGTTTGGTGGCAGTAAGACTTAGATAGAGGATGGCGGTGAGAAGACCGGGTTTAATTGCTTTGTTTGATGTGGATGGCACTCTTACTGCTCCAAGGAAGGTACACCTTTATATTTTTCACTGTGTATCAAACCAAACAAGTCCAATATATTATATCCCGCTTGAAAGCAGGGTCTAGGACGGGTGAGAATGAGATGTACGTAGACCTGACCTCTACCCCTAGAGGGTAGAGTGGTTGTTTCCGTGAAGACCTCTGGCTTATAGGTCTCAATATATTAAGTGCATTTAAAGAGGCTAATGAGCTTCCTTCAAAAATGATTTTTTTGGAGGTATGGTAGTATGTTATGAAGAATGTCAATTTCTTGAATCGAGTTTAGATAATAGAGCCAATTTCTTGAATCGAGTTTAGATAATAGACTACTTTTGACTTTATCTGCTATTACTGGGTAGACACCACCCTCTTGAGGGCAGTTGATTTACACTAAATTCAACTTACATTTGGATCATACCAATAGAGATGGGCAAGAACTGGTCCTAAAAATCTGGTCTGGTCAAAACGAAAAAGCTCGGTACAACTCAAAAAACTTTGGACCGATTAAGGACCTGCGGTCTAGTTTGGTCCGGACCGGTGTGGTCTGGTCTTTTTTCATCTCTACCTGTTAAGCAAGTACTTATGTTTGCTTGCTATGACATATACCTGGGATACAAACATATGTTGTTTTTATATATTTCTGTTTGCACATCTGAATAAATGAGATAAATACATCAAGATCGGAAATTGAGCAAATGGCATGCATCTACTACCGTACAAGGAGTTTTCTTGTTATTTGTGTTGTTGTGATGTGAAGATACTCGAACAAGTCTTATGTGAACAATATCTAGTGTGTGTGTGTGTGTATATATATAGAGAGAGAGAGGGAGGTTCAAGGGAAAACCCCAAAAAAAACTGAAAAACTGAGGAACACCTTTGTAACCATTCATCTACGGTATGCACATGTGCATACAAGTAATTGAAGTTGTTTCTTGGACTCTATGCATGCGTCCATGTTATGCACATGTACATACCTGACAAATTACTTACATATTTCTTGTATGCACATGTGCGTACTGTACAAATTACTTACATATTAATTGTATGCACATGTGCATAAAGTATAAATGAATGGTTACTAAAGTGTTCCTCAGTTTTTCATTTCTTGTGCTTTTCCCCTTAACCTAATCCTATATTTACATCTTTCACTTCAAAATTGCAGGGGGTTACTCCAAAAATGTTGAAATTCATGCAAGATTTACGGAAGGTACATGATTTATGCATTCTGCACTCTTGAGCATCTTGGCAGTTATGTATTCGATTTTCTTGTTCTTTTACATTATTTCAGTGTTTTGAGTTTTTTTTCTTTCTTGCAGGTTGTTAATGTTGGCATTGTTGGAGGATCTGACCTTGTTAAGATATCCGAACAGCTAGGGTCAACAGGTCCTTTACAGTTATCTTATTTTTACATATTATATATACATAGACACACACACACGCACACACACACATATATATAGGGGAGGTTTACTTTGCAAATTACGTTATTTGTACAAACCGTGCAAACCTCATTCAACCAATCATAATTTTTCATATTTTTGTAATTATGAGAGGTTGATCTGTCATTTTTATTGTCGAGGGTGTTAATGATGGATATTAATCTTCATTATATTAATTTTAGAAAAATACATGAAACAATTTCATTAAAACATAGAAACAACCATATCATCAAGAAAAGTATTATATGAAACAATTTCATAAGATTAAACAGTTTTATGAAACAATTTCATTAATTTAAATGATGAAATTGACGGATGAGGGTGGTTTGCACGGTTTGTACAAATATGGGTGATTTGTGTTGGGTACGACAATATACCAAATACTTTTTATTGAATCAACCAATAAAACCTTACAAAGTACAGACACAGAAATATATATACAGAATTAACAGACACCAACTAAAGGACACAACCTTTCGGACAGGACACATTTACAGTTATTCTTAACTGTCAACTGTTAACGGAGACTAACGGTAATTAACTAACTTAACTGCCACTTAACAGGAAGTGACCGTTAGGAAGAAACAGCAGAAACAGCAACCATGCGACGCTTAATTTCAACACACCCCCTTAAGCTAGTAATGGTTGCACCTTTAACTTGTTCTTCATAGCTTCGAAATTGTAGAGCCTTTGTAAAACAGTCAGCAAGTTGTTCCTTTGAACAGCAGAACTTTACTTGAACTTCGTTGTTTGAGACCAACTCTCGGATGAAATGAAATTTGAGTCTGATATGCTTGCTTTTACCATGGAAGACTGGATTCTTAGAGAGTGCAATAGCTGAACTATTGTCACAGAAACAGTAGTGGCCCCTTCCTGTCTGTGTTCTAATTCTTCTAGTATAGCCCTTAACCACAAAGTTTGACAGCCTGCGATAGACAGCGAGATATATTCTGCTTCAGCAGAAGATAGAGCAACCACACTTTGTTTTTTCGACTGCCACGATACTGCCCCAGATCCCAGATTGAACACATACCCAGATGTGCTTTTTTCATCATCCATGTTTCCACCAAAGTCACTGTCACTGTATCCTATAAGTCTAAAATTTTATGTTTTTGAATACACAATGCCATGATCGATGGTGCCTTTAACGTACTTCAAAATCCTCTTACCAGCCTCCCAGTGACTAATCGTAGGAGCTTCCATAAATCTGCTTATAATACTAACAGCAAATACCAGATCTGGTCTAGTGGCAGTCAAATACATAAGGCTGCCTACTAAACTTCTATARAGACTCCCATCAACTAAATCTTCATTACAATTCTTAGAAAGCTTTAAGCCAAATTCCATGGGAGTGATAGCAGAATTAGACTGTTTCATATTGAATCTATCAAGGAGATTTTGAGCATACCTTTGTTGAGAAATCCTTATGCCTTCTTCATTCTGCTTGACTTCAATTCCCAGGAAGAAATGAAGTAATCCCAGATCTGTCATATCAAACTCTTTCTTCATGCTATTCTTGAAATCCTCTATTAATTTTTGAGAATTTTCTGTAAAAACTAAATCATCTACATAGATGCRAACAATCAACATCATGCCTYCAGATTTAAAGGTGAATAAAGTATGCTCTTGAGGACATTTTCTGAAGCCAWTTGTAATGAAATAGCTTTCAATYCTACTATACCAAGCACGTGGTGCTTGTTTCAACCCATAGAGTGCTCTTTTCAATTGATATACCTTGTGTTCTTCTCCTCTCTTGATGTAACCTTCAGGCTGATCAATATAAACATTCTCTTCTAATCTTCCATTCAARAAAGCTGATTTAACATCCATTTGATGAACTTGCCAGTGGTGTTGTGCAGCCAATGCYAATACAATCCTTATAGTTTCAAGTCTTATCACAGGTGCAAAGACTTCTTGATAATCAATCCCATGTTTTTGTTTATACCCTTTCACGACCAACCTTGCTTTGTATYTATCYACCTCCCCCTTCTCATTCAGTTTGGTTTTATAAATYCATTYAACACCTATGGACTTGTGACCACTTGGTAAATTCACAAGATTCCATGTATCATTTCTTACTATTGCTTCTATTTCTTTATCCATGGCTTCTCTCCACTTCTTTTCTTTATAAGCTTCCTCAAAAGTTAAAGGGTCAGCATCACAGAAAAGTATAAAGTCTGCAGTGTCATTAAATTCTAAGCTTCTTGGGTCATTATAGATATCACTTAAGGTTCTATATCCTCTTTTGGGTGGACTTTCGGTAGAATCTTGTGTATTTGGAGATTCCGTGGGTTGAGATGTACTAGGAGTGGTGAAAGAATTTGGAGATTGTGGGTCCTGATCTTCCTGATGACTGTGTTTCTCTTCACTTTGAATTATCTCTCTGACTTTGATCATCTTCTAACATCTTTGTAGTCCCTTCAGTTTTGTCATTCCATGACTTTCCCTCTTCAAAGACTATATCTCTACTGACAATAGTTTTTCCAGAGATGGGATTATATAGTTTATAGGCTTTTGATCTATCACTATAACCTATAAAAATGGTTTTTTCTGATTTCTCGTCTAATTTGCCCCTCTTTTGTTCAGGTATGTGAGCATAGGCCAAACAACCAAAAACTCTTAAGTGGCCTACAGTGGGTTTGTATCCTGTCCAGGCTTCCTGAGGTGTCTTGTCAGTAAGACCTTTTGCGGAGGTTCTATTTGTCAAATAGCATGCACAAGACACTGCCTCAGCCCAAAATGAGTTGTCTAGACCTTTTGCTTTTAGCATACTTCTGGCCTTTTCTAATATGGTTCTGTTGATTCTCTCAGCAACTCCATTTTGCTGAGGGGTGTATCTTGTTGTGACTTGGTGGTGAATACCATGTTCCCTCAAGTAATCAAGGAAATATATGGAATTGTATTCCCCACCCCCATCAGATCTAAGAGTTTTAATGTGATATCCACTTTGTTTTTCAACAAAGTTTTTGAATATCTCAGCTTTTCATTTTTTTTGCGGTTTTCCCCTGAACTTGACCCTATATATATATATATATATATATATATATGAGTGTATATATACATACACACACACATTTATATATATCTTGTTCAATACAATGAAATGAAGCACAATGTCATTAGAATGATTTGTGCATATGAAAGTTCGTGTATTCTACAAATTGCCGGCAAAGTTGGTTTTTCAATAAAAATTTCTAGCATTTTCTACAACTATGTGCTCTCTCTCTCTCTCTCTCTCTCTCTCTCTCTCTTTCAATTTATATCAAACGAAACGAGCCCAGTATATCCCAACCAAAGGTGGGCTCTTGCCCCGAGGGTGGAGATTACGTAGATCTGGCCCCTAACCTAAAGAGCAAAGTCGGCTAGTGAGAAGTGTGCTAAAGAGAAATACAAGTATGCTAAAATTAATGTTGAACTTTAGGGAAATATTATCATATGAAATTTTTTATGTATATCTTCCGCCTTTTACACTCTTTATCATTGCTTTTGATTCAAGTTCTTGAAGCCAACCTTTATAATGATTCTTCATTTATTCCCCCTTTTCTTTATTATTTTGCAAAAGTTTCTTCCTTCTTTGATGACCACTTTTAGAACACCTTTTAAAATATACACTATTTAATCTAACAATGGAGCTTCAATGTCTCTGTGCAGTTATAAATGACTATGATTACGTGTTTGCTGAGAACGGCCTTGTGGCCTATAAGGATGGAAAGCTAGTTGGAACACAGGTACCTTCTTGTAACAACTCGTCCCACATGGATAGAAAATGAGAACTGTGAGCAACTTATAAGCCTCAAGTTATGGGCTACCAATAACTTCTACCATGATTTTTAAGTTGGATTTGAAGTTATTGTCCCCGCTTGTTGCTTTGGGCATTGGTATGTTTCACTTCTAAAACTCAAAAAGGCGGCGCCAAAATCATTCCTTCCGAAAGCTTCACAATTTCATTAGAAATTTCACACATTGAGGAGTCTTGTCTTAGTGCACTGAGGTTGCCATTATGCACCCTTTTCTTCAGTATTTTGTGTGATTAAGTTTTTCTTGATGGGTTTCTTTGTGCAGAGTTTGAAGACACATCTCGGGGATGAAAACATCAGGGTAAAAGAGTTTTCTTTTTTATGTTTTTACGGATCCCACGAAGGGTTCTTAGCAAATTAGTGTTTAGTTGGTCCCAAGGGGTCATGGAAAGTGATTGGAACATGGATCCCTGGGTTTATGTGAAACCAAGATGAATCCTTAACCCTTAAACAAGAAACATTGACATAGGTTACTTGATGTGCCTACAATATATTCCCCCGTCCCAAAATAAGTGTCTTCTTTCAAAAGTAAGTGTCTACTTTCAAAAACAAATGTCTACTTTCCCATTCTACCCTTAATTATGATATGGAGAAAATCTCTCTCTATGCTTAAAGGTAGAATTGTCCTTTAGTTAATAAAAAAGTGTAATAATTACACATTGCTAAAACTACATGCCTTTTTTATGGTGGACATTTATTTTGGGACGGAGGGAGTAACATGTACTTTTGGTAAATGTGGGTGTCCGGGTGAGCTTGCGCGCACCTCCACTAATCCCATGGGGCCTTGAAGATCATTGGCGGACCTACATGCAATTGATTAGATTTTCAATAAAATACCTTTTTTAAATTATAAATTTTATTTTTTTATATAAAATATTTTGTTTTGACCCCATAGATTACACAAAGACACACACACACACACACACATATATATATATATATTACATTATACATTATAAATTTTACTATTTATAGATATATGACTTATTTTTAATATATATATGCTTTGTTTTCCTTTTCTTTTTTACTCTTTGTTTAACTTCTACTATATTTTATATTATGTCAAGTAAATTCTGCCTCTCATCATCAAAGTTTTTGGATCTGCCATTGTTGAAGCCAAGAAAATCCCCACTGGCCATGAGGAGACTCAAACCGGCGACCGGAGCCCAAACGCCTAGCCTTTATTTATCAGTTGAACTGGCCCTCTGGTTTATATAATAACATGTTTTCATACATCATATAAGGTTTTTAACTTGTAACAAGTAAGCATACATGGCATGATGCAGGACTTCATCAATTTTACCCTTCATTATCTTGCGGACATAGATATCCCAATAAAAAGGTGAGCGAAAAACCTAAAATCTTGCAACTATTGATCATCTTTTTAGCATCTAAATGAACCCTTTTAACTACAGGGGAACTTTCATTGAGTTTCGAAGTGGGATGATCAATGTGTCACCAATTGGGCGAAACTGTAGTCAAGAAGAAAGAGACGAGTTTGAGAAGTATGATAAGGTACAAAACTTTATTCCTTCCGAACGTAAGACTATGGGCTTGTTTGGTTGGTTTTCCATATTTCTGTATGGATAAGGTTGTACGTGTGGATTAATCAGTCTGTAGAGATCGAGAAGGTTTTTGTTTGGGAGGGTTTTTTCATATATGGAAGGAACATGTTTTTTACTTCGGAGGGGTGGGTTTGGAAAAAAAAACCTAGCTTTCTGCATAAAAATCCCTCCTAGAAGCTTACTAAATAAGTTACTTTTTATATCATTATGCCACTATCAAAGAATCATGTATAGCTCACCGGGGATAAGTTGTGAGTCTCATTAAAGCTCATTAAGATGCAAACAAAATGGCCCTATATCAACAAAAATTCATACAAACCAATCAATTGAGATGTTTATGGAAATAATGAGGGTTCATTTATTATGATCTGGAAATTTATGGAAGATGATCAAAGTTCATTCATTTTGATCAATGCTTTAAATTAGGAAACAATCGAAATATTGATGGAACCAGATATTCATTAGAGTAGATGGATAGTTGAGATTGCCTTGTATAAATTAAGAGGTTTGCAAATGATTAGGACTCTATATATGCTTTTGATAACAAATTGCAATTCAGGTTCATAACATACGTGCAAAAATGGTGGAAGTTCTTCGAGAAAAGTTTGCTCATCTTAATCTTACGTTTTCCATTGGTGGCCAAATTAGCTTCGACGTAAGTATAACTTCTTACCCATGAAAACACGAGATGATGAACACTCGTTATTTGCTAATTTCACTCAATTTCTTTCGGAAAATGCTCTTAATAGGCCTTCCCACAAGGTTGGGACAAAACTTATTGCTTGAAATACTTGGATGAATTTGAAGAAATTCACTTCTTTGGAGACAAGACTTACAAGGTATCAACTACATTTTTTGTGTTCACTTTTAGTTGTTTCTTGATAGATGACATGATATTTGTGTTGCCTGAAACTTTAGTATAATCTTCGTTAACTTTTTTTTTTTTACTAGGGGGGAAATGATCATGAGATTTATGAATCTGCACGAACCGTTGGTCACACAGGTTAGCTCGATTAATCATAATCAAAATTATATACTCTCTCAGAAACAATTGCTTTACTCTTTGAATAGAGGTCAGTTCTGCGAACATTACACCCTGTAGGCCCCACCTTCGGGTGGAATATACTAGGTTTCTTTTGGTCTAGTATATACTCTCTCGGAAATAACTGCTCTACTCTTTTGGGATAGAGGTCAGGTCTGTGTACTTCCTACCTCTTAGGCCCCACCTTCGGGGTGGGATATACTGGGTTTGTTTTGTTAGTTTGATTTGGTATATACTCTCTTGGACATAACTGCTCTACTTTTGGGATAGAGGTCAGATCTACTTACATCCTACCTCTTAGGCCCCACCTCCCAGTGGGATATATTGGGCTCGTTTGGTTTTGTAAATACTTTCTCCATCCCATGAAAATTGCCTTGTTTGAGTTGGCATGTAGTTTAAAGAAAGAGTTCACTTGTAAAATATCTTTAACACCCTTCATTTACAAGACGAAGGATTCTTGAGGATACAAACCGATACCATCAATTTATATCCAACGATAAATATTTGAATCATCCTTCAATTTAGGAGAGTGCTTTACACCCTTCATCTTTTTTATATTTTCTTCCGGGACGGACCTTTAAACCCCGAGCGGGGTCCCATGCATCCGCTCAACCTATTTTCGCAAGTAGAATTTTTTTTGGGGTGCGACAGGTGCACTTGCTAAACTTTGACAGGTGCTCCGAGCTATTAGAAAATACAAGGAACATCAACAAGAAAAACCAAACAAGATCCCTCGAAATCAACCAAAAAACTTTAAAAATCCATCGAAATATGGAATTCGGCTAAAAACACATAGCCAACTTTGCGGGCTTTTGATCCACCTTTAAGGTGCACCCTCAGGCAAAAATCTCTTGTTTCTCAGTGTTTCTTTTACGGTGGGTGTCTGTGGGCCTGGTTGAGTGCACCTCGACTAATCCAGGGTCTTGAAGATAACAACCACGAAAATCCCAGTGTCCAAGGTAGACTCGTACTAGCGGCCTATGAGGTGTCGTCCCAAGGCCTACCCTTTATTTGCTAGTTGAGCTGGCCCTCAAGGTTTTTGTCATTATCGAAATATATTAAGAAAATTTTAATGGTGAAACATTTTCCTTAAAGCGTTTTGCTCGACGAAATATTCCAATTTTCATGGCAAGATTTTATGTACGCTCCTATTTTTAGCAGGAGTACTTCTGGAAGTTGTCAACTAATTATTCTGTGCATCTCAGTTACGAGCCCCGACGATACTATGGACCAGTGTACTACTCTATTTCTGAACAAGCAAGCTTGAGGTACCCGACCCATCTTTCTGTCAGTTTCTCGGAAAAAAGCCCGACCCCGGTGCACTAATTCTTCGATTCTGTAAGGTCCGGGATGAAAAGCCGTTGTATGCAATCTTTTTGTTTCGTATTTGCATAGAGATCGTTACCCTTCTTTCGGTTTTCAGTTATTATTTGAGGTCTAAAATGTAATTTTGCTTGTACTGCATTTCAAGTAGACATTATATATGGAAAGGGTGGGAAGCAACTGTAATTCTAATGAAAATTGCAACAGTTTTTATTTGATAATATCTTGTATTAACTCTCATGATTCATCAATAATATCTAGAGATATAACGGTGTAAACGATTCGAGTCGAGTATCAAGTTATTCGAAAGCTGCTTGTAAAGTTTGCTCGAGCTTTTCGAACGAGTCGAGTTGAACACTGGTATTATAGAGCTCGACTCATCAAGTCAACTGAGCTTTATTTTGGGTCCGATATCGGCTCGAACTCGAGAATTATTAAGCTCAAGTTTGAATAGCTCGTTAAAAAATCAACTCGTTTATACCCTTATGCATTCTTAACCGGGCCCATATAATGGTCACGAATAATCGGAATGGGACCCGACCACTAATCGGTTAAGACTTGACTCATATAAATGGAAACTCAATATCACTCAAAATTTGAATAAAATAACAAATTTGTATATATGTAACTTGAAGTTGACGCAAAATCAATATCAATCGAAAAAAGTTGGCACCAAATACAGTTGGTTGGTACATAATATAAGATTTTGCGTACCAATTATAATTGGTTGGTACACGGTATTGAAGAAAAAAAAACTTAGTAGTAAATTAGATCCAAGATTTGAACTTTCAAATTATATCAGCCATTTGCCAATAACAATATAAAAATTAAATAAAAACCAAAACTAATAATCCAACTATCTTCCATTTGTCATCAATGAATTATCTAATATATATATATATGTGATATTTTGATGCATCTGACATATAGCTCAGTTGATAAAAGGGTTGGATGACTTTGCCCAAATATAAGACAGCTCATGGGTTCGATCCTAGCCCCCCTCCCCCCAGCTAGCTTCAACCGTTGAGTAAGCCACAAATGTCCTTTCACATTGGTGTCGTTAAATACGGGTTCCGCTTGAAACCAGTTGAGATTGCCGGTTAATCAACGTTTGCCCAAATATAATATTTTGATGTATAGATATAAATGTTACGTATCTACATATAAAATTTAGTGAAAGCATTAAATAAAAAGCACCAGTGGTCTAGTGGTAGAATAGTACCCTGCCACGGTACAGACCCGGGTTCGATTCCCGGCTGGTGCAACCCACTTGAGCCATGATGACACGCCTACTTGATGGTTGGGTCCATCAGATCAGCTTGACTTTCAAGATTGACAACACAGGCCCTTCTGAGCTCACTTTTTTACATTTCTGCCCCTTTGGTTTTTTCTTTCTTTCTCTTTCAATTGACCCCATTCTTTTCCTCCTTTTTCCCAATTTTGCCCATGTTTTTCTACTTACAAATTTCTATACTTTTTCTAAAATAAAGAACCAAAATCTCAAAAAAAAAAAAAAAATTTATTACGGTATAAGATTAATTTAGAAGCACTTTTCTATAAATATGACAGACAAAATTCCAGTGTCTAATAGCAGGGGCGGATCCAGCCGCTAACCGTTGGGGGAAAAGGCTCCAGTCAAAAACCAAAAACCTTTGATGGACCGGCTTAAATTTTATATTTTCACCTTTATTTTACATGATTTCCCCCAGTCCCATATGACCATATGCTTTCCTCCCCAAGTCCCATCTAACATGTCTCACCCCATTAACTTCTTGGATCCGCCACTATCTAATAGGTTCCTTAGAATGGATTTCGTTTTATCTCTATCTATCCTACAAACATATCAATAAAAATAATAATGGACGGGTCCTCAGATTTATTTGTGACCTTTGAGGAGCGCGTACGAGATGAAAATCTTATGTACAGTTCTGTAACATGGGAACTAACTCTAACCAATTTTTTTTATTTTAGAATTCCAACGTTGGTTATATTATTAAAGTATTCTGTAATTTTATCATCTTAATACACTTTTAAAACAATTAAAAAAATTTAATAATAATTCAATCTAAAAGGTTTAAATGAATAAAAAATTAATTTATCTCTTCATACATCAAGTTGTAGATAATTTTTTAAAGGGAAAAGTTCAAAAAAATCTAACAAAAATTTCCATTTTGAATGGTTTAGTCCCAAAGCTATGTTTTTGAATGAAAAAAAAAAACCATTCAAATCCAATGAGGGATAAAAATCCTTTTTGTGGTCACGGAGGTTCAAATGCGGTGACTCCGGACTATCTGCAAAGCAGGTGGTCACTCTGAGATTAGCCGGCTCGCATAGCGGGTTGGATATCCAGGTTAATTAAAAAAAAAAACCCATTAAACTCTCATTCTGATTGATCAAGTTTTTGAACTATTTTTTTTTTGTATGAAACAATCATTAAACTTTTTCTTCTTGAATGAAAAACCGCTAAACTTTTTTATTTTCATTGATTAAGGGGCTGTTTACCCAAATGCTTACCCGATAAGTGCTTACCTATAAGAATCAACATTATAATTTATCTTGATGCGTAAGATTTTAGTACATCAAAACGTATCGAATGCAACAATTTACTGGGTAAGCATTTACCTGGGTAAGAGTTGTCATCTTCACTTACCGGATAAAACTCTACATCTTTCTCATCGCTCTTACCCGGTAAGATTCTTGGCCCTTGTCATGTTCATCCGATGAGAAAATTTATCCGGTAAACACTTACCAAGCAAGCGTTTAGTAAACGGCCCCTAAGTTCCCTTAAAAATTGGTTACTTACATCATTTTTAACCCAAAAAAGTTATATTAATTGACTAGTAAAAATTTGATGATTTATTTATTTTTTAATAAAAATTCAGGGTCTTGATCATTCAAAATGCGAAAGTTTAATGATGTTTTTTCATTCAGAAAAAATAGTTTAGGGACTTTGTCATTCAAAATGTGAAAGTTTAATGAGTTTTCATTCAAAAAAAAAACAGTTTAAGCACTAACCCATTCAAAATGAAAAAATCTATTAGGTTTTTTTAAACTTTTTTTTTAAACTTGGAACTTTCTCTGTTTTCTTTATTTTAAAAAACAATATAGAGAGTCTCTTTGAAGAAAATAGGGAACAAAGAGCTCAACTGATAGAGATGTTCTTAGGGGCTGTTCGGTTCGTTTTCTGTTAATACCTGTATGGATTTAGTTGTCTGTATATTAACAGATAAGTTGTTATTCGGTTATTGTACTGAATAAGCAGTCTGAATGTTAAAAATGACCATTTTACCCCCGGTCTTTATTTTTGTGGATCAATTTTATTCCATCCCCCTTTTCATCATTCAAATGTTATTACAACAAAAGTACGAGTACGGTTTAGTGCTTTTCCCTCTCTTTTCAACAAGACCAAAACGATGGTTAACAACAAAACTACAATTACATTAAAGAACCCGTTGATCGGTTCAAAAATCATAGGATCAAACAGTTGTTAATTCATATTCTTTGTCACTCAATACGATACGTTTATTAGTTGTATAAATAACAATTACAGGAAAAAATGAGTATGTTGGATCATTTAACGACGTGACACTCCCTCATTGGTCAATAATACTAAATTTAAAAAACATAAACACACCGTAAAGTGAACCGAGTAAGTTTATAACTGGTCCTAATCAATTACACATTTTGGGCTAGAAAACAGTTAAAAAAGGAAAACGATGTACTTTCTTCTTTAAAATCAGCCATGTCACTATAGATATACAAGTTCCAGTTGGTCTAGCGGTATCGTAGCCCTTGGCCTCCTCCTAGGAGGTCAGGGGTTCAAACCTCACCATAGATGAGAAGGTTGTGTGAGTTTATTTGTTGTATTTGCCATATATAAATATTATATACTTCAAAAAAAAAAGTTACAGTGCATAGGGTACAACCAATAATGCATGGTCTACATACACCATGGTAAGCTACGACACCGAACCCTACAACGTACATTGCATAGAGTACAACCAATAATGCACGTTGCGGTTAGAGACCGTATTCCTACACAACGTAACTTTACATCTCCAAATAAATATGGCAAAAAGAAAGAGAGGTTTGTACCCTCTTCAGTCCTCGATCCCAAATCCCGATAAGTCAGAAACTTTAAGAACACGAGTCTTGTGGTATTTTTTTGTAACTGTGGGTATCCGCATTAGTTTACGTACACCGACTAAACGTCCAAGCGACCACGAATTGCCTGGAGTCATTACAGGTGAACCTCCATGGCCATAAGAGTTTTGACAACATCTGGATTCGAACTCGAGGAAGTTGAGATTTTCCACTACATCCTCTGAGCTTTAAACACCGTTTCACAACCCATATGGTTTCTGTCTTGTGAGGCAAAGCAATGAAATGATTTCCTTTTATTTCATAGATTAGACCAACATAACAAAAAGCACCAGTGGTCTAGTGGTAGAATAGTACCCTGCCACGGTACAGACCCGGGTTCGATTCCCGGCTGGTGCAACCCACTTGAGCCATGATGACATGCCTACCTGATGGTTGGGTCCATCAATTCAGCTTGACTTTCAAGATTGACAAAACTGGCCCTTCTGAGCTCAACTTTTTACATTTCTGCCCCTTCTTTTCTTTCTCCCTCTATCAATTGACCATCCTTTCCTCCTTTGCCCAAGTTTTTCTACTTCCAAATTTTATGTAATCTCTCTCTCTCTCTCTCTATATATATATATATTTAAGGAGAAACCAACTAGAATGACATGACACTATGAGATTTGAGTATTCATTAAATCTTGAAATGTGGTTAAATTTGCTTATTCATATTGACGGAAAAAAAAAAGTAGAAGGAATGAAATGTATATATATATATATATATAGAGAGAGAGAGAGAGAGAGAGAGATGAGTGATTAAATAAAAACCGCCCTCATTTGTGTAAACCGTGCAAACCACCTTCATCCGTCGATTTCATTGTTTAATCTTATGAAATTTTTTCATGAAATTGTTTAATCTTGTGAAATTGTTTCATATAATACTTTTTTTGATTAAGTTGTTTCATATATGGTTGTGAAATTATTTCATATAATACTTAATGAAACTGTTTCATGTATTTCTCTAACATTAATGAAACTGTTTCATGTATTTCTCTAACATTAATGAAACTGTTTCATGTATTTCTCTAAAATTAAAATTATGAAGATGATAATATCTATGATTAACACCCTCCACAATAAAAATGATCGATCAACCTCTCATAATTACAAAAAAATGAACAAAATGGAAAATTATGATTGGTTGAATGAGGTTTGCACGGTTTGTACAAATTGAGTGGTTTGCATTTGATCGCTCCCCTATATATATATATATATAAATATATAAAGAGGAGGTGATTCTTTTTGTTGCAAGTCATGATGTTGACTCAAATGAGTCAACCCTTCTGAGCTCTTCTTTTTCACATTTAATTTTAGTTTTCAATTTTTTTCTATTTTGGTCCCACTTTTTCTCTTGTAATATTTGTCCCTTCTTTTTCTTGATAATGATAAATTACAATTTTTAAGCTTTATGGTTGTCACTTACTATCAAGTTTATTCCTTATTTTAAACTAACTGTAGTTTGATAACTGTGGTTGCCATTTGTTTCATTTTGGTCTCTGTAACTAATTCTAGTTAAAAAAATTAGGAGTATTTTGATCATTTTTCTTTTTCCTTTTTCGTTTTCTGTTTTATGAAATTATAGAGTAAATTACACTTTTCATCCTTATGGTTTGTAAATGATTTATATTTTCAACTTGTGCATACAATTTATCGGATATTTATATGTCTATACCATATTGTAAAGCATTTGATAAAAACTCTTAAAACCATTTTTTATGCATAAAGTATTGTTTATTGATGCATATTACTTAAAATTCAGGATTACAAGTAAATTGTGCATTAGCACAACCTATTAAACCTCAATTTTTGAATTTGTGTAACTAACTGC
>NC_037541.1:12485987-12487789 GCF_001531365.2 Cynara cardunculus var. scolymus
AAAAAAAAAAAAAAAAAAAAAAAAAAAAAAAACTCTTATCGGGTACGTGTTTACTGGGGGCCACTTATCACTTACCTTACTGGTGAACGTGACCAAGAATCTTACTCGTTAAAATGGATAGCAAAGATAAAAAAATGTTACTCGGTAAATGAGCGACAAGATAGAAATACCCTTACTACAATCTATTTTGATGGCCGAGAATATTATCCAATAAAGCAAGTAAAGATGATGACGCTTATGGGTGACCCCAGTAAACATAACGACTCCTAAATGGATGAAATATTTTAATAATATAATCAATGTTGAATTCTTTAAAATTGAGAATTTGTTGGAAGTAATTTCTTATATAGATCTTGAATTTTGATTCTCCTTTTCTTATATCTGTTTGGAGATGTATTTTTTTTTGAAATATATAATATTTATATACGACAAGCAGAACAAATAAATTCACACACCCTCCTCACCTTTGGTGAGGTTTGAACCCCTGACCATCTGCTTGGAGATGATATTAACGTATTTCCGACGTATTCTCTATAATTTCTCTAAGATAGATGATCAAAATAAAATATGAAAAAAGAAATACTATAAATATGTCTAGTTGTAATTAGGATTAGATCCAAAATTTCAACTTTCAAATTAGATTGATCGGTTGTTAAATTATAGTACAAAATTTAAATAAAAGCCGAAGCGATCTAATCGACTAATCCAACCATCATCCAAATGTCAGTGATGAATAATCTACCGAATATATAATATTTTGATGCATCTGACGTGTATCTCAATTGACAAATGAGTTGGGTGACTTTGTTCAAATACAAGTAGAAGTGTGCAAAAGGCGGATCAGACAGATTTAGGTGGCGATCTAAAGATCCAATCGAATTTCGAATACGGAAAACCAAGCCCTGAATTATGGGTTTCGGTTGTTGGATTGCTTCGGGTTGGGCTGCGGTCGGTCGGGTTCGAGTATATTTATATTCAAATTATAATATATATATATATATATATGGTTAGGTTCCGGTGAGAAGGAAAATTATAGTGAGAAACGTAGAAATAGATCTTCACCCTTCAATAAATTATAATTAAATGTCAACACTAATGAGGTGAACCAAGATGTACCAAATCAAGCCTCTTCTAAAAGGCAATTCATGGATGAGTATGAGACCGTAAGTAATCAAGGGTTCAAATCTTTTCTTACGCTTCTCATCATAACTTTCCTTTTCACACGATCTTTCGCCTATATATATACACTATATTATAAAGCATTTGATAAAAACTCTTAAAAGCTACTCTTTATGTATGAAATACTATTTATTAATGCATATTACTTAAAATTTAAGATTATAAATAAATTGTGCGTGAGTACAACTTATTAAAGTTTCATTCTTGAATTCGTATAACTAACTGTGGATAAACATCTCATTTTAAATATAAAAAAAATATAATTATAATAATCACTAAGTTCTAACAGAATCATTATCTACACTATATTATAAAGCATTTGACAAAAACTCTTAAAAACCACTTTTTATGCGTAAAGTACTGTTTATTAATGCATATTACTTAAAACTCAAGATTACAAGTAGATTGTGCGTAAGTGCAACTTATTAAATCTCCATATCTGAATTCGTGTAACTAACTACAGATAAACATAATCAAATACATGATAAACATCTCATTTTAAATATAAAAAAATTAACATATAATTAGGATAATTATTGCGTTCAAACAGAATACTTAATTATTATATTTATAAAATGTTATATTATTAAACCAAAAATAAATTATTTCGTTATTAAACTTAA
>NC_037541.1:12487849-12492617 GCF_001531365.2 Cynara cardunculus var. scolymus
ATACTTGATTTGATATTAACATTGATATATATATATATATATATATATTTTTAAATTTTTATGATATCTTCAAATTTATATTTTATTCAAAAATAAAACTATTATTGTTTCTTAAAAACACATAAAATCGTATTATAACATCAACAAAGACAAATAATAAAATAAAACATTAAAATCGAGATGTGTCTCGCTGCATTGTGCGAGTACTCTTCTAGTCTTTATAAAAATTATGTTGTTAAGCAAAAAATAAATTATTTTGCTACTAGACCTAAATTAAATTATAATAAAAAATTGAATTAAAGAAACTGTAAAAAAAAACAATAACTTTTAAATAATTAATTTGATATTGATATCGACATATTTTTTCAAACTTTTATGATATTTTCAAATTTATTTTTATTCAAAAATAAAAACATTATCTTTCTCAGAACCACATAAACCATGTTATATCAACATAGACAAAAAATAAAACGAAACATTAAAATGAAGATATATCTCGTTGCACTGCGTGAGTACTCTTTTAGTATATATTCAAGCAATTTTGAGATTGAATTCTATTAGGTTTAGAAATTAGAAAAAAGTACGGTCAATTAAGATTTAGGATTTTCCAAAGATAACTAAATAAATAAATATATATACTATATTATAAAACTTGATAAAAACTCTTAAAAACCATTTTTTTATACATGAAGTACTGTTTATTGATGCATATTACTTAAAATTCAAAATTACAGGTAAATAATGCATAAGTACAACTTATTAAAACTTCATACTTGAATTCATGTAACTAACTATAAATAAACATAATCAAATACTGAATAAACATTTCATTTTAAATATAAAAACTATAAAATATAATTAGGATAATCATTCTTTTCTAACATAATGCTTAATTATTATTTTTATAAAAAATTAAATTATTAAATCAAAAATAAATTACTTCCTTATTAAACCTAAATTAAATTATAACAAATAAATTGAATCAAAGAATTTACACAATAAAACAAGAACTTTTAAATAGTTAATTTGATACTAATATCAATATGTTTTTTTTTAATTTTTAAGATATCTTCAAATTTATATCTTATTAAAAAAACATTATTGTTTTTTTCAAAACCACATAAAATCGTATTATAACATCGACAAATGATAAAATAAAACAAAACCTTAAAATCAAGATATCAAGATGTATCTCACTGCATTGCGCAAGTTTTCTTATAGTATTAATATAATTAATGGCTTTCCTTTTATTTTGTAGTTTAGACCAATATAACAAAAAGCACCAGTGGTCTAGTGGTAGAATAGTACCCTGCCACGGTACAGACCCGGGTTCGATTCCCGGCTGGTGCAACCCACTTGAGCCATGATGACACGCCTACCTGATGGTTGGGTCCATCAGATCAGCTTGACTTTCAAGATTGACAACACAGGCCCTTTTGAGCTCCCTTTTTTACATTTCTGCCCCTTCTACTTACAATTTTTCTAAAATAAAGAACCAAAAGTTCGAATCTCTAAAAAAAAGTTACATTTAATTCCAATAATTTTTTTTTTAGATATTTCAACATTAATTATATTATTAAACTTGAGATGAGCAGTAAAAATTTCCACTGATTCAGATGCAAGTTTTTCTTTGCAACCAACAACACATATAACCATATTACAACTTCCAAATCATAAATCAAAATGTAGAAAATGAAAAACCCGAGTATTAGAAGAAACTAAAGTAGCTAACTGAAACTAAGGGGCCGTTTACTAAACACTTACTTGGTAATTACTTACCGGATAAAATTTCTCATCGGATGAACATGAGAAGAGTCAAGAATCTTACCGGGGTAAGAGCGATGAGAATGATGGAGAGTCTTACCTGATAAGTGACGATGACGACTCTTACCCACTTAATTGTTGCATTCGATATGTTTTGATATACTAAAATATTACGCATCAAAATAAATCATAGTGTTGACTCATATCGATAAGCGCTTACCGGGTAAGCAATTGGGTAAACGGCCCATAAGTGTAGTCTATACACAACAAGATGATGATGATGATGATGATGATGATGATGATGATGATGATTAATTGATTACGAAAATCGTCTTCACAACGACAATATCATGGCTTTGGAAAGAAATTGAGAGGAAAGAGTGTTTGTCGTCACTGTAGCTGCTGTTGGTTGTTCTTGATGGATGAAAACGAGAGGGAGGCGTGGGAGAGAGAAATTAGGCCGGACGTGGTGAGAGCGGAGAGAGATTAGGGCGGGACGTGGGAGATAACACACAGGAGGAGGAGGGACGTTAACAAAGAATTAAGGGTGTAAAATAAAAATGAAAAAAAAAGAAATATAAAACAAATCAAATACGATAACTATAAGGTATAAAATGAAAGTTTTGAAAATAATTCACTATGTATATGTGTTATTTAATAATATGAAATTAAATTGAAAAATATTCAATATTTGGCTCATTCTGAAGGCATTGATGAGACAATTATAATGGTATAATTTGTAAAAAATGAAACGTATATTTTAACATATTTTAGTTAATATACGATTATATATGATAATATGATATAGTGTAAAAATGAAAAAGTAAAACATATAAAGTAAATTAAATAACTAATTATAAGTATGTAAAATGTAACTTAAAAATAAAAAATAATTTGATTTTAATATTATCTTTGAAACGTAGAGGTTTTATGGGAGGTGTTTAGTTTCAAAACTTGTACACGGTGCAAAAGAAGTTATACCTCTTAATTTTCAATATATATAGTACTAGAAGGGTACTCGTGCAATGCAGTGAGATGAATCTCGATTTTAATGTTTAGTTTTTACTATGTCTTTATGATAGAATACAATTTTATGTGGTTTTGAGAAAGCGATAGTGTTTTTATTTTTGAATGAAATATAAATTTGAAGATAACATAAAATTTTTTTAAAAAAATCGATATTAGTGTCAAATTAACTATTTAATAGTTTTCGTTTTTTTGGTATAATTTCTTTAATTCAATTTTGTATTATAATTTGATATGTGTTGAGAATTCAACATATAATGCACTCACTTTACGTCTTATTAGTTAAATTAGTTTTCTTTCATACCCACTTTGAGTCATTTTGATTAATTTCTTTATACATTTATTATTATGGAGCTAAAATATTGTGGTTAACTTGTTGGGACTCAAAGATACAAGTTAATGGAGAATTTTTTGCTAAACAACCTGATGCTACATCATTGGAGCAGCAGCCACCTGATATGTGCTTGACTTTACGAGTAGCTTAACGATTAAGCCGCTACCTTTTGGATGTTTACTGGAAGACAACTGAAAATGGCTGGAAGACTTTTTAAAATCTGAGATTTTTGACTTTATATGTACTCTTGTACTTTATATGCTATTTGGTTAACTTTTGGGTACTAACCTTTTGGTAAATCTTTTGTTGTTTTGTGCCTCCCTTGGCTATAAAAAGGGGGCTTGGCCTTGTATTTTCACACACCATATAACATATTTCTAAGATCAAAATCAGCTGGTTAGGGCTGATTTTGGGAGAAAACTTTTGAGAAATCCAAGTTCTTGAATTTAAGCTTTCATCTTTTAATTTCTTGTTCTTTATTTTATGTTCATTTATGTTTATTGTTATTTACTTTCCGTTATTTAATTTCCGCAATTTGCATTCTCGTCATTTACATTATTGCAATTTACATTCTCGTCATTTATTTTCTCGTCATTTACATTATTGCAATTTACATTCTCGTCATTTATTTTCTCGTTATTTACTTTCTCGTCATTTATTTCCTCGTTATTTACTTTACGCAATTTACGTTTATGTCTTTACATTCCATCATTTATTTTTTACTTTCCGTTATGAGTAGCTAAGTTTTTATAGCTTGGGTGTGAGACGGAAAGGTGAGACTTTCAAACCAAACAAAAGTAGCTAAGTGTTTTCGTAAACGACGTTCCATTATTTCATTCGAGTTTTTATAAAAACCAAGCACACTTCTTGACGGGTTGATCACTTCGAAAGTGTTAAAGTGCGATGGACTTAGAGATAAGCCATTAATAAGCACGTCAACTTGAATGACATAAGAGGTAGACTTGAGAAAGTTGCCGACAAGGAGACTTGTCATTTATGTTTTTCAAAACTTAACTCCCGACGGGTTGTTCACTCTTCGAAAGTATCAAAGTGTGATAGATTCAGAGATGAACTATCAAGAACACGCCAACTCGAATGATATGGGAATCGACTCGAGAGAGTGAATTTTAACAAAGAAATTTGTTTATCCATATATTTTGAAAACACTATCTTGTCACTATCCCTGGTCCGGACACCATGTGTGTCCACAATCACTGATCAATCTTCATAATCTTCATAACAATCATGGCAGATTCATAGATATTGCATTAAGAACACTATGAACATTGAGAGAAAAAGTCAACTCATATAATCTCAGTCAAACTCTCTTATTAATCTGAATATTACAATTAGCTCTTCTCTCTCCTAATTACAAAGATTAAACCATATTTATATGGTCAACCTAACTAACAAAGTCAAAGTCAAACTAGTCTAAGAAAGKCAAACACGCTGACTTTACAATTATAGACTAAAATTAATCTTTCAAGACGAATACAATTAATACTGATTTTTCAGTCCTAACATTCTCCCCCTTTGTATTCAGACTTGAAAGAAAATTCTGCACGTTGAGTACTTGTTTGAACTTTGAAACTTTAAGCGCAAAATGTCTTCTTCAAAAGAAATCTTCAGCTTGTAATCTTCAAA
>NC_037541.1:12493992-12494412 GCF_001531365.2 Cynara cardunculus var. scolymus
GAGAGAAATGAATGAAGATCTGTAAGAACAAGTTTACAGATTCTGATATTAGAAAAAAAAATGAATATGTATCAGTCAAAGAAAAATAGAATATCATAAAGCAATTTTGAATACAAACGAGTGTATTATCACCGAAAATGATTTTCGTATAAGAGACGTGATAATAACARTTTGAAGAATAGCTGAAACAGGTATTGGAATTATGAACGATGGGAAGTTACGCAAGTAAAATCTCAAGAAATACCTGTTCAGAGAATGTACTCGGTATCCCAAAAAATTAGCATTTCAAAAACATTTATTGAACTTTCTAAGGAAACTCCCCCTAGAAAGTAGATTTAAGTAATAAATCTTTGAAGCTCAAAAATGAAATGAAAAAACATTTTAAGCACGGGTTCTGAACTGAAGTGTTCAGAAGCCTTA
>NC_037541.1:12495513-12500197 GCF_001531365.2 Cynara cardunculus var. scolymus
TGCTTTAGAAGCATCTTGGCGTTCAGCTCGAGAGAGTTAATCTTCTTCTCGTAAGATTCTCGTTCAGCTCCAAACTTTCTTTCAACTTCAATTATCCTATTCCTTTCTATTTCCATCTCTTGCCTTTCATCACTTAAGACCTTTTCAAYTTGTGAAACTTTTTCCTTTTCTAATGTCAATAATCTCCTTAACTCATTCAGCTCATTCTYRGTCTTGTGGAACTTGTCAGTTAAGTCCTTTGTATCTGAATTGTTGCTTGGAGAATGTCTTTCAGCAATTAGTGCAGTCTTAACTAATTCAAGTTTAGTTGACAAATCAGCATTAGACAAGATCCACTTTTCCAATTCATCATTATAACTTGTCCGATCTAAACGCCGATTGTTTTCAATCGTTTCTATCTTATGTTCAAATTCCTTCGTAATCCGTTCATTCTTCGTCTTTAATGTTTTGATATGATCCTCATTAAGACAATTTTTGCTATGTAAATTTATGGAATGATCTCTAAGAACCATATAATTCGTTTCTAACTGAACAATCTTCTCTCGCAACTCTTGATTCTCCTTCTTTAGAATATCTGCCATTTTAAAAAAAATGATCAGTTAAGGATCTATGCAGTGAAATCAGATAAAAAGTACGAACAGTTAAACTCAAAAAGAGACCGAAAAACACTAACACTGATAAACTCACGCAAAAACCTAAACACAAACATATCTAAACACAAACAACCTAAGAAACTATAAACAGTAAAAAAAAATCCAAGTCCAAAAGTCACAGTATCAACGCTTTACAATACAGAAATTACACTTTTTAAAAAAATGATCTAGAATTCAAAAATCCACGAATATGCTCCGCTAATCAGTTGCTTCACACGAGCTGCGGTGACTTGATCTTAGTCCCCGAAAGCGAAACCAATTCAACAGTCTTTCAAATCTGTTAAACTATCCAAAACCAATCCTAGCTATGCTTGAAAAACTATCAAAGTGAACTTTGATTTACCTGTTTCTGTTTCAGACATTAAAACAGAAATGAAACTCAAAAACCGCTGCTGCTTAAGCTTCAAACTCAAACCAGCAATCAACACTGTGTAATAACCGCTGTTTCAAATCTGCTGTTTCTGTGAAACTATTCCAAACGAGTTGTTCCAGGGCACAAATAAACAGCAGTATGGTGTGTGCAATAACACAGAATAACAAATGCTAGCAACTTGAGGTTGAGTCGATCTATATCCAACCACAACAGCAAGACCTGCTGTTAATTACTTAAACCTGCACATTGCTTGAATTATGACATCAAACCTGTTACACTTGAGTCCTGCTGCTAAAACAGTCCTACCACCAAAACAGTTCAAGAAACAGTCCTGCACACTTCTGCACTACCTGCTGCTGTTAAACCTGATTGCTGTTAAACCTTTTATGAACGTACTAACCTGGGCTGCTGTTTTTAAAAAAAAAACTCAGAACCTGTATATGTAATAGTAGCAAAGAAAAGCTACTGTTTCTGCTTCAACTCTTAAACACAATCACACAGAAAACAACTCAAAGCTACTGTTAAAAACCTGTTGCTGCTTAAAAAATTGACTTGCTGCTCCGGTTCTAATCTGGCTCAGGTGCGAAGGTTCACACCGCACCTACTTAAAAAAATTGAAAGCTGCAGTTTCAACTTCTTGCTTCTGCTCCAAATTCAATCTGCTGTCAAGAGCACAACAACTTGTTGTTGCTGCTGTATCTTCTATATCAAACAGATCCCAACCACTTGTTGATGCTGCTGTTTTGCTGTTTTGTGCTGTAAAAAAAAATAACCAGCTGCAGTTGTGATGTTTTATTCCAAAACAGTTGCTACTGTTGGTTTGTTACTTTCAGATTTTAAGCACAACACTTCTAAGACTTGCTGTTAAAATTGCACCAAACAACACAGTTAACAAACCTAGACTGCTGCTGTAATAAAGAAAGCCTCAAAGAACCTGCTGTTACACCTTGCTTTGCTGCAAGAATTTGCTTTTTCAAATCAAAATCACAACCACAATGCTGCTGTATAGTTGCTAAAACACATGAATTACTGTTTTGCTTCTTGTAGTCTAAAGTTGTTGATACTTAAATCAACAGTCAGCAACCAGCAAACAATGATGAATAAGACGATGATTAGATGACTAACCCTGTCGAGCGATTTAGCTAAAACAGTCAAATAATTGACCAAATCACTTACCACTAAACCTAATCCATTCAATCTTTGCTCATCGGTAAACAATCCGTTCAAAAGAATTGTGCGGTATACCTCTCCGCTCAATGAAGCTGTCGATTCTAATTTGTGCAAACTGTCCGGTTTAGGAATCCGTTCAAGAAGTCCGGTGAAAGCTTCTACGGTATGGAAGAACACCGCTCAAGATATCCGGTCAAGAGTTGATCGGTGTATATGAACACCGCTCAAATGGATGCGGTGTAATCTCCCTTCTCAAGTGGCGTGCGGTTTAGGTATAAACCGCTCAAGAATCTGAGGAAACTTTCGTGTGATTTTTCTTGATTCCAGACAAGTGAGGTGCGGTTTAGATGAAGATGAGTGAACAGTGTATTGAAGTATATCCAGACATCTTATCCGCTCAATAAATGGGCTTGAAATTGGGCTTAGAAATGGATGAATTAACAAACAAAGAAAATAAACAAAACAAAAAAAAAAAACAGATTAAAACTAATAAAAACACAAAAAACTTAAAAAAAATTTAAGAAAAATTGGATCAAAACCACTGGTTTACGAAAAAAATTCAAGAACACGAAAAAAATTTAAAACCTAAAAAACCCGATCAAATCTTGATTAAAATTGATCAAATYGTAAAAGTTTGTGAATAACAAAGATTCACAATTCAATTTCGAACATTTTGATCCTGTTTTTAACGCAAAAACACAAGATTTTATGAGAAAATCGGATCAAAAACGAAGAAAATCTCAAGAACACGAAGAACACGAAAAAAAAAAAAATTCAGAAATTAAAATCACTTATCTTTCAAATTCTTCATCCGATTTCTTGCATTCCTGCTCTGATACCATATGTGTGTCCACAATCACTGATCAATCTTCATAATCTTCATAACAATCATGGCAGATTCATAGATATTGCATTAAGAACACTATGAACATTGAGAGAAAAAGTCAACTCATATAATCTCAGTCAAACTCTCTTATTAATCTGAATATTACAATTAGCTCTTCTCTCTCCTAATTACAAAGATTAAACCATATTTATATGGTCAACCTAACTAACAAAGTCAAAGTCAAACTAGTCTAAGAAAGTCAAACACGCTGACTTTACAATTATAGACTAAAATTAATCTTTCAAGACGAATACAATTAATACTGATTTTTCAGTCCTAACACACCACATAGAGATATGGGTGAAAAGCTATAATATAGTGCAATGGTGAAGTCCGAGAGGAATGTCTTCAAAATAGATGGTGGAACTTAGTTTCGAAACACTGCTTGCTATAGCATTCCTATAGCATTGGCTGCTGGAATTTGTGTTTGGGTCTCACCTTAAGTCTTACACATTTGCTTCTTTTTTATATTTTGTATTCTGTTTAATTCACCTTACAATCAAACAAAAGTCTTCAAAATCGTCATATGAAATCATCTCTTTCATTGGACTCTCATTTAACTTTGGCTACAATCTTCGTGGACGATAATCCGGTACTTGTACCACTTTATTACTTGGAAAGACGACATTGGGCCGTATTGTATACTTGCTTTGTGGCCTAATTTCATTAAGTCTAAATGTGTGAAATATAACCGACTATAATTCAATTTAGATTTAATAACAAAACAAATTATTTTTGGTTTAATAATATAATTTTTTTTATAAAGATAATAATTAAACATTCTGTTAGAACTCAATGATTATCTTAATTACATTTTAGATTTTCTAAATTTAAAATGAATGTTTATCTACAGTTAATTATACGAATTTAAAAATGGAGTTTTAATAAGTTGTACTTGCACAAAATTACTTGTAATATTGAATTGTAAGTAATATACATCAATAAACAGTACTTCGTGCATAAAAAATCGTTTTTAAGGGTTTTTGTCAAATGTTTTATAATATAGTATAGATATGGTGTATATATATATATATATATATATATATATATATAAACAGTACTTCGTGCATAAAAAATCGTTTTTAAGAGTTTTTGTCAAATGTTTTATAATATAGTATAGATATGGTACATATATATATATATGTGTGTATATATATATATATATATATATACTAGAAGGGTACTCGCGCAATGCAGCGAGATACATCTTGATTTTAATATTTCATTTTATTCTTTATTTCAGTCGATGTTATAGTATGGTCTTATGTGATTTTGAGAAAACGACGATGTTTATATTTTTGAATAAAATATAAGTTTGAAGATATTATAAAAATTTGACAAAAATATATCGATATTAGTATCAAATTAACTATTTAAAATTTATCATTTTTTGTGTAATTTTTTAATTCAATTTTTTTATAATTTAATTTGAGTACAATAACGAAGTAATTTATATTTGGTTTAATAATATAATTTTCTTATAAAAATAATCTATACTATATTATAAAGCATTTGGCTAAAACTCTTAAAAACTCTTAAAACTCTTAAAAACTCTTAAAACTCTTAAACTAGATTTCATCCCTATCCGATTTCATCCCATAT
>NC_037541.1:12501922-12512003 GCF_001531365.2 Cynara cardunculus var. scolymus
ATCGATTTTTCAAAATCATATAAAGTCATATTATAACATCGACTGAGATAAAGAATAAAATGAAATATTAAAATCACGATGTATCTCGCTGCATTGCGCGAGTACGCTTCTAGTAATTATTTATTTTGTTAGAACTCGATAATTGTTATAATTACATTTTAGATTTTTTATATTTTAAAATGAGATGGTTATCCTCAGTTAGTTATACGAATTCAAAAATCGAGATTTAATAAGTTGTATTTATGTATAATTTACTTGTAATCTTGAATTTTAAGTGATAATATGCATCAATATACAGTACTTTATGCATAACAAAAATATATCGATATTCGTATCAAATTAACTATTTAAGATTCATCATTTTTTTGTGTAATTTTTAATCCAATTTTTTTATCATAATTTAATTTAGGTACAATAACGAAGTAATTTATATTTGGTTTAATAATACAATTTTTTATAAATATAATAATTAATTATTCTGTTAGAACTCGATAATTATCCTAATTATATTTTAGATTTTAAAATAAGATGTTTATCCTCTATTTAATTATGTTTATCCACAATTAGTTATATGAATTCATACATCGAGCTTTAATAAGTTGTACTTTTGCATAATTTACTTGTAATCTTGAATTTTAAGTAAACATTGGTTTTATGTGGTTTTAAGAAAGTGATAATGTTTTTATTTTTGAATAAAATATAAATTTAAAAATACCATAAAATTTTGAAAAAAATAATATCGATATCAGTATTAAATTATTCTTTTTAAAAGTTCTTGTGTTTTAGTGTAATTTTCTTAATTAAAATTTTTAATTATAATTTAATTTAGGTTCAAAGAAATTTAATTTAGGTTTAATAATATAATTTTTTATAAAGACAATAACTAATATTCTGTTAGTTATCAATGATTATCCTGATTATATTTTATATTTTTATATTTAAATGAGATGTTTATCCAATATTTGATTATGTTTATCTACAGTTAGTTTGACGAATTCAAGTATAGAGCTTTAATAAGTTGTACTTATGCACAATTTACTTGTAATCTTGAATTTTAAGTAATATGCATCAATAAACAGTACTTCGGACATAAAAAATTGTTTTTAAGAATTTTTTTCAAATGCTTTATAATATAGTATAGATATATATTTTTTTTAAAAACAAAAAATATGAGTAAAATGATTTAAAATATTAGATAGATAAAATCTTATTAATTGAAAAACGTATAACAAAAAAGCACCAGTGGTCTAGTGGTAGAATAGTACCCTGCCACGGTACAGACCCGGGTTCGATTCCCGGCTGGTGCAACCCACTTGAGCCATGATGACACGCCTACCTGATGGTTGGGTCCATCAATTCAGCTTGACTTTCAAGATTGACAATTCAGGCCCTTCTGAGCTCAACTTTTTACATTTCTGCCCCTTATTTTTCTTTCTTTCTCTTTCAATTGACTTCATCTTTGAAATTAGGACGCTGAATGGGGGATATAAATAGCGTTCTTGTTGTTACATGATCATCTTAATTGAGCTCAACTTCGGTCTGTGACTGTGAAGTAAAAGAAAAAGACTCTCACCGCATATATAAGCGAAATCTATGGGGGAAGATCATACACCAGTAAATTTCTCATTAATTTAGTTTTAATCAGTCTCCTTCTGCTTGAATTACCAGTTTTTTTTCCTTTTGTTTTGATTTTTGCATTATGCGGTGATTATAGTTGCCAGAAATGGGCTTCCGTTCTTTTTTGTATTCAATCCGGTATGAATTTGGATAAATTAGGATGAATTTCTATATAGATGAAGGTATATATGTGTTGATCGTATGATTGTATATCAACGTGCCGATTTTGATTGAATTTACGAACCGGAACTGTTAGGGTTTGTGAATCTTGGTTAAAGTGTTTGTGTGCGTGGTATCCGAAATTTTGCATAATTGAACAAACTGTGATCGGCTAAGCACTTTTCTCTGGAAACAGTTGCTACAGCATGACTTATTAATTTTATATGAATTTAGAAAGCATTTACATATTTTAATGATCACATTTGATCTCTGTTAAAGTGATATTGATACAAGTTCACCTGAATATTGCAGCTGTTAGAGGAATACATTGATATCGGTGAGCCGGAGACTCATAACTGTGTGATCAAGTTGGTTAGTAAACTTAATAAAGTATTTGCTTGCTCTTCTACGTTTTGTTGGTGTTTTAGGTAAAAGATCATCTTAGTTATGATATATTGAGGATTTGAAATAAGCTGTGTTGAACTATAAAATCTGATATGCACCAATGGATGAATTCGATGATGTTGAACTGCAGAGGGTAAGCCCTAAGAAGCGAAGGGAAAAGGTTTTGGTTGGTTGTGGTGCTGGTTTTGGCGGTGATAGACCATTGGCAGCTCTTAAGTTACTTCAAAAAGTTAAGGATCTCAACTACCTTGTACTTGAATGCTTAGCGGAGCGCACCCTTACTGACCGCTACCAAGCAGTGAAGTCAGGCGGTGATGGTTATGACCCTCGCAGTATGTTTTCATTATCCATTCTTTCTTTGGTCCTGTTGTAGAGCAATTCCACTTCAATTATTCTATATAAATTCAGATATTTTATGTGTACCTCAAAAGCCCATTCCCCTTTGCCGTGATTTTGGATGAGTTTACGCGAGAATTCAAAATGGTGTTCCTTGCTGTATGTTATTTGCTGATGATATTGCACTAATAATATAGTCTAAGGGTGAGGCAAACGCTAAGTTAGAGCGGTCGAGGGGAGTGTTAGAATCGTCAGATTTGCACATTAGTCGGTCTATGATAGAATACCTATGGTGTAGTTTCAGCAAGGAACACATTGACGACGGTGTAGAAGTAAGCATTGGGCAGCAAAGGGTAGCTGAAACATATAGTTATAAGTATCTAGGCTCAATGGTTCATGGGGATGGTAAGATTACACACGACGTTAAGCACCACATATAGGAAGGATGGTTGAAGTGGAGAGTGGCTACAGGATGTTGTGTGATAGGAGGGTACCATTAAAACTGTGGGGGGAATGTCTACAGGGTAGCCTTAGTTGTATGGTTGAGTGTTGGGCAGTGAAGAAGGCACAAGTGATGAAATTGGAAGTTGCAGAGATGAGTATGTTGAGATGGACATGTGGCTAGATCATGCTAGATAGGATTTGAAATGCAGTTTTACGGTCGGAACTAGAGGTTATGCCTGTCACAAATAAATTGAGAGGGTAAAGTGAGTTGGTTTGGGCATGTTTGTAGGAGACAGTTGACAGCACCGGTGAGGAAAGTGGAGTGTGTGACGGTTGAGGGGTAGGCCTAGGAGAACGTGGATTGACCAGCTGAGGATGGACTTGGCAGCTTTAGTCATTTCCGAGGACATGACTTCTTATAGGATTTCTTGGAGGCACAGGATTAGAGGGGCCGTTCTTCTAGTAGCATCTAGTAGAGGGTGACGTCAAAGGTATTGAGAGGAGGGTAGGGCTTAGTCAAATTGGCTCCTTGTAAGTTTCTACTTCTATTACATGTTTACCTGATTTCATCGTCCGCTTGCACACACCATTGAATCCTGGTTACCTGTTTCCGTTTTATTGTCTTATTGTCTGCTTGCACAAACTTTTTGTGTTGTGCACAAGCTGGGGGTCTCCACGGAAACAACCTCTCTGTCCTGGTGGTTGAGGTAAGGCATAAATACATCATACACCTTCCACACCCTACTTTCGAGTGGGATATACCGGGTTCATTTGGTTTGGTTTTTCTCAAAGGCTCAGAGCGAGAGTAATGAGAGAAGGGAGGTAAAACAGTATAAACCTCATAAAATATGGATTTTCTTTATTAGGATTCAAGAAAGGGAATCCATGGATCAACGTTTATGATATGGGCTTTAGTTTTTTTCCTAATTATTGGACAAATTTTGATATTGTAGCTGAAGAATTGTGTGTTTGACCTCAACAGTCACTTTAGGCTTCTTTCCTATCTTCCCTAATGCATTCAGATAGAGGAATGTTGCATCTCCATTGACCTTTTTCTGTTTCTGGTCTATGATTATGCAGTTTCTGAGTGGATGCAGTTGCTCCTTCCTTTGGCTGTTGAGAGAGGAGTCTGCATTATTACCAACATGGGTGCAAGTAAGCAACATAATCATATTCTTTTATATCTGTAAGATCTTCTATAAGCAGGGTCCTCATCAGTTGGACATATACCATATGTCCGATTGTTTACATGTGTTGGAATCTCGCATCGGCTAGACTTGGACCATTTCCCCTCCATATATGTTGGAACCTTCCTTCTCTCCACAAGGACTCTTTTGGAGAGTAATCTAATGAATTCCACATATGGTATCAGAGCCAAGGTCTGCCACTCTAGGGACTCGGCACTTTGGGGTAATATGTACTCGTCTAGCCCGCTCTCGACACTCTTGTCCATCTAGCTTCCGTTAGAGAGGGCATGTTGGAGTCCCACATCGGCTAGACTTGGACCATTTCTCCTCCATATACGTTGAAACCTTCCTTCTCTCCACAAGGGGATCTTTTGGAGAGTAATCTAATGAGGTTCCACATATTCTAATACCATGCATTTTCGTTTTTCTTGGAAGTAAATGCACTAGCTGCTCAGGAGAAGGTTTTGGAAGTTGCAAGCAGACTGGGTATCAGGATTACCGTGGGTGTGGCTCACCAATTTGATATTGCCAAAGCAGGTCTCGTGTCATTCTTAAGGCTATTTTTGTGAAGTTGGGCTGTTCTTTAGCTATGTCACCATTGACCATATGTTTTGGTTACGTATATATATTCAGGTCTTGATTCTCATCTGAGGAATGCAAACGGTGTAAGAATTCATTACTCTTGACGTACACTTCTTGTGTTATATTCCCTCCATCCCGAAATAAGTGTCCAAATTTCTATTTTAGTTTGTATCAAAATGAGTGTCCACTTTTAAAAGTAAGTGCCTACTTTTCAATTCTACCCTTAATTATTAGATGGAGAAATTCATTACTCCCTCTATTATCAAGGGTAAAATTGTCATTTAGTTAATTAGAAAGTGTAATAGTTACACTCTTTTTCTTTGTGGACATTTAGTTTGGGACGGAGAGAGTATCTGCATAAGCCGTAACTTTGTATTAGACTAGAAGGTATTCTTTGTATAGTTCCAGGTAGTTAGTTGGTATTCTTTGTATAGTCCAAGGGACTATTTTGTAACATCCATGTTTATATATTGCAATACAAGAGAGGGGGAAAGACGGGCATTTAGTTAAACTCTATTACTTTGAGCATCATGTTTTTAGCATGTAGTCTAATTCATTATAAGCACAATCGTGAACTACATAAATATTTCAGCCATTGGCCTCAAGCAACAGGAATTCCTGCTGATGAAAATTTGGAACTTTTTTAAAGCAAATGAACAGTTGGACCTATTACTGCTCCTTCTCCTTCCATCATCGTCGCATTGATATTTATAGTGATTTCCCCCTTTTTTTTTTTGCCTTGGATGATGCATACAGGATATAAGTATGTATCTAGGGGCAGCGCCAATAGTGGAGTGTCTTGAGAAGTACAACCCTAATGTTGTCATCACTTCTCGGGTTGCTGATGCTGCCTTATTTCTAGCTCCAATGGTATAAAATGCTTGTTTCTTCTATATGGCATGCTTATCTTGAAATTTGCACTTAACCTTTTTGGGCCCTGTAATGCAAAACTAAAGAGAATAGGATTATATTAGTCTAAAGCTGCCATCTTTTTTCATGATACATCTTTGTTTGTTCTGAAAAGTTCAACTTATAATAAAAGATTATCTTGTAGATACCATCAAAGAAACAGTGTTCAAAATGACATATATCAACATTTTTTTTCTTGATTGAAAAACTTGCAAGTTTCTTAAATCGCATCTGCATTTTTCTTTTGGTGTAATACGGGATTGATTTACCCAGAAATAGCAATGATCACATCACACAACAAAGACCAGGAGAGGAAACATACCCTTGGAGTGGGGGGAGCCAAACCAGGGGTCCTTTGGTTAAATGACCTTCTAACAGGGGTTTTTAAGTCCATGCCCTTCCAACAGACTTAAGAATGCCACTGCTTAACAGAAGAATGCTACTTCCATACACAAGAATACCTAGAAACCTGTTAGGAGGTCATGGTTTTAAAAAAGACTTGTCAGGATGTCCTTTAGCTAAATAACCCGCCAAACAAGGCAGACAACCACCAACCAAACAGTATTCAAGTTAGATTTTCCAATCCTTGGCCATTTGACAGTGGGTTGGACTCCAAAAGTCCGATTACCAAGATGCAAAATTTTGAGTATTGAGATGTAAAATTTTTGAGTTAGATTTTCCAATCCTTGGCCATTTGAAAGTGAGTTGGACTCCAAATTTTTTGAGTATTGACTATTGAGATGCAAGTTTTGGATTGCCTGGAGCAAAGCATTATGATTGTTTGTTACTTTAATATGGTATGGTTTAGATCAAAAGTAATAATTAATCTTTTGTTGATGTTTTCAAGGTTTATGAACTAGGTTGGAACTGGGATTCATTCCTGCTGCTAGCCCAAGGCTCTTTGGCTGGACACCTGCTAGAATGTGGCTGTCAACTCACTGGAGGATATTTTATGCATCCAGGTACTATATAGAATACTAGTCCATCTGTCTAAAATAATTGTTCATATTTCTATTTTAGTTTGTTCTATACAGCGTCCACTTTCAAAAGTAGTTGCTTACTTTCCAAATCTACCCTTAATTATGAGATGAAGAAACTCATTACTCCCTCTATAATTAAAGGTAAAATTGTCATTTAGATATAATAATTAGACATTAAACTGTGTGCCCTTTTCACTGTGGACATTTATTTTGGATGGAGGCAATACTTTCATATACCCCTGGCTCCATTTGATGCATACGCTTTGACTTTTGAGGTCAAACCTAGTACTTTTTATTCTCTTCATAAGTATCTACTATAGCTTTCATAATATTTCAAAATTATAGGGACGTGTACATAATCTAAATTTGAAAATTGCTATTTTTGGCCTCATAAGTCAAATGGATCACCTTTTTAGAACTGGTATAAAAATGCAACATTCTTGAAGGTTAAGATGCACACTCCATTTATCTTCTGATCACAGGAGACAAATATAGAGACATCCCTTATGCAAATCTGCTAGATCTTTCTCTTCCATTTGCTGAAATTACTTGTCATGGGGAAGTGTGTGTGGCAAAGGCCGATGGGAATGGTGGGGTGTTAAACTTCAGTACTTGTGCTGAACAACTTCTTTATGAGGTTGGGGATCCAGGTGCTTATATTACCCCAGATGTGGTGAGTTGCATCTCTGTGTCCATAAATAAGTGTCCACATTTTTATTTTAGTTTGTCCCGAAATAAGTGTCCACTTTCAAAAGTAAGGGTGCGTTTGGTACACTTGACAGGACAGAACAGAACATGGATCATTGTTCCATGTTTGGTAGGCCTTTTATGTGAAACAGACAAGAACAAAGTAGAATAGGCGTGTTCCACCCCCACCCCATGGAACAAGGTGGAACAAACCTATACTTTAACAACATAACCTCAAAATAAAACCTAATTCTCTTCTAGAACATCAAATATGCCTACCTCTTTATGTTTTATTCATTCTTTTTATTTTATTTACTGTATTTTATGCTCTTTAAACTTTCCCTATACTGTCCTCAAAATATTATTTTTTAATATGTTTTCTATATTTTGATTAATTTATGTAATTTATTAAATATTAATAATAAAAAATGATATAGAAAAAGTATAAAATAAAAATTAGAAACTACATAAACTTTTTATTTTTGGTGTCATTTTATTGTCGTGACGAAAACTTTGTAATATATTTTGTTATAAAAAATATTTTATTTTATATTATAATTTAATAAATTACATAAATTAATCAAAATATATAAAATATTTAAAAAACTCATTAGGGGTAAATTGGTCATTTTATCTGTTATGTCCTGTCCTGTCCTGTCATGTTTTGTCTTACCAAACGCTGAACAACTGTTCTGTCCTATCCTAGGATACCAAACACACCCTAAGTGTCTACTTCCCAATTCTACCCTTAATTATGAGATGGAGAAACTCATTACTCCCTTTCATTTACTTAATTGGAAAGTGTAATAATTACACATCTCTAAAACTCTGTGCCTTTTCCATTGTGGACGTTTATTTTGGGATGGAGGGCGTAAGTGAAAAGAAGAAGAAAGGAACTAAGCAGAACTTTCTTGAAGCAGGTGATAGATTTCCAAGATGTTTCATTTCAGTCATTATCAACCAATAAAATTCTCTGTGCTGGAGCAAAACCAGCTGCAGCATCTGTACCTGATAATCTTCTAGCACTAGCTTCAAAGGTATTTAGCAATATGATTTTACACGGGTTCACTTTTCACAAGCCGAGGGTCTTCACGGAAACCTCGGGGTAGAGGTAAGGTCTGTGTATACGGTACATCCTACCATTCCCATACCCTACCTCTGTGTGGGATATACCGAGTTTGGTTTGGTTTGGTTTTTAAATACATGAGTTCACTTAGGGTGCATTTGGTATCCAGGACATGACATGACAATTGTTCAGCGTTTGGTAAGACAGAACAAACAAAATGACCAATTTACCCCTAATGAGTTTATATATTTTTATAACATTTTGATTAATTTATGTAATTTATTAAATTACAATAAAATAAATACTTTTTATAACAAAATATATCATTAGAAAGTTTTCGTCAAGACGATTAAAATGATACCAAAATAAAAATAATATTTTGAGGGCAGGAAAGTGGAAGTTTAAAGAGCATAAAATACAATAAATAAAATTTAAAGAAATGAATAAAATGTAAAGAGGGAGGCGTATTTGGTGTTTTAGAAGAGAATTAGGTTTTATCTTGAGGTTATATTGGTAAAATATAGGTCCATTCCAACTTGTTCCATCGGGTAGGGTGGAACACTTTGTTCCACTCCGTTCCTCTGTTGATCCCTGTTCTGTTTTGTCCTATCCGGTGTACCAAACGCACCCTTAGGAATTTATTTTCTTGTTAAAGAAGGGTAAATACTTCCATCTGGTTTGGTTCTGACAGACCCACAAATAGAACTACCCATTCTTGTTTCAGAGTTTTCAAACTGAACCAAACTGCAAAACCACGCTGATCAATTTCAGCTTGTATCCATGGTTTAAATATTTTCTTCCACTGGAGTTTTATTTTTTTATTTAATAAATTGTTCCAGTACCAGACATATCCCCTTAAAACTGAGATCTTTAAAATAACATTATAAACAAGTCATGTCAGTGAATAAATGATTAAAATACAAGAGTGACCAATTTGAGTTCGTTTTAATACAAACATTTCTAATCCTGAGGGCCAGCTCAACTGGCACATAAAGGCTTTGGGGATCTTCTCTTAGGTTGCCAGCCAGTTCGAGTCTCCTCAGGATACACTGGGATTTTCCTAACTGATATCCTCAGGGCCCTGTGGGATTATTCGAGGTGCGCTCAACTGGTCCGGACACCCACGGTTACCAAAAAAACCCCGAACTGTTCTGTTCAATCAGATTTGCCTTATGTTGATTGGACATACACCCTTAGGGCCGGTCCGGTTTGTTGGATTTGGTGGGATTTGGAATTGGATTCCGTTCCAATCCTGTGTTTGGTTTGAAGGGAAGTCCTAAATTGAAATCCTGGGATTTCCACAAAATCTCACAAACATTGGATTTAGAAATTCCATGGGTGTAGTTTGCGGGATTTCAACAAAATCCCACAAACAATGGATTTAGAAATCCCGTGGGGGTAGTTGGGGTGTTTCACGTGATTTTTCAACAAAATACCACTAACATTGGATTTAGAAATTCTATTGTAACTGGGGTATTTCACGTGATTTCACAGGATTCGTTTGTGAAAATATTCTAAAATATGTTAAAAACATTCGTTTTTTAATAATCAATTAATAAAAAGTGATTTAATTGTTTTTATAAATTCTCTCTAAAGAATGGAATTTGATTCCATTCCAAATCCTACAAATTAAACACACAAAAGATTCCAAATCCTTTCTAATTCTAAATCTTTCCAATTCCAAATCCTTCCACAAAATCCAAATCCTA
>NC_037541.1:12512103-12528782 GCF_001531365.2 Cynara cardunculus var. scolymus
AATCCAAATCCTACAAATTAAACACACAAAAGATTCCAAATCCTTTCTAATTCTAAATCTTTCCAATTCCAAATCCTTCCACAAAATCCAAATCCCTCAAAAACATTCCGCTGAACCAAACGGGCCCTTAGTTGGAATCCAAAACAGTAGTGAACAGATAATGAAGATGAAAACAGACTAATCAGATGATTACTTAGATGGAAAACAAGGTAAACTCTAGCATTCGAGAGGCTAGCACTCTCCCATAGATCGCTCACCATGTTTATGCATGCCCTACACCACCCCATAGATGGGTGTATGACAAATGGTTGACTAAAATCTTGTTTATTTCATGTTTTCTTTCAACTCTAACTTGTCTGCTTCTTAAGGACTATGGATGGAAAGGATGGGGGGAGATTTCCTATGGGGGATACAAATGTGTCGAACGAGCTAAAGCTGCTGAATTTTTGGTAATGATATTGTATGCAATGATTTAGTAAACCTTTCCTCAAGCTAGGGGTACTTTTGGAAACAACCTCTCTGTCTCCTGAGACAGGGGTAAGATCTGCGTACATTTACCCCTCCCAGACCCTACATCCGGGTGGAATATACTGTTTGGTCTGGGTTATATATTTGAATGGATGACGAATATGAGTTGGTTTCCGGTAAGAATAGTAGTTATCGTGAGAAGGGTAAGAAGGGATCTCCACCCTTGGATTAATCCTAATTGAAGATCAATTGAAAATACCCTTCTAAGCTAATTTGTGCGTTATTTTGGGACTTAATCTGAGCCATTAGGTCAACACTAATTAAAAGTGATCAAGGGTCCAAATGCCTTCTTACACTTCGCATCTTAACTCCTATTCTCACACGATCATTCGTGTGACGAATGTGGTCTCATGGCTTATGTGACTCAACCATGATGCAATCCTATATTATTATTTTGCTAGGTAAGGTCATGGATGGAAGAAGTACATCCTGGTACTAGTAGCCGGATAGTGTCGTATATAATTGGAGTAGACAGCCTCAAGGCATTTAACGTTGACAATATCACCTCTATCCCGAGGGCTTGTGAAGATATTCGGTTGAGAATGGATGGGTTATTCGAGCAAGAGAAACAAGCCATTGGGTTCACGAAAGAGTTCATGGCTTTGTACACAAACGGACCAGCTGGTGGTGGTGGTATCAGGTCTATATCCCATATCATTTCTGTTAATCTTTGTTAATTAACCAAAAGGGTATTGAACAATCGTAGTGGTTTGTGTTTTTCACGAACTTCTAATTTTTATTTTAGTATGTTAGGGGCGAACACTGAATAGCCGGTAAGTCTCGTTGTGACTAGAAGGTCATAAGTTTGAGAAATGGAAACGGCCTCTTTGCAAATATGCAAGGGAAAGACTTCGTACAAGTCTATAACGTAGCGTTTGGTACTGGATTGGACAAGTTGTTTGTCTGCTGTCTTGTACAGTTAGAACTGAAGGGGACTAGACAAGTTGTTTGTCTGGTGTTTGGTACGATTAGAACTGGAGAGGACTGGACAAGTTGTTTGTCTGGTGTTTGGTACGAATAGAACTCGAGAGGACAGGACAAATTGTTTGTTTGGTGTTTGGTACAATTGGAACTGGAGAGGACTGGACAACATGTTTGTCTAGTGTTTGGTATGATTAGAACCGGAGAAGACAGGACTAGACAAATTGCCTTTCAAAAAGTTGTTTGATGATTTTATATATCATATAATAGTCATAGATAACACCTGTCAAATAAATATTTTAAATAATTTAATTTATGAACATTTTTATGCAATTCATATAAATAAATACATACATATATAATTGTCCAGTCAAGTCCCATGTAAGAAACACAACCAAGGGTTGGGTTCCGGTGAGAACAATTTTTTTGGTGAGCACATTGAGAACACTGGACCTTCATCTAACTGCATTCACACACATTCATCTACCTTCGCATACCTACTTGTATCATCATGATGGAAACATTAACAAATTCAGGCATCTGATGGTGACTAAAGGTATGTAAAAATAGGTGAAAGTGAAAGTGGATGAAGGTGGTGAAGGTAGATGAAAGTGGATGAAGGTATGTGTTTTTGTGAGCGACCGTATAAACAAAATCATCGAAAGGCTCAAAAGTGTTCTTACCATTCTCGCCAAACTCATTTGTTCTCACTAGATCCCAACTCATGTCTTATAATCCTTTCAAGAAAAGGAGCCTTATGCTGTAGATACCGAGTGCCATTTACCTTACCGAGTGAGCATGGCAAGGACCATGAATCTTACCTGGTAAGAGTCATAGCAAGGACCAAAAATCTTACCCGGTAAGTGAGCGAAAAGACTCTTACCTATTAAGCGCTTACCAGGTAAAAGACAATCACCAACAATCCATTTTGATGGCTAGAAATGTTACTCAATAAGGTAAGTGAGGGTGGTGACTCATGTTGGTAAGCGCTTACCGCCTCCCACCAACCCCAAGCACCACCACTAAGCACCACCATCCACCACCCACTAACATCCACCCCAACCCCACCCCTCCACCCAACCTCCCCCTCCCCTACTCCTGCCCCCTACCGCACCCACCAAATCTTCATCTTTTATCCCAAATAGTGGTTTCACATGATCCCACCACCTCACTACCATGCCCAATCATCAACAACCCCCACCCTACCCTACTCCTCCCCTAACCACCCCCACCCCACTCGATAAGCGTTTGGTAAATGTAACACCCTAGTTTCTTTATTTGATAAATCTCAATTTTTAAGCCTTAAATGCAAATATTTATAAGTAATTCAAGTACTCCAGTAGCTGTTACATTTAGTGAAACATTTTATTTATAAGACTAAACAAGCTAGTGTTAAGTTGTTAAGGCTAGAAGTGTGTTGACAAGTCTAGTAAGCATGACTAAGCAATCTAGTGATGAGTTGTTAAGCTAAAAATACGAGTTGGCAAGACTATTGATTACAAGACAAGTTTAGGAAGCATGACAAGGAGTACTAGAAGCATGAGTTGTTTAGATTCTCTTATCCTTAGAGATGAGTTGTCTAGATTCTCTTATCCTTATTGTCTATATTATCTTATCCTTATGAAATGAGTTGTCAAGATTCTCTTATATTTATAGATGAGGTGTTAAACTCTCATAAGAGTACAATCTTGAGAGCAAAAAGAACAAGTAGTTAATGCAATGAATTTATCTATAAATAGGGATTGAAGGGTCACTATTTGTGGATACCAAAAATAAGAAATCTCTCTCTCTCTCTCTCTCTCTCTCTATATATATATATATATATATATAAGCTTGAAGAAAGGAATCAAAGGAAAAAGTAGGCAAAATCAAAGTGAGTACTTATGTGATTTATGAGATACATGCATGCTATATATAAACGTATTTTATGCATTACAAGTTATGTTGGCATGCTTGTTTTACATGAAAATATTGTACACATACATATTCAAGATATGCATGATGACATGTTCTAATACAAGTATACACACAAGACATGAAAATCATTTACATGTTATCATATGTGTTACACAAGGCATGAAATTTTTTACATGTTACGTATAACCATAATATCCAACATACGGGATATTACAAGAAGGGACGTCTTGCAAACGGACCTTATAGGGCAGCCTTTTATGGACCCGAGGGTTAGCAAACCTCAAGACAAGTATGGTATACATGCATGTGACAAGTGAGATCTCAAAAGAATGTTTTGTGCATGATAAAGAATAGTATTTTATGATGTTTATGCATGATAATAAAGAATATTTTTTATACATGGTCAAGAGCTTTAATGAATTATCATTCACAAAATATCATGAAAATTTCTCATTCATGAAACCATAAATACTCACTAAGCTTATAGCTTATATATCTCATGTATGTATCTCAGGAAAGAAGTAAGGAGGATTTGCATAAAGTAGTATGGTKTTARTCAATAAGCAAGTTTTGTTGTAATACAAGCTATGGTCACGTTTCCGCTAAGTAATCTCTTCTTTGATATAATTTCAAGATATGTTATAAATAAAGCTGAATTTCAAGTTCTGATTCAAGATTTAATAGTTTTATCATGTAAAGTAACGGCACCCAATATATAAGGACGTGGGGCGTCATAGTAAACATTTCCTTAATCTTGGTCTATGTCATTCTAATGTCGATGGTAGACAGTCTCTTTTGTTTCATTTGACATTTCTTTGCTTGTGTATAATAGATGTCATTTATTTATACTACTTCCCATTCTTTTATTTTTTCCAACCTGTCTTCGTTTTTACACTTCATCCTCTTCTCACTCCATATTAATGGGATCCATAATCACATACCAAAATAAAAAAATTAAATTGATCTAAATCATTAGGACCTTAATCATCTTCTATTGCAAATAACTTCTGCTGCATTGCATATTCTCACACTGATTAGCTTACTCTTCTATTATGAAATGCAGCACAGGATGCAAGAAAGAGATCATTCTTCATAAAGCATTGGTATGGCCCTCTTCCATTTTCTTATCGTGTGTGTGTATATATATACACACACACGATTATCACAATGTTTGAGGTTCTCATTTGATTATGCCCATATATATGTGTGTGTGTGTGTGTATGTAGAGTGAGGTTCAGGGGAAAGCCCCAAAAAAATGAAAGTCATCTATATGCATATGGGAATACAAGTAACTAAAGTTGTTTCATGGTTTCTATGCACATGTACATGTTATGCACATGTGTATAAAGGAAAAATTACTTACAAATTACTTGTATGCACACGTGCATATCGTAAAAACTTAAAAGTTACTTACAATACTTGTATTCACATGTGCACACCGTATAGATGAATGGTTACTAGGGTGTTCCTCAGTTTTTCATTTTTCGCGGTTTTCCCCTAAATCTGACTCTGTATGTTTATAGGGGCATGTTCAAATGCAAACTTAAATTTCATTGTGAACCGGGGGACCAAGGAGAGTGCGCCAAGTCTCCCAGACATTCACGGGATATTCATCATGAATGGTGCATTATTCCGTTATGAATTTTGTAAAATATTCGAGTTCATTATTCATGATGAATGAGGACATGTATGCGCTATCCCTTGCCCCCCCAGTTCACAACAGAAAACAAAACAGGTTTGCAACTCA
This sequence comes from Cynara cardunculus var. scolymus, assembly GCF_001531365.2. Classification (NCBI taxonomy): domain Eukaryota; kingdom Viridiplantae; phylum Streptophyta; class Magnoliopsida; order Asterales; family Asteraceae; genus Cynara; species Cynara cardunculus. The sequence goes on from NC_037541.1 coordinate 12,517,217, forward strand.
TGTTTTCCTCTCTCTCTCTCTCTATATATATATATATATATAATATACATATACACACACACATCTATATATAGAGAGGGGGGGACTAATCAAATGAGAACCTCAAAATTGGGATAAATGTGAGAACCTGTGCATCATGTGTTATTTCATATAATTCTTTTTCGTCTAAGGCTAATTTTTAAATGTCGCAATAATTACTTTGAAATAGAACTTCCAAACGCCCTCGAAAAATACTCTTATCTGATTTAGGGTTTGGAAGATCAGTTTTCCTTAGTACTCCGTTCGTGAGCTCATTTCTTGTTTTAGTCTGTCCTAAAAAAAATGTTTACATTCAAATTGAGGATCTATTTTCCAATTCTACCCTTAATTCTACCCTTAATTATGAGATAGAAAAATTCATTGCTCCTTTTATTATTAAGAGTAAAATTGTCATTTACTTAATTAATACGTGTAATAATTACACATTTTTTAAATTGTATCCCTTTCCATTGTGGACATTTACTTTGAGACGGAGGGAGCATTCTCTATCTCGATTTTTTTCTTTGTATAGTGAATACTTATTTCTGTAATAATTACACATTTCTAAAACTGTGTCGAACCGTTATTTCTGTGTAATTGTTAGGTCGTTTGCATGGACCAAACTTTGCGCTAAAGCAACCACCGTAGGTTACTTACGGAAGTCAACCACAATGCGTGTTTTGTTTCGTTTTTCAGGTTGGGCGTGAACATATTTACTGGAGAATCTCCGCAAAGCGAAACCAACCAACAAACTCGAAGGATCAAATCAACGTAGTCCATCCAGAAACGCCATCTGATAATCTCGAGGGGTTTTTATCTCCCGAGATTCACCTCTCTCCTGCTCCATCGGGCCAAAAGGTCTGTCTCTACAACGTAGGCCATAGTCGAGCTGGAGACAAAGGTAACGACATAAACTTCTCCATCATCCCTCATTTCCCGCCGGACATCGAGCGTCTGAAGATCGTCATAACACCAGATTGGGTCAAAAGAGTCGTGTCGCCTCTTTTGACCCAATCATCGTTTCCTAACCCTGATGATATGGAAACACGAAACAAGTGGGTCGAAGAAAATGTTAATGTCGAGGTTTACGAGGTTCGAGGAATCCGTTCATTAAATGTTGTCGTGAGGAACATTCTAGATGGCGGTGTTAATTGTTCTCGAAGAATAGACAGGCATGGGAAGACTATATCAGATCTCGTTTTGTGCCAACAAGTCGTTTTGCCACCGTGATTAGACGATCGTTTGATCTTTCGTGCAACTTTCGAGGCGGTCTCGAGTGATGTATTTACATCGTGGGATAGTAGATATGTGAATAAGTTTTTGCTCGAAAATGATAAGTTTGATGGTATATTTAACCTCGTGGTAACGGTGGCAAGCGTTTATTGCTTTCAGCTACCAATCGGATGGTTGGGAAGAAACAAATTGGTCAGAGCTATTAAGCAGTATTAATGAGATTGAACATAAAAGAAACTGTTTGATTTTATATAATATAATGAGTTCATTCTCCCATAAGTTTGTTATGGGAATTCTTTTTCTGTCAAGAAGTCATTCTGATATAAAAGTAATGACTTCTTGACCTGACTAATTTGTAAGATTCATAACATGGTTTTAAAAACGCTCGTGGTCATGGATTATAAACAATCAATAATGTCTAATAAGATTCAAAATTTACCATTGGTTGGGAAATGAACAAATGTTGTCTTATAGGGAACTTGATACCTACTTTATCAGACGTGTTTTTAAAAACGTGAATCCAGATGTGTGGATAAAACAGATAAAGTCTGGTATAGTTGGCTTGAGATGTTATAAATGGTATTAGAGCCTGAAACCAGACTGATACTATCATGCTGGTCCTTACTGTCGTCAGATACAGATCCATAATCTTTTTCAAGCGTTTGCATCATTGGACCATAAAGAAAATGATATGATTTTCTTTAACAAAATCATAAGGTTCAATTGGTTAGTTGTTTGTATTTTCAAGGAAAATATTTGGGTTCCATTCTTGCATATTTGTCTTAGGGGCTGTTTACCAAACGCTTACTTAGGTAAACGTTTACCAAGTCACGTTATCTTACCAGATGAATATGATAATGACCAAAAATCTTGTTTGGTAAGTGCGAGACAAAGACCAAGAGTCTTACCCGGTAAGTGGGATCGACGACTCTTACCACGGTAAACGTTTATCGGATAAACTGTTGCATACGATGCCGTTTTTGTAGACTGAAGTCTTACCCGGTAAATATGTGGTAGTGTTAAATTTTACCGGTAATTACTTACCAGATAAATGTTTGGTAAACAGCCCCTTAATCATAATTTATTTTTAAAACAAAGGTCATAAGATAAAAACCCAATTTTTATGTTATTGAATATAAGAAGAAAAAAAAACCCAATTAAAAGCCGAAAAACAAATATTCAGGAGTTAACAAGTTATTACAAAAAAATTGATCTTTTAAAGCAAATGTACAAACTTTAATCAAATATCTATTTTTATTTATTATTATTATACAATTTATTTTTGAACTGTCATAATGATCACATAAATGACATGTTTATTGATATGAACTTGCATCTCATTTAGGTAACGTTTGATATACAGACATGATTGAATAGGACTATACATGGTAGAACTGGACAAGACAAGAGGGTAGGACTGATTGGACAGTACAGGACTGGACAGAACAAGAGTATGTCTGGTGTTTGGTACGACTAATACTGGACGAGACAGAACTAGACAAGCTACCCCTAAAAGTTATTTGATGATTTTAAATATTATATAATAGTTCTAATTAACACAAATAATATAAACAATTAAAGAATTTAATCTATAAATATTTGTAAATTTTCATATAAATAAATACATACATATATAATGGTACCAAATTTGAATGAAAAATTTGATATAATTGATGGTAGTAGTGATGGTGTGGAGGTGGTGATGGCTTATGGTAGTGGTGGCAATTGACAGTGGCCGACGGTGGTTATGGAGGTAGAGGCAATGGTGGTTTGTGGACTACGGTGGTTATAGATGAAATGAAGATGGTGGATTGTGGTGGTGGTGGTGACAGTTGACAACGGTGGAGGAGGTAATTGTGGCTGATGTAGTGAAGATAGTGGTGGTGATGGTTATAGTGGAGGTGAGGTGACAATGAATGGTGGTGGCTGATGGTGGTTGTGGAGGTCGCGGATGAGGTTGTTGCAGTAGAGGAGGAGTTGGAGGTGGCTAACGGTGGTGGTGGTGGTGGTAATGGACGGTGGTTGTAAAGGTGACAATGGACAGTGGTGGTAGGTGACCAATAGGAGGAAGTTGTTGCGATATAGGAGGATTTGGAGGTGGCCAACGGTGGTAGTGTTGGTGGTAATGGGTGGTGGTGGTCGGTGGCCGATTGTGGTTGTAAAGTTGGCAACGGACGGTGGTGAAGGAGGTTGTTGTAGTAGAAGAGTTGGAGGTGGCGAACGGCGACAGAGGTGTTGGCAATGGACGGTGGTAGTCGGTGATCGACTATGGTGGAGGTGGCGATGGACTTTGTGGACGGTGGTTGTGGAGGCGTCGGAGGATGTTGTTGTAGTGGAAGAGGAGGTGGAGGTAGCCGCCAGTGGTGGTGACGACCAAAACTAGCAGTAATGATCATTAAAACAAATATCATATTAAGGTTATATATCAAACTACGGTCGATTAGTAATATTTTAGTTTATGTCTCATTCTTGTTTCATCTTGTTCCACCTATTTTGGTGGAACAAGAAAAAGCCTCTTTTGTCTCATGTTGTTCCAATTTGTCTAGTTCTTGTCTTTATCCTATGTCGCGCCAAATGGGACAGTGAGTTCTTGTTTAGTCTCATGTTGCGTCAAACGTGAGACAGTAGGTTTTCCCCGTCCTGTCCTATCACATGTACCAAATGCAGCCTATTAAACCAAATGCCTTTTCGTATGAAGATAGATTTTTGTTAAAGTAAATTATATTTTTGGTCCATATGGTTTATTAGAGATTGCTATTTCTGTTTCATTCTTTTTAAAACTATAGTTTTCATCCTTATTGTTTACAATTAATTGTTATTTCGTTCTTATAATTTATTACTGTTTTGGTTCCTGTGGTTTACAATTGTTTTCTGTTTTTGTCTCTCGTACCATGGATGGACCTATAGTGGTGCATACGGTGGCACGTGTTACTGTATTATCCTCCGTTGAAGGTAAAAAAAAAATAGATTCGTGAAAGGTGCAACCGTATTAATTTGTTGTGTACCACAGTATTATTTTGAAACTACGATAAGAACATGTTTTATTTGATAGAGTTGGTTTGCAAGACTTTTATTCCACCCCATACCCAAGTTCGAATCATGTTAGTGTCATTTTCCTAGTCAAATGGTGTCATCGTTTGAAAAAAAAATCCGTATATTTGTTTCTTATAGTCAAACGGTGTTACCATTTGAAATTTTTTCCCTATATTTTGTTTCTTATAGTCAAATGGTGTCACGGACAAAATAATAATGAATTGTAAACCATAAAGACAAAAACCACAATTTCACAACCACGTGAAGACAGTCGTAATTTTTAACAACCCAAATGAGTGAGAAAAACGTAAATTACTCATTTTATTAATTATATTTTTAACAGACTTAAAAATTCGAGTGGCTGAAGCTGATGCAAATACTTTCAAAGGGCTGGTTAAGATCGATCATAACCGGATGATTATGAATTACTTTTATTTTTCCAAACAAAACATCAATCTAGAATCTTTTTCTAGTAATAACAGAACGAAAATAACCCGAAATAAAAACCCCACCGTTATTAATTTCATTGCATCAAAATCAGACAAATTATCCTTATTTTTCTCAAATTTATTTAAAACTCCAATCACGTGTCTGTATTTTATCGATTCAGTAAGAATCCAACCGTTAAACCGTTATAAAAGATAAAACAAAAGCTATTTTGTGTGATTTGTATTAGTTTTTGTCTGTTCAAAAGGAAAAGAGTTTATTCATTATTTGAGATGGATCTTTAATTGTTTGGCAACCCATTTTTGTTGGGTTCTTTTCGTTAAGTTTTTTCGAAGGTATCGAAAGCAAACCGCAGAACAAAACCGAAAGCGAAGAAGATGTCATTCACAGGAACTTTAGACAAATGCAAAGCCTGTGATAAAACGGTTTATTTCGTTGATTTATTAACTGCAGATGGAGTCACGTATCATAAATCATGCTTCAAATGTACCCACTGCAAAGGAACGCTTGTGGTTTGTGTCTTCGATTCTGTTCTTTTCTGGTTCTTTCAATCTGTTATTATACGGGTCCACTAATTTTACGTTGATTTATACTGATTATGGCTCGTGTTTCTTCATAGCAGAGCAAAAATTTGTGTTAATGTTCATTAAAGCCATTTTTCACTCGTTTTTTTTTCAATGACATATAACACGTTCTTATACTGGTTTGAAATGCATAATTCAGTTCTTTTTGTTTCTTCAACAATTTCTTATCTTTACCGGACTTTTCGGTAAGATTCAAACCCAGATGAGGTTCTGAGTATCTGTCAGAGAAAAAAAGAACGAAGGAATCTTTTAGGATTTCCATGAAATGCTTCGATTTCTATGTTGTTGGAACATTCTGTTTTTGTGTTAATTCAAAATACGAACAAAAACTCCATCATCACAGGAAGAGTTGTTTGTAACCTATCATTGCTTGGAATGTTGAAATCTTGAATTTTCCGTTATCTTAGATATCAGTCATTTTTAAATTGATTCAGAACCACTGTAGCTCGTTTTTCATTGAAACAGATAATTCTCATGGTGGTTTCAAATAGCTATCGATCTTTTTTAGCATACTTTGTAAAAATGTCTCGTTTTGCAATGATCTAAAACATGGTTGCTCGTTTTTTCTCTCGAGAACACCCTTTTTAGTTTGATTGTTTATTATCATAGAAACATACGTTTTAAGGTCTATTTAGAAGCCCGTTTTTCGTTCATTAAACGATTTATGATTTTTTTAAGCATATAATATTTATATACGGCAAATGTAACAAATAAACTCACATACTCTCCTCACATTGGTGATGTTTGAACTCCTGACCTCTTAAGAGATCAAACATTATGATATCGCTAGGTCAAAGACCCTTTTGGTAAATTTTATTATTATTAATTTTATAATTAAATAAATATAAATTATTTTGGCAGATGAGCAACTACTCCTCCATGGATGGAGTCCTCTATTGCAAGACTCATTTTGAACAACTTTTCAAGGAATCTGGGAATTTCAGCAAGAACTTTCATACATGTAAGTTTTTATATTTTTTTTAACTAGAAAGGTAATCGAACAATGCAACGAAATACATCTCGATTTTAATGTTCAATTTTTTTTTTCCAATTGATGTTATAATATGATTTTGAGAAAGCAATAATGTTTTTATTTTTGAATAAAATATAAATATAAATACATCATAAAAAAATTGAAAAAAAAATATTGTTATTAATATAGCACTAACTATTTTAACTTTCTCGTGTTTTTGTGTATTAAAGCTATTTCTTTAATTCATTTTTCTTTGGTGTAATAATATAATTTTTTATAAAGATAATAATCAAGTATTTTGTTAAAATTTAATGATTATCCTAATTATATTTTAGATTTATTATATTTAAAATGAGATGTTTATCCTCTATTTGATTATGTTTATTTGCAGTTAGTTTCACGAATTCAAACATTAAACTTTAATAAGTTGTTCTTAGACACAATTTACTTGTAATCTTGAATTTTAAGTAATATGCATCAATAAACAATACTTCATACATAAAAAATGGTTTTTAAGAGTTTTTATCCAATGATTTATAATATAGAATAGATTATATATTTTATTTTCTAAGACTAAACTACAAATTTGGTCCTTGTTGTTTGTTGAAAACAACACTTTTCATCCCTACAGTTTTGAAATTACAAGATAACCATCATGGTTTGTAAAAACGTCCGGATTTGGTACCTTCTTCTAACGATCATTAAAGAATTTCCGTTAAATGAGAGGTATTTTTATCTTTTTATTGATTGTTTTTTGTCTTTAAAACCAATCAAAATCGATTTTACGATTTGATCCATGTGGTTTTTGATTGGATAATTTAACAAACCACAAGGACCAAATTCGTAGCATACTCATTTTGTAATAAAAAGACTACTAATGTTTATTGGGTGTCAACGAAACTGAATCGAAACAACACATACTTGAACTAGCTCAGTATCAATTTAGAACTGGTTCAGTCTAAAACGAATATAACATGGAGATTCTTTTATCTGAAGATATAAACTTCAAACAACGTCGTTTCATTTTAATAAAATAAATAAACCAATTCAGTTTTGGTTCTTGTTCTCAATTGTAAAAATATTATAACTTGGAATTAAACAAAATATACGCTTAAAACAATACTGTTAATTCTACATATTGTATGCTTCTTTCGGGCTAAACGTTTTGCCTTAATTTTTGCAGCTAAATCAGAAAGAGAAAATCCGGCGGTACGTTTATCTATTCCATGGGGGGTTTAAATTATTATTCCTTTCGTTCCAAAATAAATGTCCATAATGAAAATAACAGATAACTTTAGACATGTGTAATGATACATTCAACCACAAGGGTGGTGCTTGATTGGTTTAAGCTTAGACTCCAAATGTCAAAAGTGTTTGGAGGTCTCATGTTCAAATCCAATGAGAAATTAAATCCCCATATGACCACAGAAGTTCAAATGCGGTGACTCTGGGCTACCCGCGAAGCGGGTGGTCGTCCTGGGATTAGTCGGCTCACATTGCGGGTCGAATATCCAGGTTAATAAAAAAAACATTTAACCCCTTAATTATAAATGAAGTAATTAATTTTTCTATTGCATAATTAAGGATAAAATTAGAAAATAGGTATTTACTTTTGAAAATGGACACTTATTTTAAAACAAATTAAAATAAAAAAACATTTATTTTAGAGAAAAAATAATATTGTTAATTGTTATTATTTATATTCTAGACTGTATTTTCGAATGAGATATACCATATTTTTCGATCTGGTTTAATTTTAATTAATTTATTGCAATAAAATCATTTCTGTGATGCAGTCAAAGGCACCCAACAAATTATCGTCTTTTTTCTCTGGAACTCAAGATAAATGTAGAACTTGCAACCAAACTGTTTATCCTCTCGAAAAGGTTTGTATATTACACATTGTATTATATGTTACTTTTGACATGATACACATACGTATATTATATATATTTAATCGGATTCAAACGAGAACAATACATATTTAAGAGAATAAGAAAATGGTCGAATCACATGTGATTTTACATTAACATCACGTACAAAATCACATGTAATTCATGCGACTTTGCCCCACGACCTAAAATCGTGGCCAAAGTCGCCTGCACACCTTGTTTGACCGTTGATTTAAAATCACATGTGATTTTGCACGTGATTTAACTGTTTTAGTATTCTCTTAAATAATTGACATTCTCGTTTAATTCTCCTTGTATGTATGTATGTATGTATGTATGTATGTATGTATGTATGTATGTATGTATGTATGTATGTGCACATGCATGCATGTATGTATGTATGTATGCATGTATGTATGAATGCATGAATAGGTAAAATTTGCATTTCTTCTTGGTTTTTAAAGAGAAACATTTTACTTTGAAAATTACCAATTGGAAAACTCCATGCAAAAGTTCTTGTACAAGTTTTTTTGGGATATTCAAAATAGTATTTATCGGTACATTGTGCATTAAAAGTTGTACTATTTTATACGATTGAAAAATATCCGTTAGCCAAGATTCGTATATATGTTATGCATTAAAAGTTGTATATTAAAGTAGAACCATTACATACTTTGCCTTAGACTTGACTACTATAATCATGTTATCATGACTTGTATTTTGTGCATCACAAGTTGTACCTTATGTTGAATTTGACAGTTTTAACCTCTGAAAACACAAAAAAATCTTGATAGAACTTTTCATTGGTAAAAATAACCACAAACCCATGAATTTTTTGTACTAATTCATACCATGGTACAACTTGTTAATGCACCCATGGTACAACTTGTTTTTTTTAAGTATATAATATTTGTATACGACAAGTAGAACAAATAAACTTACACACCCTCCTCACTTTTGATGAGGTTTGAACCATTGACCTTCTAGAAGGCCAAAGACTCACATACCGCTAGACCAAAGTCCCTTTAGTTAGTACAACTTGTTAATGCACAAAATAATTTTTATTTTTCTTTTTTCTTTTTTTTTTCTCTTTTTGTAATTATAGGTGACAATGGAAGGAGAGCCATTCCACAAGTCTTGCTTCAAATGTGCTCATGGAGGGTGTCCCCTTACACACTCATCATATGCTTCCCTTGATGGTGTCCTCTATTGTAAACATCATTTTGCTAGACTCTTTATGGAAAAGGGAAATTACTCTCATGTCCTTGAGGCCGCGAACAACAGAAAAAGCGCCCCGCCTACACCCGACCCATCTGAGCCACCATCTGGAGACGAAGCTGAAGGTGAAGATGAAACCGCTGATGATCCACCCCCGGACGCTGAACACGCCGAAGAAGAAAAGGAAGAAAAAGAAGACGACGATTAGCAATCCTAAGGAAATCGATCATACAAGAAACCGGAACACAAACACAGACACGTTTTGGTGAATTTGTTGAATTACTTTTTATGTTTAAGGAAAAATTAATTTTTGGTCATTAAATTGTGACTTATATGATTGTCACAATCTATATCGAGTTCTAATGTGTGTATGTTTATACAGAATTGTGTACATTTTTTTGTATTTATATACTAATGATATATTTTTAGAGATTTGACGATCGTTTTAAGTTTTTTCAAAGTATTTTCTAGAATTTACTTAAACATAACTGACCCAATGTCTCTTTATCAAAATTCCATTGCAAATATAACACAAACCAAACCACACTCACGTAATGTTCAAACCTATGCCTTGTTCACGGCCGTTTGTAGGCAACGGCAGAACGGGAAATTGCCCATGCGCAAACAAAAATTGAGGCCTAGAACTGAACTCGATGACGGAAAGCGTCTTTCCTTTTCTAGGGTTTCAATTAAAAAGGCTAAAAGAAAAGCCGCTTACTTAGACAATTGGATTAGACCGAAAGCCTTTTTATTAGTAGTACTATCCATTTAAAAAAGTTCATCTATATACTTTTTCTTTCATCACAATAACTTTGTTTTAAAGAATATAATATTTATATACGGCAAATAAAACAAATAAACTCACATGCTCTCCTCACCTTTGGTGAGGTTTGAACCACTGACCTCCTAGGAGGTCAATGACTCACATACTGCTAAGCCAAAGAGCCTTTGGTTTCATCACAATAACTTACATACTTACCGAAAACTAAAACAAGGAACTTCTTCTTAACCATATTATGTGAAATAACAAACAAGTTGTTTCAATTCAGGGACGGACCTACAGTGGTGCCAACAGTGGCACGTGTCATTGTATTATTTCTCCGTTGATGGTTAAAAAAATAGGTTTGTGAAATGTGCAATTGTTTTAATCTGTTGTGTGTCACCGTATGTATTTGAAACTACAATGAGAACAAGTTTTATTTGGTAGAGTTGGTTTGCAAGACTTTTATTCTATCACAGACCCAAGTTCGAATCGTGTTAATGCCATTTTCCAGTAGTTTTTGAACTGACAACTTATCCCATAAGACCCTCGAACTGACAACTTATGGAAATGAACCCAAATCTTATGTTGGTTTATGTAGATGATGGATCATACGAAAAGCAACACTCAATGGCATACACCACAATCAAAAGGGTATAAACGTTGACTAAATCTTAAAAGTATAATTAATCTAATTTAAAAGCTAAACTAAATGGTCATACGTGTTAATTGGATTACAATTTGTGTGAACCCGACAAAAGCCAAACAACAAACGCTTAATTTCGATTGAGTTCCATGGTGTTATTTATTTAATTATTAGTGTGTTTTTAATAATTTTAATATGAAACTCTACATAAATCAATGAGAAAATGTCACAAAATGAAAGTAAGCGTTGGGGCTTTTTGGATACTTGAATGGGGGGGAGTCTAGAGGGACGTTTGGAGTGCTTGAAGAGTTGGGGGTAAGCTTCAACTCATATCTCTACTTTTATTTTGTAAATATATATGTATAATATTATATATATATATATATATAGAGAGAGAGAGAGAGAGAGAGAGAGAGAGAGAGACTTGGGATCATGTGAGACCAACTTGTTTTCATGAGATCCGTGAGACCACTTTTTTACACTTAAAACTTTACAGTAAAATGCTGTGAAGGTAACTTTCACATTGTGTTTGCTGTGAAGGTTCAAATTTTTTTATCTTCATAATGTTTTTGCTGTAAAGTTTCAAGTGTAAAAAGGTGGTCTCACGGATCTCATAAAAACAGACTGGTCTCACATGAACCCAACCCTATATATATATATATGAGTGATCAAATGAAAACCGCCTTCATTTGTGTAAACCGTGCAAACCACCTTCATCCGTCGATTTCATTGTTTAATCTTATGAAATTTTTTCATGAAATT